>NC_141355.1:12244202-12824202 GCF_057382095.1 Aulonocara sp. 'chitande type north' Nkhata Bay
CTCAGACAAACATGTTTATGGCTTTATCTTATATAACTCAATATCCCCGTGCTGGGCAAACAGGTTTTTACAGCTGATTGAGCTAAGATTTTAAAATTATTCACATAATGAAAACCTATACTTTGTCTCGGGCGAGTTTCCCATTCAAATGCATGTAACAGTGAGAAACGCATTGTCTTGGCGAAATAAAGCGTTTTTGAACAACTTCATATAAATCGCTGTAACTTTTGATAGAAGACTCAGACAAACATGTTTATGGCTTTATCTTATATAACTCAATATCCCAGTGCTGGGCAAACAGGTTTTACAGCCGATTGAGCTAAGATTTTAAAATCATTCACATAATGAAAACCTATACTTTGTCTCGGGCGAGTTTCCCATTCAAATGCATGTAACAGTGAGAAACGCATTGTCTTGGCGAAATAAAGCGTTTTTGAACAACTTCATATAAATCGCTGTAACTTTTGATAGAAGACTCAGACAAACATGTTTATGGCTTTATCTTATATAACTCAGTATCCCCGTGCTGGGCAAACAGGTTTTTACAGCTGATTGAGCTAAGATTTTAAAATTATTCACATAATGAAAACCTATACTTTGTTTCAGGCGAGTTTCCCATTCAAATGCATGTAACAGTGAGAAACACACTGTCTTGGCGAAATAAAGCGTTTTTGAACAACTTCATATAAATCGCTGTAACTTTTGATAGAAGACTCAGACAAACATGTTTATGGCTTTATCTTATATAACTCAATATCCCCGTGCTGGGCAAACAGGTTTTTACAGCCGTTTGAGCTAAGATTTTAAAATTATTCACATAATGAAAACCTATACTTTGTCTCGGGCGAGTTTCCCATTCAAATGCATGTAACAGTGAGAAACGCATTGTCTTGGCGAAATAAAGCGTTTTTGAACAACTTCATATAAATCGCTGTAACTTTTGATAGAAGACTCAGACAAACATGTTTATGGCTTTATCTTATATAACTCAATATCCCCGTGCTGGGCAAACAGGTTTTGCAGCCGATTGAGCTAAGATTTTAAAATTATTCACATAATGAAAACCTATACTTTGTCTCGGGCGAGTTTCCCATTCAAATGCATGTAACAGTGAGAAACACACTGTCTTGGCGAAATAAAGCGTTTTTGAACAACTTCATATAAATCGCTGTAACTTTTGATAGAAGACTCAGACAAACATGTTTATGGCTTTATCTTATAGAACTCAATATCCCCGTGCTGGGCAAACAGGTTTTGCAGCCGATTGAGCTAAGATTTTAAAATTATTCACATAATGAAAACCTATACTTTGTCTCGGGCGAGTTTCCCATTCAAATGCATGTAACAGTGAGAAACGCATTGTCTTGGCGAAATAAAGCGTTTTTGAACAACTTCATATAAATCGCTGTAACTTTTGATAGAAGACTCAGACAAACATGTTTATGGCTTTATCTTATATAACTCAATATCCCCGTGCTGGGCAAACAGGTTTTGCAGCCGATTGAGCTAAGATTTGAAAATTATTCACATAATGAAAACCTATACTTTGTCTCGGGCGAGTTTCCCATTCAAATGCATGTAACAGTGAGAAACGCATTGTCTTGGCGAAATAAAGCGTTTTTGAACAACTTCATATAAATCGCTGTAACTTTTGATAGAAGACTCAGACAAACATGTTTATGGCTTTATCTTATATAACTCAATATCCCCGTGCTGGGCAAACAGGTTTTACAGCCGATTGAGCTAAGATTTTAAAATTATTCACATAATGAAAACCTATACTTTGTTTCAGGCGAGTTTCCCATTCAAATGCATGTAACAGTGAGAAACACACTGTCTTGGCGAAATAAAGCGTTTTTGAACAACTTCATATAAATCGCTGTAACTTTTGATAGAAGACTCAGACAAACATGTTTATGGCTTTATCTTATATAACTCAATATCCCCGTGCTGGGCAAACAGGTTTTTACAGCCGTTTGAGCTAAGATTTTAAAATTATTCACATAATGAAAACCTATACTTTGTCTCGGGCGAGTTTCCCATTCAAATGCATGTAACAGTGAGAAACGCATTGTCTTGGCGAAATAAAGCGTTTTTGAACAACTTCATATAAATCGCTGTAACTTTTGATAGAAGACTCAGACAAACATGTTTATGGCTTTATCTTATATAACTCAATATCCCCGTGCTGGGCAAACAGGTTTTACAGCCGATTGAGCTAAGATTTGAAAATTATTCACATAATGAAAACCTATACTTTGTCTCGGGCGAGTTTCCCATTCAAATGCATGTAACAGTGAGAAACGCATTGTCTTGGCGAAATAAAGCGTTTTTGAACAACTTCATATAAATCGCTGTAACTTTTGATAGAAGACTCAGACAAACATGTTTATGGCTTTATCTTATGGAACTCAATATCCCCGTGCTGGGCAAACAGGTTTTGCAGCCGATTGAGCTAAGATTTTAAAATTATTCACATAATGAAAACCTATACTTTGTCTCGGGCGAGTTTCCCATTCAAATGCATGTAACAGTGAGAAACACACTGTCTTGGCGAAATAAAGCGTTTTTGAACAACTTCATATAAATCGCTGTAACTTTTGATAGAAGACTCAGACAAACATGTTTATGGCTTTATCTTATAGAACTCAATATCCCCGTGCTGGGCAAACAGGTTTTGCAGCCGATTGAGCTAAGATTTTAAAATTATTCACATAATGAAAACCTATACTTTGTCTCGGGCGAGTTTCCCATTCAAATGCATGTAACAGTGAGAAACGCATTGTCTTGGCGAAATAAAGCGTTTTTGAACAACTTCATATAAATCGCTGTAACTTTTGATAGAAGACTCAGACAAACATGTTTATGGCTTTATCTTATAGAACTCAATATCCCCGTGCTGGGCAAACAGGTTTTGCAGCCGATTGAGCTAAGATTTGAAAATTATTCACATAATGAAAACCTATACTTTGTCTCGGGTGAGTTTCCCATTCAAATGCATGTAACAGTGAGAAACGCATTGTCTTGGCGAAATAAAGCGTTTTTGAACAACTTCATATAAATCGCTGTAACTTTTGATAGAAGACTCAGACAAACATGTTTATGGCTTTATCTTATATAACTCAATATCCCCGTGCTGGGCAAACAGGTTTTTACAGCTGATTGAGCTAAGATTTTAAAATTATTCACATAATGAAAACCTATACTTTGTTTCAGGCGAGTTTCCCATTCAAATGCATGTAACAGTGAGAAACACACTGTCTTGGCGAAATAAAGCGTTTTTGAACAACTTCATATAAATCGCTGTAACTTTTGATAGAAGACTCAGACAAACATGTTTATGGCTTTATCTTATATAACTCAATATCCCCGTGCTGGGCAAACAGGTTTTTACAGCCGTTTGAGCTAAGATTTTAAAATTATTCACATAATGAAAACCTATACTTTGTCTCGGGCGAGTTTCCCATTCAAATGCATGTAACAGTGAGAAACGCATTGTCTTGGCGAAATAAAGCGTTTTTGAACAACTTCATATAAATCGCTGTAACTTTTGATAGAAGACTCAGACAAACATGTTTATGGCTTTATCTTATATAACTCAATATCCCCGTGCTGGGCAAACAGGTTTTTACAGCCGATTGAGCTAAGATTTGAAAATTATTCACATAATGAAAACCTATACTTTGTCTCGGGCGAGTTTCCCATTCAAATGCATGTAACAGTGAGAAACGCATTGTCTTGGCGAAATAAAGCGTTTTTGAACAACTTCATATAAATCGCTGTAACTTTTGATAGAAGACTCAGACAAACATGTTTATGGCTTTATCTTATAGAACTCAATATCCCCGTGCTGGGCAAACAGGTTTTGCAGCCGATTGAGCTAAGATTTTAAAATTATTCACATAATGAAAACCTATACTTTGTCTCGGGCGAGTTTCCCATTCAAATGCATGTAACAGTGAGAAACACACTGTCTTGGCGAAATAAAGCGTTTTTGAACAACTTCATATAAATAGCTGTAACTTTTGATAGAAGACTCAGACAAACATGTTTATGGCTTTATCTTATAGAACTCAATATCCCCGTGCTGGGCAAACATGTTTTACAGCCGTTTGAGCTAAGATTTTAAAATGATTCACATAATGAAAACCTATACTTTGTTTCAGGCGAGTTTCCCATTCAAATGCATGTAACAGTGAGAAACACACTGTCTTGGCGAAATAAAGCGTTTTTGAACAACTTCATATAAATCGCTGTAACTTTTGATAGAAGACTCAGACAAACATGTTTATGGCTTTATCTTATAGAACTCAATATCCCAGTGCTGGGCAAACAGGTTTTGCAGCCGATTGAGCTAAGATTTTAAAATTATTCACATAATGAAAACCTATACTTTGTCTCGGGTGAGTTTCCCATTCAAATGCATGTAACAGTGAGAAACGCATTGTCTTGGCGAAATAAAGCGTTTTTGAACAACTTCATATAAATCGCTGTAACTTTTGATAGAAGACTCAGACAAACATGTTTATGGCTTTATCTTATATAACTCAATATCCCAGTGCTGGGCAAACAGGTTTTACAGCCGATTGAGCTAAGATTTTAAAATTATTCACATAATGAAAACCTATACTTTGTCTCGGGCGAGTTTCCCATTCAAATGCGTGTAACAGTGAGAAACGCATTGTCTTGGCGAAATAAAGCGTTTTTGAACAACTTCATATAAATCGCTGTAACTTTTGATAGAAGACTCAGAAACACATGTTTATGGCTTTATCTTATAGAACTCAATATCCCCGTGCTGGGCAAACAGGTTTTGCAGCCGTTTGAGCTAAGATTTTAAAATTATTCACATAATGAAAACCTATACTTTTGTTTCAGGCGAGTTTCCCATTCAAATGCATGTAACAGTGAGAAACGCATTGTCTTGGCGAAATAAAGCGTTTTTGAACAACTTCATATAAATCGCTGTAACTTTTGATAGAAGACTCAGACAAACATGTTTATGGCTTTATCTTATATAACTCAATATCCCCGTGCTGGGCAAACAGGTTTTACAGCCGATTGAGCTAAGATTTTAAAATTATTCACATAATGAAAACCTATACTTTGTCTCGGGCGAGTTTCCCATTCAAATGCGTGTAACAGTGAGAAACGCATTGTCTTGGCGAAATAAAGCGTTTTTGAACAACTTCATATAAATCGCTGTAACTTTTGATAGAAGACTCAGAAACACATGTTTATGGCTTTATCTTATAGAACTCAATATCCCCGTGCTGGGCAAACAGGTTTTGCAGCCGTTTGAGCTAAGATTTTAAAATTATTCACATAATGAAAACCTATACTTTGTTTCAGGCGAGTTTCCCATTCAAATGCATGTAACAGTGAGAAACGCATTGTCTTGGCGAAATAAAGCGTTTTCGTACAACTTCATATAAATCGCTGTAACTTTTGATAGAAGACTCAGACAAACATGTTTATGGCTTTATCTTATAGAACTCAATATCCCCGTGCTGGGCAAATAGGTTTTACAGCCGATTGAGCTAAGATTTTAAAATTATTCACATAATGAAAACCTATACTTTGTCTCGGGCGAGTTTCCCATTCAAATGCATGTAACAGTGAGAAACGCATTGTCTTGGCGAAATAAAGCGTTTTTGAACAACTTCATATAAATCGCTGTAACTTTTGATAGAAGACTCAGACAAACATGTTTATGGCTTTATCTTATATAACTCAATATCCCCGTGCTGGGCAAACAGGTTTTGCAGCCGATTGAGCTAAGATTTTAAAATTATTCACATAATGAAAACCTATACTTTGTCTCGGGCGAGTTTCCCATTCAAATGCATGTAACAGTGAGAAACGCATTGTCTTGGCGAAATAAAGCGTTTTTGAACAACTTCATATAAATCGCTGTAACTTTTGATAGAAGACTCAGACAAACATGTTTATGGCTTTATCTTATATAACTCAATATCCCAGTGCTGGGCAAACAGGTTTTACAGCCGATTGAGCTAAGATTTTAAAATTATTCACATAATGAAAACCTATACTTTGTCTCGGGCGAGTTTCCCATTCAAATGCATGTAACAGTGAGAAACGCATTGTCTTGGCGAAATAAAGCGTTTTTGAACAACTTCATATAAATCGCTGTAACTTTTGATAGAAGACTCAGACAAACATGTTTATGGCTTTATCTTATATAACTCAATATCCCCGTGCTGGGCAAACAGGTTTTTACAGCTGATTGAGCTAAGATTTTAAAATTATTCACATAATGAAAACCTATACTTTGTTTCAGGCGAGTTTCCCATTCAAATGCATGTAACAGTGAGAAACACACTGTCTTGGCGAAATAAAGCGTTTTTGAACAACTTCATATAAATCGCTGTAACTTTTGATAGAAGACTCAGACAAACATGTTTATGGCTTTATCTTATATAACTCAATATCCCCGTGCTGGGCAAACAGGTTTTTACAGCCGTTTGAGCTAAGATTTGAAAATTATTCACATAATGAAAACCTATACTTTGTCTCGGGCGAGTTTCCCATTCAAATGCATGTAACAGTGAGAAACGCATTGTCTTGGCGAAATAAAGCGTTTTTGAACAACTTCATATAAATCGCTGTAACTTTTGATAGAAGACTCAGACAAACATGTTTATGGCTTTATCTTATATAACTCAATATCCCTGTGCTGGGAAAACAGGTTTTACAGCCGATTGAGCTAAGATTTGAAAATTATTCACATAATGAAAACCTATACTTTGTCTCGGGCGAGTTTCCCATTCAAATGCATGTAACAGTGAGAAACGCATTGTCTTGGCGAAATAAAGCGTTTTTGAACAACTTCATATAAATCGCTGTAACTTTTGATAGAAGACTCAGACAAACATGTTTATGGCTTTATCTTATAGAACTCAATATCCCCGTGCTGGGCAAACAGGTTTTGCAGCCGATTGAGCTAAGATTTTAAAATTATTCACATAATGAAAACCTATACTTTGTTTCAGGCGAGTTTCCCATTCAAATGCATGTAACAGTGAGAAACGCATTGTCTTGGCGAAATAAAGCGTTTTCGTACAACTTCATATAAATCGCTGTAACTTTTGATAGAAGACTCAGACAAACATGTTTATGGCTTTATCTTATAGAACTCAATATCCCCGTGCTGGGCAAATAGGTTTTACAGCCGATTGAGCTAAGATTTTAAAATTATTCACATAATGAAAACCTATACTTTGTCTCGGGCGAGTTTCCCATTCAAATGCATGTAACAGTGAGAAACGCATTGTCTTGGCGAAATAAAGCGTTTTTGAACAACTTCATATAAATCGCTGTAACTTTTGATAGAAGACTCAGACAAACATGTTTATGGCTTTATCTTATATAACTCAATATCCCCGTGCTGGGCAAACAGGTTTTGCAGCCGATTGAGCTAAGATTTTAAAATTATTCACATAATGAAAACCTATACTTTGTCTCGGGCGAGTTTCCCATTCAAATGCATGTAACAGTGAGAAACGCATTGTCTTGGCGAAATAAAGCGTTTTTGAACAACTTCATATAAATCGCTGTAACTTTTGATAGAAGACTCAGACAAACATGTTTATGGCTTTATCTTATATAACTCAATATCCCCGTGCTGGGCAAACAGGTTTTTACAGCCGTTTGAGCTAAGATTTTAAAATTATTCACATAATGAAAACCTATACTTTGTCTCGGGCGAGTTTCCCATTCAAATGCATGTAACAGTGAGAAACGCATTGTCTTGGCGAAATAAAGCGTTTTTGAACAACTTCATATAAATCGCTGTAACTTTTGATAGAAGACTCAGACAAACATGTTTATGGCTTTATCTTATATAACTCAATATCCCCGTGCTGGGCAAACAGGTTTTGCAGCCGATTGAGCTAAGATTTTAAAATTATTCACATAATGAAAACCTATACTTTGTCTCGGGCGAGTTTCCCATTCAAATGCATGTAACAGTGAGAAACACACTGTCTTGGCGAAATAAAGCGTTTTTGAACAACTTCATATAAATCGCTGTAACTTTTGATAGAAGACTCAGACAAACATGTTTATGGCTTTATCTTATAGAACTCAATATCCCCGTGCTGGGCAAACAGGTTTTGCAGCCGATTGAGCTAAGATTTTAAAATTATTCACATAATGAAAACCTATACTTTGTCTCGGGCGAGTTTCCCATTCAAATGCATGTAACAGTGAGAAACGCATTGTCTTGGCGAAATAAAGCGTTTTTGAACAACTTCATATAAATCGCTGTAACTTTTGATAGAAGACTCAGACAAACATGTTTATGGCTTTATCTTATATAACTCAATATCCCCGTGCTGGGCAAACAGGTTTTGCAGCCGATTGAGCTAAGATTTGAAAATTATTCACATAATGAAAACCTATACTTTGTCTCGGGCGAGTTTCCCATTCAAATGCATGTAACAGTGAGAAACGCATTGTCTTGGCGAAATAAAGCGTTTTTGAACAACTTCATATAAATCGCTGTAACTTTTGATAGAAGACTCAGACAAACATGTTTATGGCTTTATCTTATATAACTCAATATCCCAGTGCTGGGCAAACAGGTTTTACAGCCGATTGAGCTAAGATTTTAAAATCATTCACATAATGAAAACCTATACTTTGTCTCGGGCGAGTTTCCCATTCAAATGCATGTAACAGTGAGAAACGCATTGTCTTGGCGAAATAAAGCGTTTTTGAACAACTTCATATAAATCGCTGTAACTTTTGATAGAAGACTCAGACAAACATGTTTATGGCTTTATCTTATATAACTCAATATCCCCGTGCTGGGCAAACAGGTTTTTACAGCTGATTGAGCTAAGATTTTAAAATTATTCACATAATGAAAACCTATACTTTGTTTCAGGCGAGTTTCCCATTCAAATGCATGTAACAGTGAGAAACACACTGTCTTGGCGAAATAAAGCGTTTTTGAACAACTTCATATAAATCGCTGTAACTTTTGATAGAAGACTCAGACAAACATGTTTATGGCTTTATCTTATATAACTCAATATCCCCGTGCTGGGCAAACAGGTTTTTACAGCCGTTTGAGCTAAGATTTTAAAATTATTCACATAATGAAAACCTATACTTTGTCTCGGGCGAGTTTCCCATTCAAATGCATGTAACAGTGAGAAACGCATTGTCTTGGCGAAATAAAGCGTTTTTGAACAACTTCATATAAATCGCTGTAACTTTTGATAGAAGACTCAGACAAACATGTTTATGGCTTTATCTTATATAACTCAATATCCCCGTGCTGGGCAAACAGGTTTTACAGCCGATTGAGCTAAGATTTGAAAATTATTCACATAATGAAAACCTATACTTTGTCTCGGGCGAGTTTCCCATTCAAATGCATGTAACAGTGAGAAACGCATTGTCTTGGCGAAATAAAGCGTTTTTGAACAACTTCATATAAATCGCTGTAACTTTTGATAGAAGACTCAGACAAACATGTTTATGGCTTTATCTTATGGAACTCAATATCCCCGTGCTGGGCAAACAGGTTTTGCAGCCGATTGAGCTAAGATTTTAAAATTATTCACATAATGAAAACCTATACTTTGTCTCGGGCGAGTTTCCCATTCAAATGCATGTAACAGTGAGAAACACACTGTCTTGGCGAAATAAAGCGTTTTTGAACAACTTCATATAAATCGCTGTAACTTTTGATAGAAGACTCAGACAAACATGTTTATGGCTTTATCTTATAGAACTCAATATCCCCGTGCTGGGCAAACAGGTTTTGCAGCCGATTGAGCTAAGATTTTAAAATTATTCACATAATGAAAACCTATACTTTGTCTCGGGCGAGTTTCCCATTCAAATGCATGTAACAGTGAGAAACGCATTGTCTTGGCGAAATAAAGCGTTTTTGAACAACTTCATATAAATCGCTGTAACTTTTGATAGAAGACTCAGACAAACATGTTTATGGCTTTATCTTATAGAACTCAATATCCCCGTGCTGGGCAAACAGGTTTTGCAGCCGATTGAGCTAAGATTTTAAAATTATTCACATAATGAAAACCTATACTTTGTCTCGGGTGAGTTTCCCATTCAAATGCATGTAACAGTGAGAAACGCATTGTCTTGGCGAAATAAAGCGTTTTTGAACAACTTCATATAAATCGCTGTAACTTTTGATAGAAGACTCAGACAAACATGTTTATGGCTTTATCTTATATAACTCAATATCCCAGTGCTGGGCAAACAGGTTTTACAGCCGATTGAGCTAAGATTTTAAAATCATTCACATAATGAACACCTATACTTTGTCTCGGGCGAGTTTCCCATTCAAATGCATGTAACAGTGAGAAACGCATTGTCTTGGCGAAATAAAGCGTTTTTGAACAACTTCATATAAATCGCTGTAACTTTTGATAGAAGACTCAGACAAACATGTTTATGGCTTTATCTTATATAACTCAATATCCCCGTGCTGGGCAAACAGGTTTTTACAGCTGATTGAGCTAAGATTTTAAAATTATTCACATAATGAAAACCTATACTTTGTTTCAGGCGAGTTTCCCATTCAAATGCATGTAACAGTGAGAAACACACTGTCTTGGCGAAATAAAGCGTTTTTGAACAACTTCATATAAATCGCTGTAACTTTTGATAGAAGACTCAGACAAACATGTTTATGGCTTTATCTTATATAACTCAATATCCCCGTGCTGGGCAAACAGGTTTTTACAGCCGTTTGAGCTAAGATTTTAAAATTATTCACATAATGAAAACCTATACTTTGTCTCGGGCGAGTTTCCCATTCAAATGCATGTAACAGTGAGAAACGCATTGTCTTGGCGAAATAAAGCGTTTTTGAACAACTTCATATAAATCGCTGTAACTTTTGATAGAAGACTCAGACAAACATGTTTATGGCTTTATCTTATATAACTCAATATCCCCGTGCTGGGCAAACAGGTTTTTACAGCCGATTGAGCTAAGATTTGAAAATTATTCACATAATGAAAACCTATACTTTGTCTCGGGCGAGTTTCCCATTCAAATGCATGTAACAGTGAGAAACGCATTGTCTTGGCGAAATAAAGCGTTTTTGAACAACTTCATATAAATCGCTGTAACTTTTGATAGAAGACTCAGACAAACATGTTTATGGCTTTATCTTATAGAACTCAATATCCCCGTGCTGGGCAAACAGGTTTTGCAGCCGATTGAGCTAAGATTTTAAAATTATTCACATAATGAAAACCTATACTTTGTCTCGGGCGAGTTTCCCATTCAAATGCATGTAACAGTGAGAAACACACTGTCTTGGCGAAATAAAGCGTTTTTGAACAACTTCATATAAATAGCTGTAACTTTTGATAGAAGACTCAGACAAACATGTTTATGGCTTTATCTTATAGAACTCAATATCCCCGTGCTGGGCAAACATGTTTTACAGCCGTTTGAGCTAAGATTTTAAAATGATTCACATAATGAAAACCTATACTTTGTTTCAGGCGAGTTTCCCATTCAAATGCATGTAACAGTGAGAAACACACTGTCTTGGCGAAATAAAGCGTTTTTGAACAACTTCATATAAATCGCTGTAACTTTTGATAGAAGACTCAGACAAACATGTTTATGGCTTTATCTTATAGAACTCAATATCCCAGTGCTGGGCAAACAGGTTTTGCAGCCGATTGAGCTAAGATTTTAAAATTATTCACATAATGAAAACCTATACTTTGTCTCGGGTGAGTTTCCCATTCAAATGCATGTAACAGTGAGAAACGCATTGTCTTGGCGAAATAAAGCGTTTTTGAACAACTTCATATAAATCGCTGTAACTTTTGATAGAAGACTCAGACAAACATGTTTATGGCTTTATCTTATATAACTCAATATCCCAGTGCTGGGCAAACAGGTTTTACAGCCGATTGAGCTAAGATTTTAAAATTATTCACATAATGAAAACCTATACTTTGTCTCGGGCGAGTTTCCCATTCAAATGCGTGTAACAGTGAGAAACGCATTGTCTTGGCGAAATAAAGCGTTTTTGAACAACTTCATATAAATCGCTGTAACTTTTGATAGAAGACCCAGAAACACATGTTTATGGCTTTATCTTATAGAACTCAATATCCCCGTGCTGGGCAAACAGGTTTTGCAGCCGTTTGAGCTAAGATTTTAAAATTATTCACATAATGAAAACCTATACTTTTGTTTCAGGCGAGTTTCCCATTCAAATGCATGTAACAGTGAGAAACGCATTGTCTTGGCGAAATAAAGCGTTTTCGTACAACTTCATATAAATCGCTGTAACTTTTGATAGAAGACTCAGACAAACATGTTTATGGCTTTATCTTATAGAACTCAATATCCCCGTGCTGGGCAAACAGGTTTTGCAGCCGATTGAGCTAAGATTTTAAAATTATTCACATAATGAAAACCTATACTTTGTCTCGGGCGAGTTTCCCATTCAAATGCATGTAACAGTGAGAAACGCATTGTCTTGGCGAAATAAAGCGTTTTTGAACAACTTCATATAAATCGCTGTAACTTTTGATAGAAGACTCAGACAAACATGTTTATGGCTTTATCTTATAGAACTCAATATCCCCGTGCTGGGCAAACAGGTTTTGCAGCCGATTGAGCTAAGATTTGAAAATTATTCACATAATGAAAACCTATACTTTGTCTCGGGTGAGTTTCCCATTCAAATGCATGTAACAGTGAGAAACGCATTGTCTTGGCGAAATAAAGCGTTTTTGAACAACTTCATATAAATCGCTGTAACTTTTGATAGAAGACTCAGACAAACATGTTTATGGCTTTATCTTATATAACTCAATATCCCAGTGCTGGGCAAACAGGTTTTACAGCCGATTGAGCTAAGATTTTAAAATCATTCACATAATGAACACCTATACTTTGTCTCGGGCGAGTTTCCCATTCAAATGCATGTAACAGTGAGAAACGCATTGTCTTGGCGAAATAAAGCGTTTTTGAACAACTTCATATAAATCGCTGTAACTTTTGATAGAAGACTCAGACAAACATGTTTATGGCTTTATCTTATATAACTCAATATCCCCGTGCTGGGCAAACAGGTTTTTACAGCTGATTGAGCTAAGATTTTAAAATTATTCACATAATGAAAACCTATACTTTGTTTCAGGCGAGTTTCCCATTCAAATGCATGTAACAGTGAGAAACACACTGTCTTGGCGAAATAAAGCTTTTTTCAACCACTTCATATAAATCGCTGTAACTTTTGATAGAAGACTCAGACAAACATGTTTATGGCTTTATCTTATAGAACTCAATATCCCCGTGCTGGGCAAACAGAACAGGTTTTGCAGCCGTTTGAGCTAAGATTTTAAAATTATTCACATAATGAAAACCTATACTTTGTATCAGGCGAGTTCCCCATTCAAATGCATGTAACAGTGAGAAACGCATTGTCTTGGCGAAAAAAGCGTTTTTGTACAACTTCATATAAATCGCTGTAACCTTTGATAGAAGACTCAGACAAACATGTTTATGGCTTTATCTTATGGAACTCAATATCCCCGTGCTGGGCAAACAGGTTTTGCAGCCGTTTGAGCTAAGATTTTAAAATTATTCACATAATGAAAACCTATACTTTGTTTCAGGCGAGTTTCCCATTCAAATGCATGTAACAGTGAGAAACGCATTGTCTTGGCGAAATAAAGCGTTTTTGAACAACTTCATATAAATCGCTGTAACTTTTGATAGAAGACTCAGACAAACATGTTTATGGCTTTATCTTATAGAACTCAATATCCCCGTGCTGGGCAAACAGGTTTTGCAGCCGTTTGAGCTAAGATTTTAAAATTATTCACATAATGAAAACCTATATTTTGTCTCGGGCGAGTTTCCCATTCAAATGCATGTAACAGTGAGAAACGCATTGTCTTGGCGAAATAAAGCGTTTTTGAACAACTTCATATAAATCGCTGTAACTTTTGATAGAAGACTCAGACAAACATGTTTATGGCTTTATCTTATATAACTCAATATCCCCGTGCTGGGCAAACAGGTTTTGCAGCCGATTGAGCTAAGATTTTAAAATTATTCACATAATGAAAACCTATACTTTGTGTCGGGTGAGTTTCCCATTCAAATGCATGTAACAGTGAGAAACGCATTGTCTTGGCGAAATAAAGCGTTTTTGAACAACTTCATATAAATCGCTGTAACTTTTGATAGAAGACTCAGACAAACATGTTTATGGCTTTATCTTATATAACTCAATATCCCCGTGCTGGGCAAACAGGTTTGCCCAGCAAACCCGTGCTGGGCAAACAGGTTTTGCAGCCGTTTGAGCTAAGATTTTAAAATTATTCACATAATGAAAACCTATACTTTGTTTCAGGCGAGTTTCCCATTCAAATGCATGTAACAGTGAGAAACGCATTGTCTTGGCGAAATAAAGCGTTTTTGAACAACTTCATATAAATCGCTGTAACTTTTGATAGAAGACTCAGACAAACATGTTTATGGCTTTATCTTATATAACTCAATATCCCCGTGCTGGGCAAACAGGTTTTACAGCCGATTGAGCTAAGATTTGAAAATTATTCACATAATGAAAACCTATACTTTGTCTCGGGCGAGTTTCCCATTCAAATGCATGTAACAGTGAGAAACGCATTGTCTTGGCGAAATAAAGCGTTTTTGAACAACTTCATATAAATCGCTGTAACTTTTGATAGAAGACTCAGACAAACATGTTTATGGCTTTATCTTATAGAACTCAATATCCCCGTGCTGGGCAAACAGGTTTGCCCAGCAAACCCGTGCTGGGCAAACAGGTTTTGCAGCCGTTTGAGCTAAGATTTTAAAATTATTCACATAATGAAAACCTATACTTTGTTTCAGGCGAGTTTCCCATTCAAATGCATGTAACAGTGAGAAACGCATTGTCTTGGCGAAATAAAGCGTTTTTGAACAACTTCATATAAATCGCTGTAACTTTTGATAGAAGACTCAGACAAACATGTTTATGGCTTTATCTTATATAACTCAATATCCCCGTGCTGGGCAAACAGGTTTTACAGCCGATTGAGCTAAGATTTGAAAATTATTCACATAATGAAAACCTATACTTTGTCTCGGGCGAGTTTCCCATTCAAATGCATGTAACAGTGAGAAACGCATTGTCTTGGCGAAATAAAGCGTTTTTGAACAACTTCATATAAATCGCTGTAACTTTTGATAGAAGACTCAGACAAACATGTTTATGGCTTTATCTTATAGAACTCAATATCCCCGTGCTGGGCAAACAGGTTTTGCAGCCGATTGAGCTAAGATTTTAAAATTATTCACATAATGAAAACCTATACTTTGTCTCGGGCGAGTTTCCCATTCAAATGCATGTAACAGTGAGAAACACACTGTCTTGGCGAAATAAAGCGTTTTTGAACAACTTCATATAAATCGCTGTAACTTTTGATAGAAGACTCAGACAAACATGTTTATGGCTTTATCTTATAGAACTCAATATCCCCGTGCTGGGCAAACAGGTTTTGCAGCCGTTTGAGCTAAGATTTTAAAATTAGTCACATAATGAAAACCTATACTTTGTCTCGGGCGAGTTTCCCATTCAAATGCATGTAACAGTGAGAAACACACTGTCTTGGCGAAAGAAAGCATTTTCGTACAAGTTCATATAAATCGCTGTAACTTTTGATAGAAGACTCAGAAACACATGTTCATGGCTTTATCTTATAGAACTCAATATCCCCGTGCTGGGCAAACAGCTAAGATTTTAAAATGATTCACATAATAAAAACCTATACATTGTCTCGGGCGAGTTTCCCATTCAAATGCATGTAACAGTGAGAAACACACTGTCTTGGCGAAAGAAAGCATTTTCGTACAACTTCATATAAATCGCTGTAACTTTTGATAGAAGACTCAGAAACACATGTTCGTGGCTTTATCTTATAGAACTCAATATCCCCGTGCTGGGCAAACAGGTTGCAGCCGTTTGAGCTAAGATTTGAAAATTATTCACATAATGAAAACCTATACTTTGTCTCGGGTGAGTTTCCCATTCAAATGCATGTAACAGTGAGAAACGCATTGTCTTGGCGAAATAAAGCGTTTTTGAACAACTTCATATAAATCGCTGTAACTTTTGATAGAAGACTCAGACAAACATGTTTATGGCTTTATCTTATATAAGTCAATATCCCCGTGCTGGGCAAACAGGTTTTGCAGCCGTTTGAGCTAAGATTTTAAAATTATTCACATAATGAAAACCTATACTTTGTCTCGGGCGAGTTTCCCATTCAAATGCATGTAACAGTGAGAAACACACTGTCTTGGCGAAATAAAGCTTTTTTCAACCACTTCATATAAATCGCTGTAACTTTTGATAGAAGACTCATTCAAATATGTTTATGGCTTTATCTTATATAACTCAATATCCCCGTGCTGGGCAAAAAGGTTTTGCAGCCGTTTGAGCTAAGATTTTAAAATTAGTCACATAATGAAAACCTATACTTTGTCTCGGGCGAGTTTCCCATTCAAATGCATGTAACAGTGAGAAACACACTGTCTTGGCGAAAGAAAGCATTTTCGTACAAGTTCATATAAATCGCTGTAACTTTTGATAGAAGACTCAGAAACACATGTTCATGGCTTTATCTTATAGAACTCAATATCCCCGTGCTGGGCAAACAGCTAAGATTTTAAAATGATTCACATAATAAAAACCTATACATTGTCTCGGGCGAGTTTCCCATTCAAATGCATGTAACAGTGAGAAACACACTGTCTTGGCGAAAGAAAGCATTTTCGTACAACTTCATATAAATCGCTGTAACTTTTGATAGAAGACTCAGAAACACATGTTCATGGCTTTATCTTATAGAACTCAATATCCCCGTGCTGGGCAAACAGGTTGCAGCCGTTTGAGCTAAGATTTTAAAATGATTCACATAATGAAAACCTATACTTTGTCTCAGGCGAGTTTCCCATTCAAATGCATGTAACAGTGAGAAACGCATTGTCTTGGCGAAATAAAGCGTTTTTGAACAACTTCATATAAATCGCTGTAACTTTTGATAGAGGTCTCAGACAAACATGTTTATGGCTTTATCTTATAGAACTCAATATCCCCGTGCTGGGCAAACAGGTTGCAGCCGTTTGAGCTAAGATTTGAAAATGATTCACATAATGAAAACCTATACTTTGTCTCGGGTGAGTTTCCCATTCAAATGCATGTAACAGTGAGAAACGCATTGTCTTGGCGAAATAAAGCGTTTTTGAACAACTTCATATAAATCGCTGTAACTTTTGATAGAAGACTCAGACAAACATGTTTATGGCTTTATCTTATATAAGTCAATATCCCCGTGCTGGGCAAACAGGTTTTGCAGCCGTTTGAGCTAAGATTTTAAAATTATTCACATAATGAAAACCTATACTTTGTCTCGGGTGAGTTTCCCATTCAAATGCATGTAACAGTGAGAAACACACTGTCTTGGCGAAATAAAGCTTTTTTCAACCACTTCATATAAATCGCTGTAACTTTTGATAGAAGACTCATTCAAATATGTTTATGGCTTTATCTTATATAACTCAATATCCCCGTGCTGGGCAAAAAGGTTTTGCAGCCGTTTGAGCTAAGATTTTAAAATTATTCACATAATGAAAACCTATATTTTGTCTCGGGCGAGTTTCCCATTCAAATGCATGTAACAGTGAGAAACACACTGTCTTGGCAAAATAAAGCTTTTTTCAACCACTTCATATAAATCGCTGTAACTTTTGATAGAAGACTCAGACAAACATGTTTATGGCTTTATCTTATATAACTCAATATCCCCGTGCTGGGCAAACAGGTTTTGCAGCCGATTGAGCTAAGATTTGAAAATTATTCACATAATGAAAACCTATACTTTGTCTCGGGTGAGTTTCCCATTCAAATGCATGTAACAGTGAGAAACGCATTGTCTTGGCGAAATAAAGCGTTTTTGAACAACTTCATATAAATCGCTGTAACTTTTGATAGAAGACTCAGACAAACATGTTTATGGCTTTATCTTATAGAACTCAATATCCCCGTGCTGGGCAAACAGGTTTTGCAGCCGATTGAGCTAAGATTTGAAAATTATTCACATAATGAAAACCTATACTTTGTCTCGGGTGAGTTTCCCATTCAAATGCATGTAACAGTGAGAAACACACTGTCTTGGCGAAATAAAGCGTTTTTGAACAACTTCATATAAATCGCTGTAACTTTTGATAGAAGACTCAGACAAACATGTTTATGGCTTTATCTTATATAACTCAATATCCCCGTGCTGGGCAAACAGGTTTTGCAGCCGTTTGAGCTAAGATTTTAAAATTATTCACATAATGAAAACCTATACTTTGTTTCAGGCGAGTTTCCCATTCAAATGCATCTAACAGTGGGAAACGCATTGTCTTGGCGAAATAAAGCGTTTTTGAACAACTTCATATAAATCGCTGTAACCTTTGATAGAAGACTCAGACAAACATGTTTATGGCTTTATCTTATGGAACTCAATATCCCCGTGCTGGGCAAACAGGTTTTGCAGCCGATTGAGCTAAGATTTGAAAATTATTCACATAATGAAAACCTATACTTTGTCTCGGGTGAGTTTCCCATTCAAATGCATGTAACAGTGAGAAACGCATTGTCTTGGCGAAATAAAGCGTTTTTGAACAACTTCATATAAATCGCTGTAACTTTTGATAGAAGACTCAGACAAACATGTTTATGGCTTTATCTTATATAACTCAATATCCCCGTGCTGGGCAAACAGGTTTTGCAGCCGATTGAGCTAAGATTTGAAAATTATTCACATAATGAAAACCTATACTTTGTCTCGGGTGAGTTTCCCATTCAAATGCATGTAACAGTGAGAAACACACTGTCTTGGCGAAATAAAGCGTTTTTGAACAACTTCATATAAATCGCTGTAACTTTTGATAGAAGACTCAGACAAACATGTTTATGGCTTTATCTTATATAACTCAATATCCCCGTGCTGGGCAAACAGGTTTTGCAGCCGTTTGAGCTAAGATTTTAAAATTATTCACATAATGAAAACCTATATTTTGTTTCGGGCGAGTTTCCCATTCAAATGCATGTAACAGTGAGAAACGCATTGTCTTGGCGAAATAAAGCGTTTTTGAACAACTTCATATAAATCGCTGTAACTTTTGATAGAAGACTCAGACAAACATGTTTATGGCTTTATCTTATATAACTCAATATCCCCGTGCTGGGCAAACAGGTTTTGCAGCCGTTTGAGCTAAGATTTGAAAATTATTCACATAATGAAAACCTATACTTTGTTTCAGGCGAGTTTCCCATTCAAATGCATCTAACAGTGGGAAACGCATTGTCTTGGCGAAATAAAGCGTTTTTGAACAACTTCATATAAATCGCTGTAACCTTTGATAGAAGACTCAGACAAACATGTTTATGGCTTTATCTTATGGAACTCAATATCCCCGTGCTGGGTAAACAGGTTTTGCAGCCGTTTGAGCTAAGATTTTAAAATTATTCACATAATGAAAACCTATACTTTGTCTCGGGTGAGTTTCCCATTCAAATGCATGTAACAGTGAGAAACACACTGTCTTGGCGAAATAAAGCTTTTTTCAACCACTTCATATAAATCGCTGTAACTTTTGATAGAAGACTCAGACAAACATGTTTATGGCTTTATCTTATATAACTCAATATCCCCGTGCTGGGCAAACAGGTTTTGCAGCCGTTTGAGCTAAGATTTTAAAATTATTCACATAATGAAAACCTATATTTTGTTTCGGGCGAGTTTCCCATTCAAATGCATGTAACAGTGAGAAACGCATTGTCTTGGCGAAATAAAGCGTTTTTGAACAACTTCATATAAATCGCTGTAACTTTTGATAGAAGACTCAGACAAACATGTTTATGGCTTTATCTTATGGAACTCAATATCCCCGTGCTGGGCAAACAGGTTTTGCAGCCGTTTGAGCTAAGATTTTAAAATTATTCACATAATGAAAACCTATACTTTGTCTCGGGTGAGTTTCCCATTCAAATGCATGTAACAGTGAGAAACACACTGTCTTGGCGAAATAAAGCTTTTTTCAACCACTTCATATAAATCGCTGTAACTTTTGATAGAAGACTCAGACAAACATGTTTATGGCTTTATCTTATAGAACTCAATATCCCCGTGCTGGGCAAACAGGTTTTACAGCCGATTGAGCTAAGATTTTAAAATTATTCACATAATGAAAACCTATACTTTGTCTCGGGCGAGTTTCCCATTCAAATGCGTGTAACAGTGAGAAACGCATTGTCTTGGCGAAATAAAGCGTTTTTGAACAACTTCATATAAATCGCTGTAACTTTTGATAGAAGACTCAGACAAACATGTTTATGGCTTTATCTTATATAACTCAATATCCCCGTGCTGGGCAAACAGGTTTTACAGCCGATTGAGCTAAGATTTTAAAATTATTCACATAATGAAAACCTATACTTTGTCTCGGGCGAGTTTCCCATTCAAATGCGTGTAACAGTGAGAAACGCATTGTCTTGGCGAAATAAAGCGTTTTTGAACAACTTCATATAAATCGCTGTAACTTTTGATAGAAGACTCAGAAACACATGTTTATGGCTTTATCTTATAGAACTCAATATCCCCGTGCTGGGCAAACAGGTTTTGCAGCCGTTTGAGCTAAGATTTTAAAATTATTCACATAATGAAAACCTATACTTTGTTTCAGGCGAGTTTCCCATTCAAATGCATGTAACAGTGAGAAACGCATTGTCTTGGCGAAATAAAGCGTTTTCGTACAACTTCATATAAATCGCTGTAACTTTTGATAGAAGACTCAGACAAACATGTTTATGGCTTTATCTTATAGAACTCAATATCCCCGTGCTGGGCAAATAGGTTTTACAGCCGATTGAGCTAAGATTTTAAAATTATTCACATAATGAAAACCTATACTTTGTCTCGGGCGAGTTTCCCATTCAAATGCATGTAACAGTGAGAAACGCATTGTCTTGGCGAAATAAAGCGTTTTTGAACAACTTCATATAAATCGCTGTAACTTTTGATAGAAGACTCAGACAAACATGTTTATGGCTTTATCTTATATAACTCAATATCCCCGTGCTGGGCAAACAGGTTTTGCAGCCGATTGAGCTAAGATTTTAAAATTATTCACATAATGAAAACCTATACTTTGTCTCGGGCGAGTTTCCCATTCAAATGCATGTAACAGTGAGAAACGCATTGTCTTGGCGAAATAAAGCGTTTTTGAACAACTTCATATAAATCGCTGTAACTTTTGATAGAAGACTCAGACAAACATGTTTATGGCTTTATCTTATATAACTCAATATCCCCGTGCTGGGCAAACAGGTTTTACAGCCGATTGAGCTAAGATTTTAAAATTATTCACATAATGAAAACCTATACTTTGTCTCGGGCGAGTTTCCCATTCAAATGCATGTAACAGTGAGAAACGCATTGTCTTGGCGAAATAAAGCGTTTTTGAACAACTTCATATAAATCGCTGTAACTTTTGATAGAAGACTCAGACAAACATGTTTATGGCTTTATCTTATATAACTCAATATCCCCGTGCTGGGCAAACAGGTTTTTACAGCTGATTGAGCTAAGATTTTAAAATGATTCACATAATGAAAACCTATACTTTGTTTCAGGCGAGTTTCCCATTCAAATGCATGTAACAGTGAGAAACACACTGTCTTGGCGAAATAAAGCGTTTTTGAACAACTTCATATAAATCGCTGTAACTTTTGATAGAAGACTCAGACAAACATGTTTATGGCTTTATCTTATATAACTCAATATCCCCGTGCTGGGCAAACAGGTTTTTACAGCCGTTTGAGCTAAGATTTGAAAATTATTCACATAATGAAAACCTATACTTTGTCTCGGGCGAGTTTCCCATTCAAATGCATGTAACAGTGAGAAACGCATTGTCTTGGCGAAATAAAGCGTTTTTGAACAACTTCATATAAATCGCTGTAACTTTTGATAGAAGACTCAGACAAACATGTTTATGGCTTTATCTTATATAACTCAATATCCCTGTGCTGGGAAAACAGGTTTTACAGCCGATTGAGCTAAGATTTGAAAATTATTCACATAATGAAAACCTATACTTTGTCTCGGGCGAGTTTCCCATTCAAATGCATGTAACAGTGAGAAACGCATTGTCTTGGCGAAATAAAGCGTTTTTGAACAACTTCATATAAATCGCTGTAACTTTTGATAGAAGACTCAGACAAACATGTTTATGGCTTTATCTTATATAACTCAATATCCCCGTGCTGGGCAAACAGGTTTTACAGCCGATTGAGCTAAGATTTTAAAATTATTCACATAATGAAAACCTATACTTTGTCTCGGGCGAGTTTCCCATTCAAATGCGTGTAACAGTGAGAAACGCATTGTCTTGGCGAAATAAAGCGTTTTTGAACAACTTCATATAAATCGCTGTAACTTTTGATAGAAGACTCAGAAACACATGTTTATGGCTTTATCTTATAGAACTCAATATCCCCGTGCTGGGCAAACAGGTTTTGCAGCCGTTTGAGCTAAGATTTTAAAATTATTCACATAATGAAAACCTATACTTTGTTTCAGGCGAGTTTCCCATTCAAATGCATGTAACAGTGAGAAACGCATTGTCTTGGCGAAATAAAGCGTTTTCGTACAACTTCATATAAATCGCTGTAACTTTTGATAGAAGACTCAGACAAACATGTTTATGGCTTTATCTTATAGAACTCAATATCCCCGTGCTGGGCAAATAGGTTTTACAGCCGATTGAGCTAAGATTTTAAAATTATTCACATAATGAAAACCTATACTTTGTCTCGGGCGAGTTTCCCATTCAAATGCATGTAACAGTGAGAAACGCATTGTCTTGGCGAAATAAAGCGTTTTTGAACAACTTCATATAAATCGCTGTAACTTTTGATAGAAGACTCAGACAAACATGTTTATGGCTTTATCTTATATAACTCAATATCCCCGTGCTGGGCAAACAGGTTTTGCAGCCGATTGAGCTAAGATTTTAAAATTATTCACATAATGAAAACCTATACTTTGTCTCGGGCGAGTTTCCCATTCAAATGCATGTAACAGTGAGAAACGCATTGTCTTGGCGAAATAAAGCGTTTTTGAACAACTTCATATAAATCGCTGTAACTTTTGATAGAAGACTCAGACAAACATGTTTATGGCTTTATCTTATATAACTCAATATCCCAGTGCTGGGCAAACAGGTTTTACAGCCGATTGAGCTAAGATTTTAAAATTATTCACATAATGAAAACCTATACTTTGTCTCGGGCGAGTTTCCCATTCAAATGCATGTAACAGTGAGAAACGCATTGTCTTGGCGAAATAAAGCGTTTTTGAACAACTTCATATAAATCGCTGTAACTTTTGATAGAAGACTCAGACAAACATGTTTATGGCTTTATCTTATATAACTCAATATCCCCGTGCTGGGCAAACAGGTTTTTACAGCTGATTGAGCTAAGATTTTAAAATTATTCACATAATGAAAACCTATACTTTGTTTCAGGCGAGTTTCCCATTCAAATGCATGTAACAGTGAGAAACACACTGTCTTGGCGAAATAAAGCGTTTTTGAACAACTTCATATAAATCGCTGTAACTTTTGATAGAAGACTCAGACAAACATGTTTATGGCTTTATCTTATATAACTCAATATCCCCGTGCTGGGCAAACAGGTTTTTACAGCCGTTTGAGCTAAGATTTGAAAATTATTCACATAATGAAAACCTATACTTTGTCTCGGGCGAGTTTCCCATTCAAATGCATGTAACAGTGAGAAACGCATTGTCTTGGCGAAATAAAGCGTTTTTGAACAACTTCATATAAATCGCTGTAACTTTTGATAGAAGACTCAGACAAACATGTTTATGGCTTTATCTTATATAACTCAATATCCCTGTGCTGGGAAAACAGGTTTTACAGCCGATTGAGCTAAGATTTGAAAATTATTCACATAATGAAAACCTATACTTTGTCTCGGGCGAGTTTCCCATTCCAATGCATGTAACAGTGAGAAACGCATTGTCTTGGCGAAATAAAGCGTTTTTGAACAACTTCATATAAATCGCTGTAACTTTTGATAGAAGACTCAGACAAACATGTTTATGGCTTTATCTTATAGAACTCAATATCCCCGTGCTGGGCAAACAGGTTTTGCAGCCGATTGAGCTAAGATTTTAAAATTATTCACATAATGAAAACCTATACTTTGTTTCAGGCGAGTTTCCCATTCAAATGCATGTAACAGTGAGAAACGCATTGTCTTGGCGAAATAAAGCGTTTTCGTACAACTTCATATAAATCGCTGTAACTTTTGATAGAAGACTCAGACAAACATGTTTATGGCTTTATCTTATAGAACTCAATATCCCCGTGCTGGGCAAATAGGTTTTACAGCCGATTGAGCTAAGATTTTAAAATTATTCACATAATGAAAACCTATACTTTGTCTCGGGCGAGTTTCCCATTCAAATGCATGTAACAGTGAGAAACGCATTGTCTTGGCGAAATAAAGCGTTTTTGAACAACTTCATATAAATCGCTGTAACTTTTGATAGAAGACTCAGACAAACATGTTTATGGCTTTATCTTATATAACTCAATATCCCCGTGCTGGGCAAACAGGTTTTGCAGCCGATTGAGCTAAGATTTTAAAATTATTCACATAATGAAAACCTATACTTTGTCTCGGGCGAGTTTCCCATTCAAATGCATGTAACAGTGAGAAACGCATTGTCTTGGCGAAATAAAGCGTTTTTGAACAACTTCATATAAATCGCTGTAACTTTTGATAGAAGACTCAGACAAACATGTTTATGGCTTTATCTTATATAACTCAATATCCCAGTGCTGGGCAAACAGGTTTTACAGCCGATTGAGCTAAGATTTTAAAATCATTCACATAATGAAAACCTATACTTTGTCTCGGGCGAGTTTCCCATTCAAATGCATGTAACAGTGAGAAACGCATTGTCTTGGCGAAATAAAGCGTTTTTGAACAACTTCATATAAATCGCTGTAACTTTTGATAGAAGACTCAGACAAACATGTTTATGGCTTTATCTTATATAACTCAGTATCCCCGTGCTGGGCAAACAGGTTTTTACAGCTGATTGAGCTAAGATTTTAAAATTATTCACATAATGAAAACCTATACTTTGTTTCAGGCGAGTTTCCCATTCAAATGCATGTAACAGTGAGAAACACACTGTCTTGGCGAAATAAAGCGTTTTTGAACAACTTCATATAAATCGCTGTAACTTTTGATAGAAGACTCAGACAAACATGTTTATGGCTTTATCTTATATAACTCAATATCCCCGTGCTGGGCAAACAGGTTTTTACAGCCGTTTGAGCTAAGATTTTAAAATTATTCACATAATGAAAACCTATACTTTGTCTCGGGCGAGTTTCCCATTCAAATGCATGTAACAGTGAGAAACGCATTGTCTTGGCGAAATAAAGCGTTTTTGAACAACTTCATATAAATCGCTGTAACTTTTGATAGAAGACTCAGACAAACATGTTTATGGCTTTATCTTATATAACTCAATATCCCCGTGCTGGGCAAACAGGTTTTGCAGCCGATTGAGCTAAGATTTTAAAATTATTCACATAATGAAAACCTATACTTTGTCTCGGGCGAGTTTCCCATTCAAATGCATGTAACAGTGAGAAACACACTGTCTTGGCGAAATAAAGCGTTTTTGAACAACTTCATATAAATCGCTGTAACTTTTGATAGAAGACTCAGACAAACATGTTTATGGCTTTATCTTATAGAACTCAATATCCCCGTGCTGGGCAAACAGGTTTTGCAGCCGATTGAGCTAAGATTTTAAAATTATTCACATAATGAAAACCTATACTTTGTCTCGGGCGAGTTTCCCATTCAAATGCATGTAACAGTGAGAAACGCATTGTCTTGGCGAAATAAAGCGTTTTTGAACAACTTCATATAAATCGCTGTAACTTTTGATAGAAGACTCAGACAAACATGTTTATGGCTTTATCTTATATAACTCAATATCCCCGTGCTGGGCAAACAGGTTTTGCAGCCGATTGAGCTAAGATTTGAAAATTATTCACATAATGAAAACCTATACTTTGTCTCGGGCGAGTTTCCCATTCAAATGCATGTAACAGTGAGAAACGCATTGTCTTGGCGAAATAAAGCGTTTTTGAACAACTTCATATAAATCGCTGTAACTTTTGATAGAAGACTCAGACAAACATGTTTATGGCTTTATCTTATATAACTCAATATCCCCGTGCTGGGCAAACAGGTTTTACAGCCGATTGAGCTAAGATTTTAAAATTATTCACATAATGAAAACCTATACTTTGTTTCAGGCGAGTTTCCCATTCAAATGCATGTAACAGTGAGAAACACACTGTCTTGGCGAAATAAAGCGTTTTTGAACAACTTCATATAAATCGCTGTAACTTTTGATAGAAGACTCAGACAAACATGTTTATGGCTTTATCTTATATAACTCAATATCCCCGTGCTGGGCAAACAGGTTTTTACAGCCGTTTGAGCTAAGATTTTAAAATTATTCACATAATGAAAACCTATACTTTGTCTCGGGCGAGTTTCCCATTCAAATGCATGTAACAGTGAGAAACGCATTGTCTTGGCGAAATAAAGCGTTTTTGAACAACTTCATATAAATCGCTGTAACTTTTGATAGAAGACTCAGACAAACATGTTTATGGCTTTATCTTATATAACTCAATATCCCCGTGCTGGGCAAACAGGTTTTACAGCCGATTGAGCTAAGATTTGAAAATTATTCACATAATGAAAACCTATACTTTGTCTCGGGCGAGTTTCCCATTCAAATGCATGTAACAGTGAGAAACGCATTGTCTTGGCGAAATAAAGCGTTTTTGAACAACTTCATATAAATCGCTGTAACTTTTGATAGAAGACTCAGACAAACATGTTTATGGCTTTATCTTATGGAACTCAATATCCCCGTGCTGGGCAAACAGGTTTTGCAGCCGATTGAGCTAAGATTTTAAAATTATTCACATAATGAAAACCTATACTTTGTCTCGGGCGAGTTTCCCATTCAAATGCATGTAACAGTGAGAAACACACTGTCTTGGCGAAATAAAGCGTTTTTGAACAACTTCATATAAATCGCTGTAACTTTTGATAGAAGACTCAGACAAACATGTTTATGGCTTTATCTTATAGAACTCAATATCCCCGTGCTGGGCAAACAGGTTTTGCAGCCGATTGAGCTAAGATTTTAAAATTATTCACATAATGAAAACCTATACTTTGTCTCGGGCGAGTTTCCCATTCAAATGCATGTAACAGTGAGAAACGCATTGTCTTGGCGAAATAAAGCGTTTTTGAACAACTTCATATAAATCGCTGTAACTTTTGATAGAAGACTCAGACAAACATGTTTATGGCTTTATCTTATAGAACTCAATATCCCCGTGCTGGGCAAACAGGTTTTGCAGCCGATTGAGCTAAGATTTGAAAATTATTCACATAATGAAAACCTATACTTTGTCTCGGGTGAGTTTCCCATTCAAATGCATGTAACAGTGAGAAACGCATTGTCTTGGCGAAATAAAGCGTTTTTGAACAACTTCATATAAATCGCTGTAACTTTTGATAGAAGACTCAGACAAACATGTTTATGGCTTTATCTTATATAACTCAATATCCCCGTGCTGGGCAAACAGGTTTTTACAGCTGATTGAGCTAAGATTTTAAAATTATTCACATAATGAAAACCTATACTTTGTTTCAGGCGAGTTTCCCATTCAAATGCATGTAACAGTGAGAAACACACTGTCTTGGCGAAATAAAGCGTTTTTGAACAACTTCATATAAATCGCTGTAACTTTTGATAGAAGACTCAGACAAACATGTTTATGGCTTTATCTTATATAACTCAATATCCCCGTGCTGGGCAAACAGGTTTTTACAGCCGTTTGAGCTAAGATTTTAAAATTATTCACATAATGAAAACCTATACTTTGTCTCGGGCGAGTTTCCCATTCAAATGCATGTAACAGTGAGAAACGCATTGTCTTGGCGAAATAAAGCGTTTTTGAACAACTTCATATAAATCGCTGTAACTTTTGATAGAAGACTCAGACAAACATGTTTATGGCTTTATCTTATATAACTCAATATCCCCGTGCTGGGCAAACAGGTTTTTACAGCCGATTGAGCTAAGATTTGAAAATTATTCACATAATGAAAACCTATACTTTGTCTCGGGCGAGTTTCCCATTCAAATGCATGTAACAGTGAGAAACGCATTGTCTTGGCGAAATAAAGCGTTTTTGAACAACTTCATATAAATCGCTGTAACTTTTGATAGAAGACTCAGACAAACATGTTTATGGCTTTATCTTATAGAACTCAATATCCCCGTGCTGGGCAAACAGGTTTTGCAGCCGATTGAGCTAAGATTTTAAAATTATTCACATAATGAAAACCTATACTTTGTCTCGGGCGAGTTTCCCATTCAAATGCATGTAACAGTGAGAAACACACTGTCTTGGCGAAATAAAGCGTTTTTGAACAACTTCATATAAATAGCTGTAACTTTTGATAGAAGACTCAGACAAACATGTTTATGGCTTTATCTTATAGAACTCAATATCCCCGTGCTGGGCAAACATGTTTTACAGCCGTTTGAGCTAAGATTTTAAAATGATTCTCATAATGAAAACCTATACTTTGTTTCAGGCGAGTTTCCCATTCAAATGCATGTAACAGTGAGAAACACACTGTCTTGGCGAAATAAAGCGTTTTTGAACAACTTCATATAAATCGCTGTAACTTTTGATAGAAGACTCAGACAAACATGTTTATGGCTTTATCTTATAGAACTCAATATCCCAGTGCTGGGCAAACAGGTTTTGCAGCCGATTGAGCTAAGATTTTAAAATTATTCACATAATGAAAACCTATACTTTGTCTCGGGTGAGTTTCCCATTCAAATGCATGTAACAGTGAGAAACGCATTGTCTTGGCGAAATAAAGCGTTTTTGAACAACTTCATATAAATCGCTGTAACTTTTGATAGAAGACTCAGACAAACATGTTTATGGCTTTATCTTATATAACTCAATATCCCAGTGCTGGGCAAACAGGTTTTACAGCCGATTGAGCTAAGATTTTAAAATTATTCACATAATGAAAACCTATACTTTGTCTCGGGCGAGTTTCCCATTCAAATGCGTGTAACAGTGAGAAACGCATTGTCTTGGCGAAATAAAGCGTTTTTGAACAACTTCATATAAATCGCTGTAACTTTTGATAGAAGACTCAGAAACACATGTTTATGGCTTTATCTTATAGAACTCAATATCCCCGTGCTGGGCAAACAGGTTTTGCAGCCGTTTGAGCTAAGATTTTAAAATTATTCACATAATGAAAACCTATACTTTTGTTTCAGGCGAGTTTCCCATTCAAATGCATGTAACAGTGAGAAACGCATTGTCTTGGCGAAATAAAGCGTTTTTGAACAACTTCATATAAATCGCTGTAACTTTTGATAGAAGACTCAGACAAACATGTTTATGGCTTTATCTTATATAACTCAATATCCCCGTGCTGGGCAAACAGGTTTTACAGCCGATTGAGCTAAGATTTTAAAATTATTCACATAATGAAAACCTATACTTTGTCTCGGGCGAGTTTCCCATTCAAATGCGTGTAACAGTGAGAAACGCATTGTCTTGGCGAAATAAAGCGTTTTTGAACAACTTCATATAAATCGCTGTAACTTTTGATAGAAGACTCAGAAACACATGTTTATGGCTTTATCTTATAGAACTCAATATCCCCGTGCTGGGCAAACAGGTTTTGCAGCCGTTTGAGCTAAGATTTTAAAATTATTCACATAATGAAAACCTATACTTTGTTTCAGGCGAGTTTCCCATTCAAATGCATGTAACAGTGAGAAACGCATTGTCTTGGCGAAATAAAGCGTTTTCGTACAACTTCATATAAATCGCTGTAACTTTTGATAGAAGACTCAGACAAACATGTTTATGGCTTTATCTTATAGAACTCAATATCCCCGTGCTGGGCAAATAGGTTTTACAGCCGATTGAGCTAAGATTTTAAAATTATTCACATAATGAAAACCTATACTTTGTCTCGGGCGAGTTTCCCATTCAAATGCATGTAACAGTGAGAAACGCATTGTCTTGGCGAAATAAAGCGTTTTTGAACAACTTCATATAAATCGCTGTAACTTTTGATAGAAGACTCAGACAAACATGTTTATGGCTTTATCTTATATAACTCAATATCCCCGTGCTGGGCAAACAGGTTTTGCAGCCGATTGAGCTAAGATTTTAAAATTATTCACATAATGAAAACCTATACTTTGTCTCGGGCGAGTTTCCCATTCAAATGCATGTAACAGTGAGAAACGCATTGTCTTGGCGAAATAAAGCGTTTTTGAACAACTTCATATAAATCGCTGTAACTTTTGATAGAAGACTCAGACAAACATGTTTATGGCTTTATCTTATATAACTCAATATCCCAGTGCTGGGCAAACAGGTTTTACAGCCGATTGAGCTAAGATTTTAAAATTATTCACATAATGAAAACCTATACTTTGTCTCGGGCGAGTTTCCCATTCAAATGCATGTAACAGTGAGAAACGCATTGTCTTGGCGAAATAAAGCGTTTTTGAACAACTTCATATAAATCGCTGTAACTTTTGATAGAAGACTCAGACAAACATGTTTATGGCTTTATCTTATATAACTCAATATCCCCGTGCTGGGCAAACAGGTTTTTACAGCTGATTGAGCTAAGATTTTAAAATTATTCACATAATGAAAACCTATACTTTGTTTCAGGCGAGTTTCCCATTCAAATGCATGTAACAGTGAGAAACACACTGTCTTGGCGAAATAAAGCGTTTTTGAACAACTTCATATAAATCGCTGTAACTTTTGATAGAAGACTCAGACAAACATGTTTATGGCTTTATCTTATATAACTCAATATCCCCGTGCTGGGCAAACAGGTTTTTACAGCCGTTTGAGCTAAGATTTGAAAATTATTCACATAATGAAAACCTATACTTTGTCTCGGGCGAGTTTCCCATTCAAATGCATGTAACAGTGAGAAACGCATTGTCTTGGCGAAATAAAGCGTTTTTGAACAACTTCATATAAATCGCTGTAACTTTTGATAGAAGACTCAGACAAACATGTTTATGGCTTTATCTTATATAACTCAATATCCCTGTGCTGGGAAAACAGGTTTTACAGCCGATTGAGCTAAGATTTGAAAATTATTCACATAATGAAAACCTATACTTTGTCTCGGGCGAGTTTCCCATTCAAATGCATGTAACAGTGAGAAACGCATTGTCTTGGCGAAATAAAGCGTTTTTGAACAACTTCATATAAATCGCTGTAACTTTTGATAGAAGACTCAGACAAACATGTTTATGGCTTTATCTTATAGAACTCAATATCCCCGTGCTGGGCAAACAGGTTTTGCAGCCGATTGAGCTAAGATTTTAAAATTATTCACATAATGAAAACCTATACTTTGTTTCAGGCGAGTTTCCCATTCAAATGCATGTAACAGTGAGAAACGCATTGTCTTGGCGAAATAAAGCGTTTTCGTACAACTTCATATAAATCGCTGTAACTTTTGATAGAAGACTCAGACAAACATGTTTATGGCTTTATCTTATAGAACTCAATATCCCCGTGCTGGGCAAATAGGTTTTACAGCCGATTGAGCTAAGATTTTAAAATTATTCACATAATGAAAACCTATACTTTGTCTCGGGCGAGTTTCCCATTCAAATGCATGTAACAGTGAGAAACGCATTGTCTTGGCGAAATAAAGCGTTTTTGAACAACTTCATATAAATCGCTGTAACTTTTGATAGAAGACTCAGACAAACATGTTTATGGCTTTATCTTATATAACTCAATATCCCCGTGCTGGGCAAACAGGTTTTGCAGCCGATTGAGCTAAGATTTTAAAATTATTCACATAATGAAAACCTATACTTTGTCTCGGGCGAGTTTCCCATTCAAATGCATGTAACAGTGAGAAACGCATTGTCTTGGCGAAATAAAGCGTTTTTGAACAACTTCATATAAATCGCTGTAACTTTTGATAGAAGACTCAGACAAACATGTTTATGGCTTTATCTTATATAACTCAATATCCCCGTGCTGGGCAAACAGGTTTTTACAGCCGTTTGAGCTAAGATTTTAAAATTATTCACATAATGAAAACCTATACTTTGTCTCGGGCGAGTTTCCCATTCAAATGCATGTAACAGTGAGAAACGCATTGTCTTGGCGAAATAAAGCGTTTTTGAACAACTTCATATAAATCGCTGTAACTTTTGATAGAAGACTCAGACAAACATGTTTATGGCTTTATCTTATATAACTCAATATCCCCGTGCTGGGCAAACAGGTTTTGCAGCCGATTGAGCTAAGATTTTAAAATTATTCACATAATGAAAACCTATACTTTGTCTCGGGCGAGTTTCCCATTCAAATGCATGTAACAGTGAGAAACACACTGTCTTGGCGAAATAAAGCGTTTTTGAACAACTTCATATAAATCGCTGTAACTTTTGATAGAAGACTCAGACAAACATGTTTATGGCTTTATCTTATAGAACTCAATATCCCCGTGCTGGGCAAACAGGTTTTGCAGCCGATTGAGCTAAGATTTTAAAATTATTCACATAATGAAAACCTATACTTTGTCTCGGGCGAGTTTCCCATTCAAATGCATGTAACAGTGAGAAACGCATTGTCTTGGCGAAATAAAGCGTTTTTGAACAACTTCATATAAATCGCTGTAACTTTTGATAGAAGACTCAGACAAACATGTTTATGGCTTTATCTTATATAACTCAATATCCCCGTGCTGGGCAAACAGGTTTTGCAGCCGATTGAGCTAAGATTTGAAAATTATTCACATAATGAAAACCTATACTTTGTCTCGGGCGAGTTTCCCATTCAAATGCATGTAACAGTGAGAAACGCATTGTCTTGGCGAAATAAAGCGTTTTTGAACAACTTCATATAAATCGCTGTAACTTTTGATAGAAGACTCAGACAAACATGTTTATGGCTTTATCTTATATAACTCAATATCCCAGTGCTGGGCAAACAGGTTTTACAGCCGATTGAGCTAAGATTTTAAAATCATTCACATAATGAAAACCTATACTTTGTCTCGGGCGAGTTTCCCATTCAAATGCATGTAACAGTGAGAAACGCATTGTCTTGGCGAAATAAAGCGTTTTTGAACAACTTCATATAAATCGCTGTAACTTTTGATAGAAGACTCAGACAAACATGTTTATGGCTTTATCTTATATAACTCAATATCCCCGTGCTGGGCAAACAGGTTTTTACAGCTGATTGAGCTAAGATTTTAAAATTATTCACATAATGAAAACCTATACTTTGTTTCAGGCGAGTTTCCCATTCAAATGCATGTAACAGTGAGAAACACACTGTCTTGGCGAAATAAAGCGTTTTTGAACAACTTCATATAAATCGCTGTAACTTTTGATAGAAGACTCAGACAAACATGTTTATGGCTTTATCTTATATAACTCAATATCCCCGTGCTGGGCAAACAGGTTTTTACAGCCGTTTGAGCTAAGATTTTAAAATTATTCACATAATGAAAACCTATACTTTGTCTCGGGCGAGTTTCCCATTCAAATGCATGTAACAGTGAGAAACGCATTGTCTTGGCGAAATAAAGCGTTTTTGAACAACTTCATATAAATCGCTGTAACTTTTGATAGAAGACTCAGACAAACATGTTTATGGCTTTATCTTATATAACTCAATATCCCCGTGCTGGGCAAACAGGTTTTACAGCCGATTGAGCTAAGATTTGAAAATTATTCACATAATGAAAACCTATACTTTGTCTCGGGCGAGTTTCCCATTCAAATGCATGTAACAGTGAGAAACGCATTGTCTTGGCGAAATAAAGCGTTTTTGAACAACTTCATATAAATCGCTGTAACTTTTGATAGAAGACTCAGACAAACATGTTTATGGCTTTATCTTATGGAACTCAATATCCCCGTGCTGGGCAAACAGGTTTTGCAGCCGATTGAGCTAAGATTTTAAAATTATTCACATAATGAAAACCTATACTTTGTCTCGGGCGAGTTTCCCATTCAAATGCATGTAACAGTGAGAAACACACTGTCTTGGCGAAATAAAGCGTTTTTGAACAACTTCATATAAATCGCTGTAACTTTTGATAGAAGACTCAGACAAACATGTTTATGGCTTTATCTTATAGAACTCAATATCCCCGTGCTGGGCAAACAGGTTTTGCAGCCGATTGAGCTAAGATTTTAAAATTATTCACATAATGAAAACCTATACTTTGTCTCGGGCGAGTTTCCCATTCAAATGCATGTAACAGTGAGAAACGCATTGTCTTGGCGAAATAAAGCGTTTTTGAACAACTTCATATAAATCGCTGTAACTTTTGATAGAAGACTCAGACAAACATGTTTATGGCTTTATCTTATAGAACTCAATATCCCCGTGCTGGGCAAACAGGTTTTGCAGCCGATTGAGCTAAGATTTTAAAATTATTCACATAATGAAAACCTATACTTTGTCTCGGGTGAGTTTCCCATTCAAATGCATGTAACAGTGAGAAACGCATTGTCTTGGCGAAATAAAGCGTTTTTGAACAACTTCATATAAATCGCTGTAACTTTTGATAGAAGACTCAGACAAACATGTTTATGGCTTTATCTTATATAACTCAATATCCCAGTGCTGGGCAAACAGGTTTTACAGCCGATTGAGCTAAGATTTTAAAATCATTCACATAATGAACACCTATACTTTGTCTCGGGCGAGTTTCCCATTCAAATGCATGTAACAGTGAGAAACGCATTGTCTTGGCGAAATAAAGCGTTTTTGAACAACTTCATATAAATCGCTGTAACTTTTGATAGAAGACTCAGACAAACATGTTTATGGCTTTATCTTATATAACTCAATATCCCCGTGCTGGGCAAACAGGTTTTTACAGCTGATTGAGCTAAGATTTTAAAATTATTCACATAATGAAAACCTATACTTTGTTTCAGGCGAGTTTCCCATTCAAATGCATGTAACAGTGAGAAACACACTGTCTTGGCGAAATAAAGCGTTTTTGAACAACTTCATATAAATCGCTGTAACTTTTGATAGAAGACTCAGACAAACATGTTTATGGCTTTATCTTATATAACTCAATATCCCCGTGCTGGGCAAACAGGTTTTTACAGCCGTTTGAGCTAAGATTTTAAAATTATTCACATAATGAAAACCTATACTTTGTCTCGGGCGAGTTTCCCATTCAAATGCATGTAACAGTGAGAAACGCATTGTCTTGGCGAAATAAAGCGTTTTTGAACAACTTCATATAAATCGCTGTAACTTTTGATAGAAGACTCAGACAAACATGTTTATGGCTTTATCTTATATAACTCAATATCCCCGTGCTGGGCAAACAGGTTTTTACAGCCGATTGAGCTAAGATTTGAAAATTATTCACATAATGAAAACCTATACTTTGTCTCGGGCGAGTTTCCCATTCAAATGCATGTAACAGTGAGAAACGCATTGTCTTGGCGAAATAAAGCGTTTTTGAACAACTTCATATAAATCGCTGTAACTTTTGATAGAAGACTCAGACAAACATGTTTATGGCTTTATCTTATAGAACTCAATATCCCCGTGCTGGGCAAACAGGTTTTGCAGCCGATTGAGCTAAGATTTTAAAATTATTCACATAATGAAAACCTATACTTTGTCTCGGGCGAGTTTCCCATTCAAATGCATGTAACAGTGAGAAACACACTGTCTTGGCGAAATAAAGCGTTTTTGAACAACTTCATATAAATAGCTGTAACTTTTGATAGAAGACTCAGACAAACATGTTTATGGCTTTATCTTATAGAACTCAATATCCCCGTGCTGGGCAAACATGTTTTACAGCCGTTTGAGCTAAGATTTTAAAATGATTCACATAATGAAAACCTATACTTTGTTTCAGGCGAGTTTCCCATTCAAATGCATGTAACAGTGAGAAACACACTGTCTTGGCGAAATAAAGCGTTTTTGAACAACTTCATATAAATCGCTGTAACTTTTGATAGAAGACTCAGACAAACATGTTTATGGCTTTATCTTATAGAACTCAATATCCCAGTGCTGGGCAAACAGGTTTTGCAGCCGATTGAGCTAAGATTTTAAAATTATTCACATAATGAAAACCTATACTTTGTCTCGGGTGAGTTTCCCATTCAAATGCATGTAACAGTGAGAAACGCATTGTCTTGGCGAAATAAAGCGTTTTTGAACAACTTCATATAAATCGCTGTAACTTTTGATAGAAGACTCAGACAAACATGTTTATGGCTTTATCTTATATAACTCAATATCCCAGTGCTGGGCAAACAGGTTTTACAGCCGATTGAGCTAAGATTTTAAAATTATTCACATAATGAAAACCTATACTTTGTCTCGGGCGAGTTTCCCATTCAAATGCGTGTAACAGTGAGAAACGCATTGTCTTGGCGAAATAAAGCGTTTTTGAACAACTTCATATAAATCGCTGTAACTTTTGATAGAAGACCCAGAAACACATGTTTATGGCTTTATCTTATAGAACTCAATATCCCCGTGCTGGGCAAACAGGTTTTGCAGCCGTTTGAGCTAAGATTTTAAAATTATTCACATAATGAAAACCTATACTTTTGTTTCAGGCGAGTTTCCCATTCAAATGCATGTAACAGTGAGAAACGCATTGTCTTGGCGAAATAAAGCGTTTTCGTACAACTTCATATAAATCGCTGTAACTTTTGATAGAAGACTCAGACAAACATGTTTATGGCTTTATCTTATAGAACTCAATATCCCCGTGCTGGGCAAACAGGTTTTGCAGCCGATTGAGCTAAGATTTTAAAATTATTCACATAATGAAAACCTATACTTTGTCTCGGGCGAGTTTCCCATTCAAATGCATGTAACAGTGAGAAACGCATTGTCTTGGCGAAATAAAGCGTTTTTGAACAACTTCATATAAATCGCTGTAACTTTTGATAGAAGACTCAGACAAACATGTTTATGGCTTTATCTTATAGAACTCAATATCCCCGTGCTGGGCAAACAGGTTTTGCAGCCGATTGAGCTAAGATTTGAAAATTATTCACATAATGAAAACCTATACTTTGTCTCGGGTGAGTTTCCCATTCAAATGCATGTAACAGTGAGAAACGCATTGTCTTGGCGAAATAAAGCGTTTTTGAACAACTTCATATAAATCGCTGTAACTTTTGATAGAAGACTCAGACAAACATGTTTATGGCTTTATCTTATATAACTCAATATCCCAGTGCTGGGCAAACAGGTTTTACAGCCGATTGAGCTAAGATTTTAAAATCATTCACATAATGAACACCTATACTTTGTCTCGGGCGAGTTTCCCATTCAAATGCATGTAACAGTGAGAAACGCATTGTCTTGGCGAAATAAAGCGTTTTTGAACAACTTCATATAAATCGCTGTAACTTTTGATAGAAGACTCAGACAAACATGTTTATGGCTTTATCTTATATAACTCAATATCCCCGTGCTGGGCAAACAGGTTTTTACAGCTGATTGAGCTAAGATTTTAAAATTATTCACATAATGAAAACCTATACTTTGTTTCAGGCGAGTTTCCCATTCAAATGCATGTAACAGTGAGAAACACACTGTCTTGGCGAAATAAAGCGTTTTTGAACAACTTCATATAAATCGCTGTAACTTTTGATAGAAGACTCAGACAAACATGTTTATGGCTTTATCTTATAGAACTCAATATCCCCGTGCTGGGCAAACAGGTTTTTACAGCCGTTTGAGCTAAGATTTTAAAATTATTCACATAATGAAAACCTATACTTTGTCTCGGGCGAGTTTCCCATTCAAATGCATGTAACAGTGAGAAACGCATTGTCTTGGCGAAATAAAGCGTTTTTGAACAACTTCATATAAATCGCTGTAACTTTTGATAGAAGACTCAGACAAACATGTTTATGGCTTTATCTTATAGAACTCAATATCCCCGTGCTGGGCAAACAGGTTTTTACAGCCGATTGAGCTAAGATTTGAAAATTATTCACATAATGAAAACCTATACTTTGTCTCGGGCGAGTTTCCCATTCAAATGCATGTAACAGTGAGAAACGCATTGTCTTGGCGAAATAAAGCGTTTTTGAACAACTTCATATAAATCGCTGTAACTTTTGATAGAAGACTCAGACAAACATGTTTATGGCTTTATCTTATAGAACTCAATATCCCCGTGCTGGGCAAACAGGTTTTACAGCCGATTGAGCTAAGATTTTAAAATCATTCACATAATGAACACCTATACTTTGTCTCGGGCGAGTTTCCCATTCAAATGCATGTAACAGTGAGAAACGCATTGTCTTGGCGAAATAAAGCGTTTTTGAACAACTTCATATAAATCGCTGTAACTTTTGATAGAAGACTCAGACAAACATGTTTATGGCTTTATCTTATATAACTCAATATCCCCGTGCTGGGCAAACATGTTTTTACAGCTGATTGAGCTAAGATTTTAAAATTATTCACATAATGAAAACCTATACTTTGTTTCAGGCGAGTTTCCCATTCAAATGCATGTAACAGTGAGAAACACACTGTCTTGGCGAAATAAAGCGTTTTTGAACAACTTCATATAAATCGCTGTAACTTTTGATAGAAGACTCAGACAAACATGTTTATGGCTTTATCTTATATAACTCAATATCCCCGTGCTGGGCAAACAGGTTTTTACAGCCGTTTGAGCTAAGATTTTAAAATTATTCACATAATGAAAACCTATACTTTGTCTCGGGCGAGTTTCCCATTCAAATGCATGTAACAGTGAGAAACGCATTGTCTTGGCGAAATAAAGCGTTTTTGAACAACTTCATATAAATCGCTGTAACTTTTGATAGAAGACTCAGACAAACATGTTTATGGCTTTATCTTATATAACTCAATATCCCCGTGCTGGCTGGGCAAACAGGTTTTTACAGCCGATTGAGCTAAGATTTGAAAATTATTCACATAATGAAAACCTATACTTTGTCTCGGGCGAGTTTCCCATTCAAATGCATGTAACAGTGAGAAACGCATTGTCTTGGCGAAATAAAGCGTTTTTGAACAACTTCATATAAATCGCTGTAACTTTTGATAGAAGACTCAGACAAACATGTTTATGGCTTTATCTTATAGAACTCAATATCCCCGTGCTGGGCAAACAGGTTTTGCAGCCGATTGAGCTAAGATTTTAAAATTATTCACATAATGAAAACCTATACTTTGTCTCGGGCGAGTTTCCCATTCAAATGCATGTAACAGTGAGAAACACACTGTCTTGGCGAAATAAAGCGTTTTTGAACAACTTCATATAAATAGCTGTAACTTTTGATAGAAGACTCAGACAAACATGTTTATGGCTTTATCTTATAGAACTCAATATCCCCGTGCTGGGCAAACATGTTTTACAGCCGTTTGAGCTAAGATTTTAAAATGATTCACATAATGAAAACCTATACTTTGTTTCAGGCGAGTTTCCCATTCAAATGCATGTAACAGTGAGAAACACACTGTCTTGGCGAAATAAAGCGTTTTTGAACAACTTCATATAAATCGCTGTAACTTTTGATAGAAGACTCAGACAAACATGTTTATGGCTTTATCTTATAGAACTCAATATCCCCGTGCTGGGCAAACAGGTTTTGCAGCCGATTGAGCTAAGATTTTAAAATTATTCACATAATGAAAACCTATACTTTGTCTCGGGCGAGTTTCCCATTCAAATGCATGTAACAGTGAGAAACACACTGTCTTGGCGAAATAAAGCGTTTTTGAACAACTTCATATAAATAGCTGTAACTTTTGATAGAAGACTCAGACAAACATGTTTATGGCTTTATCTTATATAACTCAATATCCCCGTGCTGGCTGGGCAAACAGGTTTTTACAGCCGATTGAGCTAAGATTTGAAAATTATTCACATAATGAAAACCTATACTTTGTTTCAGGCGAGTTCCCCATTCAAATGCATGTAACAGTGAGAAACGCATTGTCTTGGCGAAATAAAGCATTTTTGTACAACTTCATATAAATCGCTGTAACTTTTGATAGAAGACTCAGACAAACATGTTTATGGCTTTATCTTATGGAACTCAATATCCCCGTGCTGGGCAAACAGGTTTTGCAGCCGATTGAGCTAAGATTTTAAAATTATTCACATAATGAAAACCTATACTTTGTCTCGGGTGAGTTTCCCATTCAAATGCATGTAACAGTGAGAAACGCATTGTCTTGGCGAAATAAAGCGTTTTTGAACAACTTCATATAAATCGCTGTAACTTTTGATAGAAGACTCAGACAAACATGTTTATGGCTTTATCTTATATAACTCAATATCCCAGTGCTGGGCAAACAGGTTTTACAGCCGATTGAGCTAAGATTTTAAAATTATTCACATAATGAAAACCTATACTTTGTCTCGGGCGAGTTTCCCATTCAAATGCGTGTAACAGTGAGAAACGCATTGTCTTGGCGAAATAAAGCGTTTTTGAACAACTTCATATAAATCGCTGTAACTTTTGATAGAAGACCCAGAAACACATGTTTATGGCTTTATCTTATAGAACTCAATATCCCCGTGCTGGGCAAACAGGTTTTGCAGCCGTTTGAGCTAAGATTTTAAAATTATTCACATAATGAAAACCTATACTTTTGTTTCAGGCGAGTTTCCCATTCAAATGCATGTAACAGTGAGAAACGCATTGTCTTGGCGAAATAAAGCGTTTTCGTACAACTTCATATAAATCGCTGTAACTTTTGATAGAAGACTCAGACAAACATGTTTATGGCTTTATCTTATAGAACTCAATATCCCCGTGCTGGGCAAACAGGTTTTGCAGCCGATTGAGCTAAGATTTTAAAATTATTCACATAATGAAAACCTATACTTTGTCTCGGGCGAGTTTCCCATTCAAATGCATGTAACAGTGAGAAACGCATTGTCTTGGCGAAATAAAGCGTTTTTGAACAACTTCATATAAATCGCTGTAACTTTTGATAGAAGACTCAGACAAACATGTTTATGGCTTTATCTTATAGAACTCAATATCCCCGTGCTGGGCAAACAGGTTTTGCAGCCGATTGAGCTAAGATTTGAAAATTATTCACATAATGAAAACCTATACTTTGTCTCGGGTGAGTTTCCCATTCAAATGCATGTAACAGTGAGAAACGCATTGTCTTGGCGAAATAAAGCGTTTTTGAACAACTTCATATAAATCGCTGTAACTTTTGATAGAAGACTCAGACAAACATGTTTATGGCTTTATCTTATATAACTCAATATCCCAGTGCTGGGCAAACAGGTTTTACAGCCGATTGAGCTAAGATTTTAAAATCATTCACATAATGAACACCTATACTTTGTCTCGGGCGAGTTTCCCATTCAAATGCATGTAACAGTGAGAAACGCATTGTCTTGGCGAAATAAAGCGTTTTTGAACAACTTCATATAAATCGCTGTAACTTTTGATAGAAGACTCAGACAAACATGTTTATGGCTTTATCTTATATAACTCAATATCCCCGTGCTGGGCAAACAGGTTTTTACAGCTGATTGAGCTAAGATTTTAAAATTATTCACATAATGAAAACCTATACTTTGTTTCAGGCGAGTTTCCCATTCAAATGCATGTAACAGTGAGAAACACACTGTCTTGGCGAAATAAAGCGTTTTTGAACAACTTCATATAAATCGCTGTAACTTTTGATAGAAGACTCAGACAAACATGTTTATGGCTTTATCTTATAGAACTCAATATCCCCGTGCTGGGCAAACAGGTTTTTACAGCCGTTTGAGCTAAGATTTTAAAATTATTCACATAATGAAAACCTATACTTTGTCTCGGGCGAGTTTCCCATTCAAATGCATGTAACAGTGAGAAACGCATTGTCTTGGCGAAATAAAGCGTTTTTGAACAACTTCATATAAATCGCTGTAACTTTTGATAGAAGACTCAGACAAACATGTTTATGGCTTTATCTTATAGAACTCAATATCCCCGTGCTGGGCAAACAGGTTTTTACAGCCGATTGAGCTAAGATTTGAAAATTATTCACATAATGAAAACCTATACTTTGTCTCGGGCGAGTTTCCCATTCAAATGCATGTAACAGTGAGAAACGCATTGTCTTGGCGAAATAAAGCGTTTTTGAACAACTTCATATAAATCGCTGTAACTTTTGATAGAAGACTCAGACAAACATGTTTATGGCTTTATCTTATAGAACTCAATATCCCCGTGCTGGGCAAACAGGTTTTACAGCCGATTGAGCTAAGATTTTAAAATCATTCACATAATGAACACCTATACTTTGTCTCGGGCGAGTTTCCCATTCAAATGCATGTAACAGTGAGAAACGCATTGTCTTGGCGAAATAAAGCGTTTTTGAACAACTTCATATAAATCGCTGTAACTTTTGATAGAAGACTCAGACAAACATGTTTATGGCTTTATCTTATATAACTCAATATCCCCGTGCTGGGCAAACAGGTTTTTACAGCTGATTGAGCTAAGATTTTAAAATTATTCACATAATGAAAACCTATACTTTGTTTCAGGCGAGTTTCCCATTCAAATGCATGTAACAGTGAGAAACACACTGTCTTGGCGAAATAAAGCGTTTTTGAACAACTTCATATAAATCGCTGTAACTTTTGATAGAAGACTCAGACAAACATGTTTATGGCTTTATCTTATATAACTCAATATCCCCGTGCTGGGCAAACAGGTTTTTACAGCCGTTTGAGCTAAGATTTTAAAATTATTCACATAATGAAAACCTATGCTTTGTCTCGGGCGAGTTTCCCATTCAAATGCATGTAACAGTGAGAAACGCATTGTCTTGGCGAAATAAAGCGTTTTTGAACAACTTCATATAAATCGCTGTAACTTTTGATAGAAGACTCAGACAAACATGTTTATGGCTTTATCTTATATAACTCAATATCCCCGTGCTGGCTGGGCAAACAGGTTTTTACAGCCGATTGAGCTAAGATTTGAAAATTATTCACATAATGAAAACCTATACTTTGTCTCGGGCGAGTTTCCCATTCAAATGCATGTAACAGTGAGAAACGCATTGTCTTGGCGAAATAAAGCGTTTTTGAACAACTTCATATAAATCGCTGTAACTTTTGATAGAAGACTCAGACAAACATGTTTATGGCTTTATCTTATAGAACTCAATATCCCCGTGCTGGGCAAACAGGTTTTGCAGCCGATTGAGCTAAGATTTTAAAATTATTCACATAATGAAAACCTATACTTTGTCTCGGGCGAGTTTCCCATTCAAATGCATGTAACAGTGAGAAACACACTGTCTTGGCGAAATAAAGCGTTTTTGAACAACTTCATATAAATAGCTGTAACTTTTGATAGAAGACTCAGACAAACATGTTTATGGCTTTATCTTATAGAACTCAATATCCCCGTGCTGGGCAAACATGTTTTACAGCCGTTTGAGCTAAGATTTTAAAATGATTCACATAATGAAAACCTATACTTTGTTTCAGGCGAGTTTCCCATTCAAATGCATGTAACAGTGAGAAACACACTGTCTTGGCGAAATAAAGCGTTTTTGAACAACTTCATATAAATCGCTGTAACTTTTGATAGAAGACTCAGACAAACATGTTTATGGCTTTATCTTATAGAACTCAATATCCCCGTGCTGGGCAAACAGGTTTTGCAGCCATTTGAGCTAAGATTTTAAAATTAGTCACATAATGAAAACCTATACTTTGTCTCGGACGAGTTTCCCATTCAAATGCATGTAACAGTGAGAAACACACTGTCTTGGCGAAAGAAAGCATTTTCGTACAAGTTCATATAAATCGCTGTAACTTTTGATAGAAGACTCAGACAAACATGTTTATGGCTTTATCTTATAGAACTCAATATCCCCGTGCTGGGCAAACAGGTTTTGCAGCCGATTGAGCTAAGATTTTAAAATTATTCACATAATGAAAACCTATACTTTGTCTCGGGCGAGTTTCCCATTCAAATGCATGTAACAGTGAGAAACACACTGTCTTGGCGAAATAAAGCGTTTTTGAACAACTTCATATAAATAGCTGTAACTTTTGATAGAAGACTCAGACAAACATGTTTATGGCTTTATCTTATAGAACTCAATATCCCCGTGCTGGGCAAACATGTTTTACAGCCGTTTGAGCTAAGATTTTAAAATGATTCACATAATGAAAACCTATACTTTGTTTCAGGCGAGTTTCCCATTCAAATGCATGTAACAGTGAGAAACACACTGTCTTGGCGAAATAAAGCGTTTTTGAACAACTTCATATAAATCGCTGTAACTTTTGATAGAAGACTCAGACAAACATGTTTATGGCTTTATCTTATAGAACTCAATATCCCCGTGCTGGGCAAACAGGTTTTGCAGCCATTTGAGCTAAGATTTTAAAATTAGTCACATAATGAAAACCTATACTTTGTCTCGGACGAGTTTCCCATTCAAATGCATGTAACAGTGAGAAACACACTGTCTTGGCGAAAGAAAGCATTTTCGTACAAGTTCATATAAATCGCTGTAACTTTTGATAGAAGACTCAGACAAACATGTTTATGGCTTTATCTTATAGAACTCAATATCCCCGTGCTGGGCAAACAGGTTTTGCAGCCGATTGAGCTAAGATTTTAAAATTATTCACATAATGAAAACCTATACTTTGTCTCGGGCGAGTTTCCCATTCAAATGCATGTAACAGTGAGAAACACACTGTCTTGGCGAAATAAAGCGTTTTTGAACAACTTCATATAAATAGCTGTAACTTTTGATAGAAGACTCAGACAAACATGTTTATGGCTTTATCTTATAGAACTCAATATCCCCGTGCTGGGCAAACATGTTTTACAGCCGTTTGAGCTAAGATTTGAAAATTATTCACATAATGAAAACCTATACTTTGTTTCAGGCGAGTTTCCCATTCAAATGCATGTAACAGTGAGAAACACACTGTCTTGGCGAAATAAAGCGTTTTTGAACAACTTCATATAAATCGCTGTAACTTTTGATAGAAGACTCAGACAAACATGTTTATGGCTTTATCTTATAGAACTCAATATCCCCGTGCTGGGCAAACAGGTTTTGCAGCCATTTGAGCTAAGATTTTAAAATTAGTCACATAATGAAAACCTATACTTTGTCTCGGACGAGTTTCCCATTCAAATGCATGTAACAGTGAGAAACACACTGTCTTGGCGAAAGAAAGCATTTTCGTACAAGTTCATATAAATCGCTGTAACTTTTGATAGAAGACTCAGACAAACATGTTTATGGCTTTATCTTATATAACTCAATATCCCCGTGCTGGGCAAACAGGTTTTTACAGCTGATTGAGCTAAGATTTTAAAATTATTCACATAATGAAAACCTATACTTTGTCTCGGGCGAGTTTCCCATTCAAATGCATGTAACAGTGAGAAACGCATTGTCTTGGCGAAATAAAGCGTTTTTGAACAACTTCATATAAATCGCTGTAACTTTTGATAGAAGACTCAGACAAACATGTTTATGGCTTTATCTTATATAACTCAATATCCCCGTGCTGGGCAAACAGGTTTTTACAGCTGATTGAGCTAAGATTTTAAAATTATTCACATAATGAAAACCTATACTTTGTTTCAGGCGAGTTTCCCATTCAAATGCATGTAACAGTGAGAAACACACTGTCTTGGCGAAATAAAGCGTTTTTGAACAACTTCATATAAATCGCTGTAACTTTTGATAGAAGACTCAGACAAACATGTTTATGGCTTTATCTTATATAACTCAATATCCCCGTGCTGGGCAAACAGGTTTTTACAGCTGATTGAGCTAAGATTTGAAAATTATTCACATAATGAAAACCTATACTTTGTCTCGGGCGAGTTTCCCATTCAAATGCATGTAACAGTGAGAAACGCATAGTCTTGGCGAAATAAAGCGTTTTTGAACAACTTCATATAAATCGTTGTAACTTTTGATAGAAGACTCAGACAAACATGTTTATGGCTTTATCTTATAGAACTCAATATCCCCGTGCTGGGCAAACAGGTTTTTACAGCCGATTGAGCTAAGATTTTAAAATTATTCACATAATGAAAACCTATACTTTGTTTCAGGCGAGTTTCCCATTCAAATGCATGTAACAGTGAGAAACACACTGTCTTGGCGAAATAAAGCGTTTTTGAACAACTTCATATAAATCGCTGTAACTTTTGATAGAAGACTCAGACAAACATGTTTATGGCTTTATCTTATAGAACTCAATATCCCCGTGCTGGGCAAACATGTTTTACAGCCGTTTGAGCTAAGATTTTAAAATGATTCACATAATGAAAACCTATACTTTGTTTCAGGCGAGTTTCCCATTCAAATGCATGTAACAGTGAGAAACACACTGTCTTGGCGAAAGAAAGCATTTTCGTACAAGTTCATATAAATCGCTGTAACTTTTGATAGAAGACTCAGAAACACGTGTTCATGGCTTTATCTTATAGAACTCAATATCCCCGTGCTGGGCAAACATGTTTTACAGCCGTTTGAGCTAAGATTTTAAAATGATTCACATAATGAAAACCTATACTTTGTCTCGGGCGAGTTTCCCATTCAAATGCATGTAACAGTGAGAAACGCATTGTCTTGGCGAAATAAAGCGTTTTTGAACAACTTCATATAAATCGCTGTAACTTTTGATAGAAGACTCAGACAAACATGTTTATGGCTTTATCTTATATAACTCAATATCCCCGTGCTGGGCAAACAGGTTTTGCAGCCGATTGAGCTAAGATTTTAAAATTATTCACATAATGAAAACCTATACTTTGTCTCGGGCGAGTTTCCCATTCAAATGCATGTAACAGTGAGAAACGCATTGTCTTGGCGAAATAAAGCGTTTTTGAACAACTTCATATAAATCGCTGTAACTTTTGATAGAAGACTCAGACAAACATGTTTATGGCTTTATCTTATATAACTCAATATCCCCGTGCTGGGCAAACAGGTTTTTACAGCCGATTGAGCTAAGATTTTAAAATTATTCACATAATGAAAACCTATACTTTGTTTCAGACGAGTTTCCCATTCAAATGCATGTAACAGTGAGAAACACACTGTCTTGGCAAAATAAAGCGTTTTTGAACAACTTCATATAAATCGCTGTAACTTTTGATAGAAGACTCAGACAAACATGTTTATGGCTTTATCTTATATAACTCAATATCCCCGTGCTGGGCAAACAGGTTTTGCAGCCGATTGAGCTAAGATTTTAAAATTATTCACATAATGAAAACCTATACTTTGTCTCGGGCGAGTTTCCCATTCAAATGCATGTAACAGTGAGAAACGCATTGTCTTGGCGAAATAAAGCGTTTTTGAACAACTTCATATAAATCGCTGTAACTTTTGATAGAAGACTCAGACAAACATGTTTATGGCTTTATCTTATAGAACTCAATATCCCCGTGCTGGGCAAACAGGTTTTGCAGCCGATTGAGCTAAGATTTGAAAATTATTCACATAATGAAAACCTATACTTTGTCTCGGGTGAGTTTCCCATTCAAATGCATGTAACAGTGAGAAACGCATTGTCTTGGCGAAATAAAGCGTTTTTGAACAACTTCATATAAATCGCTGTAACTTTTGATAGAAGACTCAGACAAACATGTTTATGGCTTTATCTTATATAACTCAATATCCCAGTGCTGGGCAAACAGGTTTTACAGCCGATTGAGCTAAGATTTTAAAATCATTCACATAATGAACACCTATACTTTGTCTCGGGCGAGTTTCCCATTCAAATGCATGTAACAGTGAGAAACGCATTGTCTTGGCGAAATAAAGCGTTTTTGAACAACTTCATATAAATCGCTGTAACTTTTGATAGAAGACTCAGACAAACATGTTTATGGCTTTATCTTATATAACTCAATATCCCCGTGCTGGGCAAACAGGTTTTTACAGCTGATTGAGCTAAGATTTTAAAATTATTCACATAATGAAAACCTATACTTTGTTTCAGGCGAGTTTCCCATTCAAATGCATGTAACAGTGAGAAACACACTGTCTTGGCGAAATAAAGCGTTTTTGAACAACTTCATATAAATCGCTGTAACTTTTGATAGAAGACTCAGACAAACATGTTTATGGCTTTATCTTATATAACTCAATATCCCCGTGCTGGGCAAACAGGTTTTTACAGCCGTTTGAGCTAAGATTTTAAAATTATTCACATAATGAAAACCTATACTTTGTCTCGGGCGAGTTTCCCATTCAAATGCATGTAACAGTGAGAAACGCATTGTCTTGGCGAAATAAAGCGTTTTTGAACAACTTCATATAAATCGCTGTAACTTTTGATAGAAGACTCAGACAAACATGTTTATGGCTTTATCTTATAGAACTCAATATCCCCGTGCTGGGCAAACAGGTTTTGCAGCCGATTGAGCTAAGATTTTAAAATTATTCACATAATGAAAACCTATACTTTGTCTCGGGCGAGTTTCCCATTCAAATGCATGTAACAGTGAGAAACGCATTGTCTTGGCGAAATAAAGCGTTTTTGAACAACTTCATATAAATCGCTGTAACTTTTGATAGAAGACTCAGACAAACATGTTTATGGCTTTATCTTATATAACTCAATATCCCCGTGCTGGGCAAACAGGTTTTTACAGCCGTTTGAGCTAAGATTTGAAAATTATTCACATAATGAAAACCTATACTTTGTCTCGGGCGAGTTTCCCATTCAAATGCATGTAACAGTGAGAAACGCATTGTCTTGGCGAAATAAAGCGTTTTTGAACAACTTCATATAAATCGCTGTAACTTTTGATAGAAGACTCAGACAAACATGTTTATGGCTTTATCTTATATAACTCAATATCCCTGTGCTGGGAAAACAGGTTTTACAGCCGATTGAGCTAAGATTTGAAAATTATTCACATAATGAAAACCTATACTTTGTCTCGGGCGAGTTTCCCATTCAAATGCATGTAACAGTGAGAAACGCATTGTCTTGGCGAAATAAAGCGTTTTTGAACAACTTCATATAAATCGCTGTAACTTTTGATAGAAGACTCAGACAAACATGTTTATGGCTTTATCTTATAGAACTCAATATCCCCGTGCTGGGCAAACAGGTTTTGCAGCCGATTGAGCTAAGATTTTAAAATTATTCACATAATGAAAACCTATACTTTGTTTCAGGCGAGTTTCCCATTCAAATGCATGTAACAGTGAGAAACGCATTGTCTTGGCGAAATAAAGCGTTTTCGTACAACTTCATATAAATCGCTGTAACTTTTGATAGAAGACTCAGACAAACATGTTTATGGCTTTATCTTATAGAACTCAATATCCCCGTGCTGGGCAAATAGGTTTTACAGCCGATTGAGCTAAGATTTTAAAATTATTCACATAATGAAAACCTATACTTTGTCTCGGGCGAGTTTCCCATTCAAATGCATGTAACAGTGAGAAACGCATTGTCTTGGCGAAATAAAGCGTTTTTGAACAACTTCATATAAATCGCTGTAACTTTTGATAGAAGACTCAGACAAACATGTTTATGGCTTTATCTTATATAACTCAATATCCCCGTGCTGGGCAAACAGGTTTTGCAGCCGATTGAGCTAAGATTTTAAAATTATTCACATAATGAAAACCTATACTTTGTCTCGGGCGAGTTTCCCATTCAAATGCATGTAACAGTGAGAAACGCATTGTCTTGGCGAAATAAAGCGTTTTTGAACAACTTCATATAAATCGCTGTAACTTTTGATAGAAGACTCAGACAAACATGTTTATGGCTTTATCTTATATAACTCAATATCCCAGTGCTGGGCAAACAGGTTTTACAGCCGATTGAGCTAAGATTTTAAAATCATTCACATAATGAAAACCTATACTTTGTCTCGGGCGAGTTTCCCATTCAAATGCATGTAACAGTGAGAAACGCATTGTCTTGGCGAAATAAAGCGTTTTTGAACAACTTCATATAAATCGCTGTAACTTTTGATAGAAGACTCAGACAAACATGTTTATGGCTTTATCTTATATAACTCAATATCCCCGTGCTGGGCAAACAGGTTTTTACAGCTGATTGAGCTAAGATTTTAAAATTATTCACATAATGAAAACCTATACTTTGTTTCAGGCGAGTTTCCCATTCAAATGCATGTAACAGTGAGAAACACACTGTCTTGGCGAAATAAAGCGTTTTTGAACAACTTCATATAAATCGCTGTAACTTTTGATAGAAGACTCAGACAAACATGTTTATGGCTTTATCTTATATAACTCAATATCCCCGTGCTGGGCAAACAGGTTTTTACAGCCGTTTGAGCTAAGATTTTAAAATTATTCACATAATGAAAACCTATACTTTGTCTCGGGCGAGTTTCCCATTCAAATGCATGTAACAGTGAGAAACGCATTGTCTTGGCGAAATAAAGCGTTTTTGAACAACTTCATATAAATCGCTGTAACTTTTGATAGAAGACTCAGACAAACATGTTTATGGCTTTATCTTATATAACTCAATATCCCCGTGCTGGGCAAACAGGTTTTTACAGCTGATTGAGCTAAGATTTTAAAATTATTCACATAATGAAAACCTATACTTTGTTTCAGGCGAGTTTCCCATTCAAATGCATGTAACAGTGAGAAACACACTGTCTTGGCGAAATAAAGCGTTTTTGAACAACTTCATATAAATCGCTGTAACTTTTGATAGAAGACTCAGACAAACATGTTTATGGCTTTATCTTATAGAACTCAATATCCCCGTGCTGGGCAAACAGGTTTTGCAGCCGATTGAGCTAAGATTTTAAAATTATTCACATAATGAAAACCTATACTTTGTCTCGGGCGAGTTTCCCATTCAAATGCATGTAACAGTGAGAAACGCATTGTCTTGGCGAAATAAAGCGTTTTTGAACAACTTCATATAAATCGCTGTAACTTTTGATAGAAGACTCAGACAAACATGTTTATGGCTTTATCTTATATAACTCAATATCCCCGTGCTGGGCAAACAGGTTTTGCAGCCGATTGAGCTAAGATTTTAAAATTATTCACATAATGAAAACCTATACTTTGTCTCGGGCGAGTTTCCCATTCAAATGCATGTAACAGTGAGAAACGCATTGTCTTGGCGAAATAAAGCGTTTTTGAACAACTTCATATAAATCGCTGTAACTTTTGATAGAAGACTCAGACAAACATGTTTATGGCTTTATCTTATATAACTCAATATCCCAGTGCTGGGCAAACAGGTTTTACAGCCGATTGAGCTAAGATTTTAAAATCATTCACATAATGAAAACCTATACTTTGTCTCGGGCGAGTTTCCCATTCAAATGCATGTAACAGTGAGAAACGCATTGTCTTGGCGAAATAAAGCGTTTTTGAACAACTTCATATAAATCGCTGTAACTTTTGATAGAAGACTCAGACAAACATGTTTATGGCTTTATCTTATATAACTCAATATCCCCGTGCTGGGCAAACAGGTTTTTACAGCTGATTGAGCTAAGATTTTAAAATTATTCACATAATGAAAACCTATACTTTGTTTCAGGCGAGTTTCCCATTCAAATGCATGTAACAGTGAGAAACACACTGTCTTGGCGAAATAAAGCGTTTTTGAACAACTTCATATAAATCGCTGTAACTTTTGATAGAAGACTCAGACAAACATGTTTATGGCTTTATCTTATATAACTCAATATCCCCGTGCTGGGCAAACAGGTTTTTACAGCCGTTTGAGCTAAGATTTTAAAATTATTCACATAATGAAAACCTATACTTTGTCTCGGGCGAGTTTCCCATTCAAATGCATGTAACAGTGAGAAACGCATTGTCTTGGCGAAATAAAGCGTTTTTGAACAACTTCATATAAATCGCTGTAACTTTTGATAGAAGACTCAGACAAACATGTTTATGGCTTTATCTTATATAACTCAATATCCCCGTGCTGGGCAAACAGGTTTTACAGCCGATTGAGCTAAGATTTGAAAATTATTCACATAATGAAAACCTATACTTTGTCTCGGGCGAGTTTCCCATTCAAATGCATGTAACAGTGAGAAACACACTGTCTTGGCGAAATAAAGCGTTTTTTAACAACTTCATATAAATAGCTGTAACTTTTGATAGAAGACTCAGACAAACATGTTTATGGCTTTATCTTATAGAACTCAATATCCCCGTGCTGGGCAAACATGTTTTACAGCCGTTTGAGCTAAGATTTTAAAATGATTCACATAATGAAAACCTATACTTTGTTTCAGGCGAGTTTCCCATTCAAATGCATGTAACAGTGAGAAACACACTGTCTTGGCGAAATAAAGCGTTTTTGAACAACTTCATATAAATCGCTGTAACTTTTGATAGAAGACTCAGACAAACATGTTTATGGCTTTATCTTATAGAACTCAATATCCCCATGCTGGGCAAACAGGTTTTGCAGCCATTTGAGCTAAGATTTTAAAATTAGTCACATAATGAAAACCTATATTTTGTCTCGGGCGAGTTTCCCATTCAAATGCATGTAACAGTGAGAAACGCATTGTCTTGGCGAAATAAAGCGTTTTTGAACAACTTCATATAAATCGCTGTAACTTTTGATAGAAGACTCAGACAAACATGTTTATGGCTTTATCTTATATAACTCAATATCCCAGTGCTGGGCAAACAGGTTTTGCAGCCGATTGAGCTAAGATTTTAAAATTATTCACATAATGAAAACCTATACTTTGTCTCGGGTGAGTTTCCCATTCAAATGCATGTAACAGTGAGAAACGCATTGTCTTGGCGAAATAAAGCGTTTTTGAACAACTTCATATAAATCGCTGTAACTTTTGATAGAAGACTCAGACAAACATGTTTATGGCTTTATCTTATATAACTCAATATCCCCGTGCTGGGCAAACAGGTTTTACAGCCGATTGAGCTAAGATTTTAAAATTATTCACATAATGAAAACCTATACTTTGTCTCGGGCGAGTTTCCCATTCAAATGCGTGTAACAGTGAGAAACGCATTGTCTTGGCGAAATAAAGCGTTTTTGAACAACTTCATATAAATCGCTGTAACTTTTGATAGAAGACTCAGAAACACATGTTTATGGCTTTATCTTATAGAACTCAATATCCCCGTGCTGGGCAAACAGGTTTTGCAGCCGTTTGAGCTAAGATTTTAAAATTATTCACATAATGAAAACCTATACTTTTGTTTCAGGCGAGTTTCCCATTCAAATGCATGTAACAGTGAGAAACGCATTGTCTTGGCGAAATAAAGCGTTTTCGTACAACTTCATATAAATCGCTGTAACTTTTGATAGAAGACTCAGACAAACATGTTTATGGCTTTATCTTATAGAACTCAATATCCCCGTGCTGGGCAAACAGGTTTTTACAGCCGATTGAGCTAAGATTTGAAAATTATTCACATAATGAAAACCTATACTTTGTCTCGGGCGAGTTTCCCATTCAAATGCATGTAACAGTGAGAAACGCATTGTCTTGGCGAAATAAAGCGTTTTTGAACAACTTCATATAAATCGCTGTAACTTTTGATAGAAGACTCAGACAAACATGTTTATGGCTTTATCTTATAGAACTCAATATCCCCGTGCTGGGCAAACAGGTTTTGCAGCCGATTGAGCTAAGATTTTAAAATTATTCACATAATGAAAACCTATACTTTGTCTCGGGCGAGTTTCCCATTCAAATGCATGTAACAGTGAGAAACGCATTGTCTTGGCGAAATAAAGCGTTTTTGAACAACTTCATATAAATCGCTGTAACTTTTGATAGAAGACTCAGACAAACATGTTTATGGCTTTATCTTATAGAACTCAATATCCCCGTGCTGGGCAAACAGGTTTTGCAGCCGATTGAGCTAAGATTTGAAAATTATTCACATAATGAAAACCTATACTTTGTCTCGGGTGAGTTTCCCATTCAAATGCATGTAACAGTGAGAAACGCATTGTCTTGGCGAAATAAAGCGTTTTTGAACAACTTCATATAAATCGCTGTAACTTTTGATAGAAGACTCAGACAAACATGTTTATGGCTTTATCTTATATAACTCAATATCCCAGTGCTGGGCAAACAGGTTTTACAGCCGATTGAGCTAAGATTTTAAAATCATTCACATAATGAACACCTATACTTTGTCTCGGGCGAGTTTCCCATTCAAATGCATGTAACAGTGAGAAACGCATTGTCTTGGCGAAATAAAGCATTTTTGAACAACTTCATATAAATCGCTGTAACTTTTGATAGAAGACTCAGACAAACATGTTTATGGCTTTATCTTATATAACTCAATATCCCCGTGCTGGGCAAACAGGTTTTTACAGCTGATTGAGCTAAGATTTTAAAATTATTCACATAATGAAAACCTATACTTTGTTTCAGGCGAGTTTCCCATTCAAATGCATGTAACAGTGAGAAACACACTGTCTTGGCGAAATAAAGCGTTTTTGAACAACTTCATATAAATCGCTGTAACTTTTGATAGAAGACTCAGACAAACATGTTTATGGCTTTATCTTATATAACTCAATATCCCCGTGCTGGGCAAACAGGTTTTTACAGCCGTTTGAGCTAAGATTTTAAAATTATTCACATAATGAAAACCTATACTTTGTCTCGGGCGAGTTTCCCATTCAAATGCATGTAACAGTGAGAAACGCATTGTCTTGGCGAAATAAAGCGTTTTTGAACAACTTCATATAAATCGCTGTAACTTTTGATAGAAGACTCAGACAAACATGTTTATGGCTTTATCTTATATAACTCAATATCCCCGTGCTGGCTGGGCAAACAGGTTTTTACAGCCGATTGAGCTAAGATTTGAAAATTATTCACATAATGAAAACCTATACTTTGTCTCGGGCGAGTTTCCCATTCAAATGCATGTAACAGTGAGAAACGCATTGTCTTGGCGAAATAAAGCGTTTTTGAACAACTTCATATAAATCGCTGTAACTTTTGATAGAAGACTCAGACAAACATGTTTATGGCTTTATCTTATAGAACTCAATATCCCCGTGCTGGGCAAACATGTTTTACAGCCGTTTGAGCTAAGATTTTAAAATGATTCACATAATGAAAACCTATACTTTGTTTCAGGCGAGTTTCCCATTCAAATGCATGTAACAGTGAGAAACACACTGTCTTGGCGAAATAAAGCGTTTTTGAACAACTTCATATAAATCGCTGTAACTTTTGATAGAAGACTCAGACAAACATGTTTATGGCTTTATCTTATAGAACTCAATATCCCCGTGCTGGGCAAACAGGTTTTGCAGCCATTTGAGCTAAGATTTTAAAATTAGTCACATAATGAAAACCTATACTTTGTCTCGGACGAGTTTCCCATTCAAATGCATGTAACAGTGAGAAACACACTGTCTTGGCGAAAGAAAGCATTTTCGTACAAGTTCATATAAATCGCTGTAACTTTTGATAGAAGACTCAGACAAACATGTTTATGGCTTTATCTTATAGAACTCAATATCCCCGTGCTGGGCAAACAGGTTTTGCAGCCGATTGAGCTAAGATTTGAAAATTATTCACATAATGAAAACCTATACTTTGTCTCGGGCGAGTTTCCCATTCAAATGCATGTAACAGTGAGAAACACACTGTCTTGGCGAAATAAAGCGTTTTTGAACAACTTCATATAAATCGCTGTAACTTTTGATAGAAGACTCAGACAAACATGTTTATGGCTTTATCTTATATAACTCAATATCCCCGTGCTGGGCAAACAGGTTTTGCAGCCATTTGAGCTAAGATTTTAAAATTAGTCACATAATGAAAACCTATACTTTGTTTCAGGCGAGTTTCCCATTCAAATGCATGTAACAGTGAGAAACACACTGTCTTGGCGAAATAAAGCGTTTTTGAACAACTTCATATAAATCGCTGTAACTTTTGATAGAAGACTCAGACAAACATGTTTATGGCTTTATCTTATAGAACTCAATATCCCCGTGCTGGGCAAACATGTTTTACAGCCGTTTGAGCTAAGATTTTAAAATGATTCACATAATGAAAACCTATACTTTGTTTCAGGCGAGTTTCCCATTCAAATGCATGTAACAGTGAGAAACACACTGTCTTGGCGAAAGAAAGCATTTTCGTACAGGTTCATATAAATCGCTGTAACTTTTGATAGAAGACTCAGAAACACATGTTCATGGCTTTATCTTATAGAACTCAATATCCCCGTGCTGGGCAAACATGTTTTACAGCCGTTTGAGCTAAGATTTTAAAATGATTCACATAATGAAAACCTATACTTTGTCTCGGGCGAGTTTCCCATTCAAATGCATGTAACAGTGAGAAACGCATTGTCTTGGCGAAATAAAGCGTTTTTGAACAACTTCATATAAATCGCTGTAACTTTTGATAGAAGACTCAGACAAACATGTTTATGGCTTTATCTTATATAACTCAATATCCCCGTGCTGGGCAAACAGGTTTTGCAGCCATTTGAGCTAAGATTTTAAAATTAGTCACATAATGAAAACCTATACTTTGTCTCGGACGAGTTTCCCATTCAAATGCATGTAACAGTGAGAAACACACTGTCTTGGCGAAAGAAAGCATTTTCGTACAAGTTCATATAAATCACTGTAACTTTTGATAGAAGACTCAGACAAACATGTTTATGGCTTTATCTTATAGAACTCAATATCCCCGTGCTGGGCAAACAGGTTTTACAGCCGTTTGAGCTAAGATTTTAAAATGATTCACATAATGAAAACCTATACTTTGTCTCGGGCGAGTTTCCCATTCAAATGCATGTAACAGTGAGAAACGCATTGTCTTGGCGAAATAAAGCGTTTTTGAACAACTTCATATAAATCGCTGTAACTTTTGATAGAAGACTCAGACAAACATGTTTATGGCTTTATCTTATATAACTCAATATCCCCGTGCTGGGCAAACAGGTTTTTACAGCCGATTGAGCTAAGATTTTAAAATTATTCACATAATGAAAACCTATACTTTGTTTCAGACGAGTTTCCCATTCAAATGCATGTAACAGTGAGAAACACACTGTCTTGGCAAAATAAAGCGTTTTTGAACAACTTCATATAAATCGCTGTAACTTTTGATAGAAGACTCAGACAAACATGTTTATGGCTTTATCTTATATAACTCAATATCCCCGTGCTGGGCAAACAGGTTTTGCAGCCGATTGAGCTAAGATTTTAAAATTATTCACATAATGAAAACCTATACTTTGTCTCGGGCGAGTTTCCCATTCAAATGCATGTAACAGTGAGAAACGCATTGTCTTGGCGAAATAAAGCGTTTTTGAACAACTTCATATAAATCGCTGTAACTTTTGATAGAAGACTCAGACAAACATGTTTATGGCTTTATCTTATAGAACTCAATATCCCCGTGCTGGGCAAACAGGTTTTGCAGCCGATTGAGCTAAGATTTGAAAATTATTCACATAATGAAAACCTATACTTTGTCTCGGGTGAGTTTCCCATTCAAATGCATGTAACAGTGAGAAACGCATTGTCTTGGCGAAATAAAGCGTTTTTGAACAACTTCATATAAATCGCTGTAACTTTTGATAGAAGACTCAGACAAACATGTTTATGGCTTTATCTTATATAACTCAATATCCCAGTGCTGGGCAAACAGGTTTTACAGCCGATTGAGCTAAGATTTTAAAATCATTCACATAATGAACACCTATACTTTGTCTCGGGCGAGTTTCCCATTCAAATGCATGTAACAGTGAGAAACGCATTGTCTTGGCGAAATAAAGCGTTTTTGAACAACTTCATATAAATCGCTGTAACTTTTGATAGAAGACTCAGACAAACATGTTTATGGCTTTATCTTATATAACTCAATATCCCCGTGCTGGGCAAACAGGTTTTTACAGCTGATTGAGCTAAGATTTTAAAATTATTCACATAATGAAAACCTATACTTTGTTTCAGGCGAGTTTCCCATTCAAATGCATGTAACAGTGAGAAACACACTGTCTTGGCGAAATAAAGCGTTTTTGAACAACTTCATATAAATCGCTGTAACTTTTGATAGAAGACTCAGACAAACATGTTTATGGCTTTATCTTATATAACTCAATATCCCCGTGCTGGGCAAACAGGTTTTTACAGCCGTTTGAGCTAAGATTTTAAAATTATTCACATAATGAAAACCTATACTTTGTCTCGGGCGAGTTTCCCATTCAAATGCATGTAACAGTGAGAAACGCATTGTCTTGGCGAAATAAAGCGTTTTTGAACAACTTCATATAAATCGCTGTAACTTTTGATAGAAGACTCAGACAAACATGTTTATGGCTTTATCTTATATAACTCAATATCCCCGTGCTGGGCAAACAGGTTTTTACAGCCGATTGAGCTAAGATTTGAAAATTATTCACATAATGAAAACCTATACTTTGTCTCGGGCGAGTTTCCCATTCAAATGCATGTAACAGTGAGAAACGCATTGTCTTGGCGAAATAAAGCGTTTTTGAACAACTTCATATAAATCGCTGTAACTTTTGATAGAAGACTCAGACAAACATGTTTATGGCTTTATCTTATAGAACTCAATATCCCCGTGCTGGGCAAACAGGTTTTGCAGCCGATTGAGCTAAGATTTTAAAATTATTCACATAATGAAAACCTATACTTTGTCTCGGGCGAGTTTCCCATTCAAATGCATGTAACAGTGAGAAACACACTGTCTTGGCGAAATAAAGCGTTTTTGAACAACTTCATATAAATAGCTGTAACTTTTGATAGAAGACTCAGACAAACATGTTTATGGCTTTATCTTATAGAACTCAATATCCCCGTGCTGGGCAAACATGTTTTACAGCCGTTTGAGCTAAGATTTTAAAATGATTCACATAATGAAAACCTATACTTTGTTTCAGGCGAGTTTCCCATTCAAATGCATGTAACAGTGAGAAACACACTGTCTTGGCGAAATAAAGCGTTTTTGAACAACTTCATATAAATCGCTGTAACTTTTGATAGAAGACTCAGACAAACATGTTTATGGCTTTATCTTATAGAACTCAATATCCCCGTGCTGGGCAAACAGGTTTTGCAGCCATTTGAGCTAAGATTTAAAAATTAGTCACATAATGAAAACCTATACTTTGTCTCGGACGAGTTTCCCATTCAAATGCATGTAACAGTGAGAAACACACTGTCTTGGCGAAAGAAAGCATTTTCGTACAAGTTCATATAAATCGCTGTAACTTTTGATAGAAGACTCAGACAAACATGTTTATGGCTTTATCTTATATAACTCAATATCCCCGTGCTGGGCAAACAGGTTTTTACAGCTGATTGAGCTAAGATTTTAAAATTATTCACATAATGAAAACCTATACTTTGTCTCGGGCGAGTTTCCCATTCAAATGCATGTAACAGTGAGAAACGCATTGTCTTGGCGAAATAAAGCGTTTTTGAACAACTTCATATAAATCGCTGTAACTTTTGATAGAAGACTCAGACAAACATGTTTATGGCTTTATCTTATATAACTCAATATCCCCGTGCTGGGCAAACATGTTTTACAGCCGTTTGAGCTAAGATTTTAAAATGATTCACATAATGAAAACCTATACTTTGTTTCAGGCGAGTTTCCCATTCAAATGCATGTAACAGTGAGAAACACACTGTCTTGGCGAAAGAAAGCATTTTCGTACAGGTTCATATAAATCGCTGTAACTTTTGATAGAAGACTCAGAAACACATGTTCATGGCTTTATCTTATAGAACTCAATATCCCCGTGCTGGGCAAACAGGTTTTGCAGCCGTTTGAGCTAAGATTTTAAAATGATTCACATAATGAAAACCTATACTTTGTCTCGGGCGAGTTTCCCATTCAAATGCATGTAACAGTGAGAAACGCATTGTCTTGGCGAAATAAAGCGTTTTTGAACAACTTCATATAAATCGCTGTAACTTTTGATAGAAGACTCAGACAAACATGTTTATGGCTTTATCTTATATAACTCAATATCCCCGTGCTGGGCAAACAGGTTTTGCAGCCGATTGAGCTAAGATTTTAAAATTATTCACATAATGAAAACCTATACTTTGTCTCGGGCGAGTTTCCCATTCAAATGCATGTAACAGTGAGAAACGCATTGTCTTGGCGAAATAAAGCGTTTTTGAACAACTTCATATAAATCGCTGTAACTTTTGATAGAAGACTCAGACAAACATGTTTATGGCTTTATCTTATATAACTCAATATCCCCGTGCTGGGCAAACAGGTTTTTACAGCTGATTGAGCTAAGATTTTAAAATTATTCACATAATGAAAACCTATACTTTGTTTCAGGCGAGTTTCCCATTCAAATGCATGTAACAGTGAGAAACACACTGTCTTGGCGAAATAAAGCGTTTTTGAACAACTTCATATAAATCGCTGTAACTTTTGATAGAAGACTCAGACAAACATGTTTATGGCTTTATCTTATATAACTCAATATCCCCGTGCTGGGCAAACAGGTTTTTACAGCCGTTTGAGCTAAGATTTTAAAATTATTCACATAATGAAAACCTATACTTTGTCTCGGGCGAGTTTCCCATTCAAATGCATGTAACAGTGAGAAACGCATTGTCTTGGCGAAATAAAGCGTTTTTGAACAACTTCATATAAATCGCTGTAACTTTTGATAGAAGACTCAGACAAACATGTTTATGGCTTTATCTTATATAACTCAATATCCCCGTGCTGGGCAAACAGGTTTTACAGCCGATTGAGCTAAGATTTGAAAATTATTCACATAATGAAAACCTATACTTTGTCTCGGGCGAGTTTCCCATTCAAATGCATGTAACAGTGAGAAACGCATTGTCTTGGCGAAATAAAGCGTTTTTGAACAACTTCATATAAATCGCTGTAACTTTTGATAGAAGACTCAGACAAACATGTTTATGGCTTTATCTTATATAACTCAATATCCCCGTGCTGGGCAAACATGTTTTACAGCCGTTTGAGCTAAGATTTTAAAATGATTCACATAATGAAAACCTATACTTTGTCTCGGGCGAGTTTCCCATTCAAATGCATGTAACAGTGAGAAACGCATTGTCTTGGCGAAATAAAGCGTTTTTGAACAACTTCATATAAATCGCTGTAACTTTTGATAGAAGACTCAGACAAACATGTTTATGGCTTTATCTTATATAACTCAATATCCCCGTGCTGGGCAAACAGGTTTTACAGCCGATTGAGCTAAGATTTGAAAATTATTCACATAATGAAAACCTATACTTTGTCTCGGGCGAGTTTCCCATTCAAATGCATGTAACAGTGAGAAACGCATTGTCTTGGCGAAATAAAGCGTTTTTGAACAACTTCATATAAATCGCTGTAACTTTTGATAGAAGACTCAGACAAACATGTTTATGGCTTTATCTTATATAACTCAATATCCCCGTGCTGGGCAAACATGTTTTACAGCCGTTTGAGCTAAGATTTTAAAATGATTCACATAATGAAAACCTATACTTTGTTTCAGGCGAGTTTCCCATTCAAATGCATGTAACAGTGAGAAACACACTGTCTTGGCGAAATAAAGCGTTTTTGAACAACTTCATATAAATCGCTGTAACTTTTGATAGAAGACTCAGACAAACATGTTTATGGCTTTATCTTATATAACTCAATATCCCCGTGCTGGGCAAACAGGTTTTGCAGCCATTTGAGCTAAGATTTTAAAATTATTCACATAATGAAAACCTATACTTTGTCTCGGACGAGTTTCCCATTCAAATGCATGTAACAGTGAGAAACCAGAGCGTTCTCACTCCCGAGGCGTAACATGTGGACGTTTTGTCACGTCCCGCGGCGTTCCTGAGGAATGCGAAAGGAGACCTTCGGCGTTCTTATGGTACGCGGCGGGTTATGGCTGGAATCCAGTGCAATGACGCTCCCGCGGTAATAGACGTTCCAGCCCTGTATTCCAGCCCTAAACCTAACCTTATCCCTAGCCCTAACCATAACCTTATTCCAGACCGTAACCAGGACTTTAATGATGTTAAATAGCGTGTTTCTAAGCGATTTGAAGAAAAGGAGCGAACATGTGTAGGTTCAGTCCAGACGGTTCTCAGATTTCCTCTTTTTCCGAGGTCGTCATTTAGGAACGTGGTGGGTAGCCGAAAACGTAATATGGTGACGATTTGTCACCTAGCGTAAAATGTTACGCTTTGGGAGTGAGAACGGGTTGGAGAAACACACTGTCTTGGCGAAAGAAAGCATTTTCGTACAAGTTCATATAAATCGCTGTAACTTTTGATAGAAGACTCAGAAACACATGTTCATGGCTTTATCTTATAGAACTCAATATCCCCGTGCTGGGCAAACAGGTTTTACAGCCGATTGAGCTAAGATTTTAAAATTATTCACATAATGAAAACCTATACTTTGTCTCGGGCGAGTTTCCCATTCAAATGCATGTAACAGTGAGAAACGCATTGTCTTGGCGAAATAAAGCGTTTTTAAACAACTTCATATAAATCGCTGTAACTTTTGATAGAAGACTCAGACAAACATGTTTATGGCTTTATCTTATAGAACTCAATATCCCCGTGCTGGGCAAACAGGTTTTACAGCCGATTGAGCTAAGATTTGAAAATTATTCACATAATGAAAACCTATACTTTGTCTCGGGCGAGTTTCCCATTCAAATGCATGTAACAGTGAGAAACGCATTGTCTTGGCGAAATAAAGCGTTTTTGAACAACTTCATATAAATCGCTGTAACTTTTGATAGAAGACTCAGACAAACATGTTTATGGCTTTATCTTATAGAACTCAATATCCCCGTGCTGGGCAAACAGGTTTTGCAGCCGATTGAGCTAAGATTTTAAAATTATTCACATAATGAAAACCTATACTTTGTCTCGGGCGAGTTTCCCATTCAAATGCATGTAACAGTGAGAAACGCATTGTCTTGGCGAAATAAAGCGTTTTTGAACAACTTCATATAAATCGTTGTAACTTTTGATAGAAGACTCAGACAAACATGTTTATGGCTTTATCTTATATAACTCAATATCCCCGTGCTGGGCAAACAGGTTTTTACAGCCGATTGAGCTAAGATTTTAAAATTATTCACATAATGAAAACCTATACTTTGTTTCAGACGAGTTTCCCATTCAAATGCATGTAACAGTGAGAAACACACTGTCTTGGCAAAATAAAGCGTTTTTGAACAACTTCATATAAATCGCTGTAACTTTTGATAGAAGACTCAGACAAACATGTTTATGGCTTTATCTTATAGAACTCAATATCCCCGTGCTGGGCAAATAGGTTTTACAGCCGATTGAGCTAAGATTTTAAAATTATTCACATAATGAAAACCTATACTTTGTTTCAGGCGAGTTTCCCATTCAAATGCATGTAACAGTGAGAAACACACTGTCTTGGCGAAATAAAGCGTTTTTGAACAACTTCATATAAATCGTTGTAACTTTTGATAGAAGACTCAGACAAACATGTTTATGGCTTTATCTTATATAACTCAATATCCCCGTGCTGGGCAAACAGGTTTTTACAGCCGATTGAGCTAAGATTTTAAAATTATTCACATAATGAAAACCTATACTTTGTTTCAGACGAGTTTCCCATTCAAATGCATGTAACAGTGAGAAACACACTGTCTTGGCAAAATAAAGCGTTTTTGAACAACTTCATATAAATCGCTGTAACTTTTGATAGAAGACTCAGACAAACATGTTTATGGCTTTATCTTATAGAACTCAATATCCCCGTGCTGGGCAAATAGGTTTTACAGCCGATTGAGCTAAGATTTTAAAATTATTCACATAATGAAAACCTATACTTTGTTTCAGGCGAGTTTCCCATTCAAATGCATGTAACAGTGAGAAACACACTGTCTTGGCGAAATAAAGCTTTTTTCAACCAATTGTAGGTTTAGGCCCCTCTCCCTTGTAACTGGGAATGTCCTCGTGAAGTTAAGCCAAACCGCGGGACATGGTCTCTGCTATGTGACACAACTCTGTCCAGGTCACTCTGTCCAGGTCACTTCTATCGCTGTAACTTTTGATAGAAGACTCAGACAAACATGTTTATGGCTTTATCTTATATAACTCAATATCCCAGTGCTGGGCAAACAGGTTTTTACAGCCGATTGAGCTAAGATTTTAAAATTATTCACATAATGAAAACCTATACTTTGTTTCAGACGAGTTTCCCATTCAAATGCATGTAACAGTGAGAAACACACTGTCTTGGCAAAATAAAGCGTTTTTGAACAACTTCATATAAATCGCTGTAACTTTTGATAGAAGACTCAGACAAACATGTTTATGGCTTTATCTTATAGAACTCAATATCCCCGTGCTGGGCAAATAGGTTTTACAGCCGATTGAGCTAAGATTTTAAAATTATTCACATAATGAAAACCTATACTTTGTTTCAGGCGAGTTTCCCATTCAAATGCATGTAACAGTGAGAAACACACTGTCTTGGCGAAATAAAGCTTTTTTCAACCAATTGTAGGTTTAGGCCCCTCTCCCTTGTAACTGGGAATGTCCTCGTGAAGGTAAGCCAAACCGCGGGACATGGTCTCTGCTATGTGACACAACTCTGTCCAGGTCACTCTGTCCAGGTCACTTCTATCGCTGTAACTTTTGATAGAAGACTCAGACAAACATGTTTATGGCTTTATCTTATATAACTCAATATCCCAGTGCTGGGCAAACAGGTTTTGCAGCCGATTGAGCTAAGATTTTAAAATTATTCACATAATGAAAACCTATACTTTGTCTCGGGCGAGTTTCCCATTCAAATGCATGTAACAGTGAGAAACGCATTGTCTTGGCGAAATAAAGCGTTTTTGAACAACTTCATATAAATCGCTGTAGCTTTTGATAGAAGACTCAGACAAACATGTTTATGGCTTTATCTTATATAACTCAATATCCCCGTGCTGGGCAAACAGGTTTTACAGCCGATTGAGCTAAGATTTGAAAATTATTCACATAATGAAAACCTATACTTTGTTTCAGGCGAGTTTCCCATTCAAATGCATGTAACAGTGAGAAACACACTGTCTTGGCGAAATAAAGCGTTTTTGAACAACTTCATATAAATCGCTGTAACTTTTGATAGAAGACTCAGACAAACATGTTTATGGCTTTATCTTATAGAACTCAATATCCCCGTGCTGGGCAAACATGTTTTACAGCCATTTGAGCTAAGATTTTAAAATTAGTCACATAATGAAAACCTATACTTTGTTTCAGGCGAGTTTCCCATTCAAATGCATGTAACAGTGAGAAAGACACTGTCTTGGCGAAATAAAGCGTTTTTGAACAACTTCATATAAATCGCTGTAACTTTTGATAGAAGACTCAGACAAACATGTTTATGGCTTTATCTTATATAACTCAATATCCCCGTGCTGGGCAAACATGTTTTGCAGCCGTTTGAGCTAAGATTTTAAAATGATTCACATAATGAAAACCTATACTTTGTCTCGGGCGAGTTTCCCATTCAAATGCATGTAACAGTGAGAAACGCATTGTCTTGGCGAAATAAAGCGTTTTTGAACAACTTCATATAAATCGCTGTAACTTTTGATAGAAGACTCAGACAAACATGTTTATGGCTTTATCTTATATAACTCAATATCCCCGTGCTGGGCAAACAGGTTTTTACAGCCGATTGAGCTAAGATTTTAAAATTATTCACATAATGAAAACCTATACTTTGTTTCAGACGAGTTTCCCATTCAAATGCATGTAACAGTGAGAAACACACTGTCTTGGCAAAATAAAGCGTTTTTGAACAACTTCATATAAATCGCTGTAACTTTTGATAGAAGACTCAGACAAACATGTTTATGGCTTTATCTTATAGAACTCAATATCCCCGTGCTGGGCAAATAGGTTTTACAGCCGATTGAGCTAAGATTTTAAAATTATTCACATAATGAAAACCTATACTTTGTTTCAGGCGAGTTTCCCATTCAAATGCATGTAACAGTGAGAAACACACTGTCTTGGCGAAATAAAGCTTTTTTCAACCAATTGTAGGTTTAGGCCCCTCTCCCTTGTAACTGGGAATGTCCTCGTGAAGTTAAGCCAAACCGCGGGACATGGTCTCTGCTATGTGACACAACTCTGTCCAGGTCACTCTGTCCAGGTCACTTCTATCGCTGTAACTTTTGATAGAAGACTCAGACAAACATGTTTATGGCTTTATCTTATATAACTCAATATCCCAGTGCTGGGCAAACAGGTTTTTACAGCCGATTGAGCTAAGATTTTAAAATTATTCACATAATGAAAACCTATACTTTGTTTCAGACGAGTTTCCCATTCAAATGCATGTAACAGTGAGAAACACACTGTCTTGGCAAAATAAAGCGTTTTTGAACAACTTCATATAAATCGCTGTAACTTTTGATAGAGGTCTCAGACAAACATGTTTATGGCTTTATCTTATAGAACTCAATATCCCCGTGCTGGGCAAACAGGTTTTGCAGCCGATTGAGCTAAGATTTTAAAATTATTCACATAATGAAAACCTATACTTTGTCTCGGGCGAGTTTCCCATTCAAATGCATGTAACAGTGAGAAACGCATAGTCTTGGCGAAATAAAGCGTTTTTGAACAACTTCATATAAATCGTTGTAACTTTTGATAGAAGACTCAGACAAACATGTTTATGGCTTTATCTTATATAACTCAATATCCCCGTGCTGGGCAAACAGGTTTTTACAGCCGATTGAGCTAAGATTTTAAAATTATTCACATAATGAAAACCTATACTTTGTTTCAGGCGAGTTTCCCATTCAAATGCATGTAACAGTGAGAAACACACTGTCTTGGCGAAATAAAGCGTTTTTGAACAACTTCATATAAATCGCTGTAACTTTTGATAGAAGACTCAGACAAACATGTTTATGGCTTTATCTTATAGAACTCAATATCCCCGTGCTGGGCAAACATGTTTTACAGCCATTTGAGCTAAGATTTTAAAATTAGTCACATAATGAAAACCTATACTTTGTTTCAGGCGAGTTTCCCATTCAAATGCATGTAACAGTGAGAAACACACTGTCTTGGCGAAATAAAGCGTTTTTGAACAACTTCATATAAATCGCTGTAACTTTTGATAGAAGACTCAGACAAACATGTTTATGGCTTTATCTTATATAACTCAATATCCCCGTGCTGGGCAAACAGGTTTTGCAGCCGTTTGAGCTAAGATTTTAAAATGATTCACATAATGAAAACCTATACTTTGTCTCGGGCGAGTTTCCCATTCAAATGCATGTAACAGTGAGAAACGCATTGTCTTGGCGAAATAAAGCGTTTTTGAACAACTTCATATAAATCGCTGTAACTTTTGATAGAAGACTCAGACAAACATGTTTATGGCTTTATCTTATATAACTCAATATCCCCGTGCTGGGCAAACAGGTTTTTACAGCCGATTGAGCTAAGATTTTAAAATTATTCACATAATGAAAACCTATACTTTGTTTCAGACGAGTTTCCCATTCAAATGCATGTAACAGTGAGAAACACACTGTCTTGGCAAAATAAAGCGTTTTTGAACAACTTCATATAAATCGCTGTAACTTTTGATAGAAGACTCAGACAAACATGTTTATGGCTTTATCTTATAGAACTCAATATCCCCGTGCTGGGCAAATAGGTTTTACAGCCGATTGAGCTAAGATTTTAAAATTATTCACATAATGAAAACCTATACTTTGTTTCAGGCGAGTTTCCCATTCAAATGCATGTAACAGTGAGAAACACACTGTCTTGGCGAAATAAAGCTTTTTTCAACCAATTGTAGGTTTAGGCCCCTCTCCCTTGTAACTGGGAATGTCCTCGTGAAGTTAAGCCAAACCGCGGGACATGGTCTCTGCTATGTGACACAACTCTGTCCAGGTCACTCTGTCCAGGTCACTTCTATCGCTGTAACTTTTGATAGAAGACTCAGACAAACATGTTTATGGCTTTATCTTATATAACTCAATATCCCAGTGCTGGGCAAACAGGTTTTTACAGCCGATTGAGCTAAGATTTTAAAATTATTCACATAATGAAAACCTATACTTTGTTTCAGACGAGTTTCCCATTCAAATGCATGTAACAGTGAGAAACACACTGTCTTGGCAAAATAAAGCGTTTTTGAACAACTTCATATAAATCGCTGTAACTTTTGATAGAAGACTCAGACAAACATGTTTATGGCTTTATCTTATAGAACTCAATATCCCCGTGCTGGGCAAACAGGTTTTGCAGCCGATTGAGCTAAGATTTTAAAATTATTCACATAATGAAAACCTATACTTTGTCTCGGGCGAGTTTCCCATTCAAATGCATGTAACAGTGAGAAACGCATAGTCTTGGCGAAATAAAGCGTTTTTGAACAACTTCATATAAATCGTTGTAACTTTTGATAGAAGACTCAGACAAACATGTTTATGGCTTTATCTTATATAACTCAATATCCCCGTGCTGGGCAAACAGGTTTTTACAGCCGATTGAGCTAAGATTTTAAAATTATTCACATAATGAAAACCTATACTTTGTTTCAGACGAGTTTCCCATTCAAATGCATGTAACAGTGAGAAACACACTGTCTTGGCAAAATAAAGCGTTTTTGAACAACTTCATATAAATCGCTGTAACTTTTGATAGAAGACTCAGACAAACATGTTTATGGCTTTATCTTATAGAACTCAATATCCCCGTGCTGGGCAAATAGGTTTTACAGCCGATTGAGCTAAGATTTTAAAATTATTCACATAATGAAAACCTATACTTTGTTTCAGGCGAGTTTCCCATTCAAATGCATGTAACAGTGAGAAACACACTGTCTTGGCGAAATAAAGCTTTTTTCAACCAATTGTAGGTTTAGGCCCCTCTCCCTTGTAACTGGGAATGTCCTCGTGAAGGTAAGCCAAACCGCGGGACATGGTCTCTGCTATGTGACACAACTCTGTCCAGGTCACTCTGTCCAGGTCACTTCTATCGCTGTAACTTTTGATAGAAGACTCAGACAAACATGTTTATGGCTTTATCTTATATAACTCAATATCCCAGTGCTGGGCAAACAGGTTTTGCAGCCGATTGAGCTAAGATTTTAAAATTATTCACATAATGAAAACCTATACTTTGTCTCGGGCGAGTTTCCCATTCAAATGCATGTAACAGTGAGAAACGCATTGTCTTGGCGAAATAAAGCGTTTTTGAACAACTTCATATAAATCGCTGTAGCTTTTGATAGAAGACTCAGACAAACATGTTTATGGCTTTATCTTATATAACTCAATATCCCCGTGCTGGGCAAACAGGTTTTACAGCCGATTGAGCTAAGATTTGAAAATTATTCACATAATGAAAACCTATACTTTGTTTCAGGCGAGTTTCCCATTCAAATGCATGTAACAGTGAGAAACACACTGTCTTGGCGAAATAAAGCGTTTTTGAACAACTTCATATAAATCGCTGTAACTTTTGATAGAAGACTCAGACAAACATGTTTATGGCTTTATCTTATAGAACTCAATATCCCCGTGCTGGGCAAACATGTTTTACAGCCATTTGAGCTAAGATTTTAAAATTAGTCACATAATGAAAACCTATACTTTGTTTCAGGCGAGTTTCCCATTCAAATGCATGTAACAGTGAGAAAGACACTGTCTTGGCGAAATAAAGCGTTTTTGAACAACTTCATATAAATCGCTGTAACTTTTGATAGAAGACTCAGACAAACATGTTTATGGCTTTATCTTATATAACTCAATATCCCCGTGCTGGGCAAACATGTTTTGCAGCCGTTTGAGCTAAGATTTTAAAATGATTCACATAATGAAAACCTATACTTTGTCTCGGGCGAGTTTCCCATTCAAATGCATGTAACAGTGAGAAACGCATTGTCTTGGCGAAATAAAGCGTTTTTGAACAACTTCATATAAATCGCTGTAACTTTTGATAGAAGACTCAGACAAACATGTTTATGGCTTTATCTTATATAACTCAATATCCCCGTGCTGGGCAAACAGGTTTTGCAGCCGATTGAGCTAAGATTTTAAAATTATTCACATAATGAAAACCTATACTTTGTCTCGGGTGAGTTTCCCATTCAAATGCATGTAACAGTGAGAAACACACTGTCTTGGCGAAATAAAGCTTTTTTCAACCACTTCATATAAATCGCTGTAACTTTTGATAGAAGACTCAGACAAACATGTTTATGGCTTTATCTTATAGAACTCAATATCCCCGTGCTGGGCAAATAGGTTTTACAGCCGATTGAGCTAAGATTTTAAAATTATTCACATAATGAAAACCTATACTTTGTTTCAGGCGAGTTTCCCATTCAAATGCATGTAACAGTGAGAAAAAAGCTTTATGTCTTGGCGAAATAAAGCTTTTTTCAACCACTTCATATAAATCGCTGTAACTTTTGATAGAAGACTCAGACAAACATGTTTATGGCTTTATCTTATATAACTCAATATCCCAGTGCTGGGCAAACAGGTTTTGCAGCCGATTGAGCTAAGATTTTAAAATTATTCACATAATGAAAACCTATACTTTGTCTCGGGCGAGTTTCCCATTCAAATGCATGTAACAGTGAGAAACGCATTGTCTTGGCGAAATAAAGCGTTTTTGAACAACTTCATATAAATCGCTGTAGCTTTTGATAGAAGACTCAGACAAACATGTTTATGGCTTTATCTTATATAACTCAATATCCCCGTGCTGGGCAAACAGGTTTTACAGCCGATTGAGCTAAGATTTGAAAATTATTCACATAATGAAAACCTATACTTTGTTTCAGGCGAGTTTCCCATTCAAATGCATGTAACAGTGAGAAACACACTGTCTTGGCGAAATAAAGCGTTTTTGAACAACTTCATATAAATCGCTGTAACTTTTGATAGAAGACTCAGACAAACATGTTTATGGCTTTATCTTATAGAACTCAATATCCCCGTGCTGGGCAAACATGTTTTGCAGCCATTTGAGCTAAGATTTTAAAATTAGTCACATAATGAAAACCTATACTTTGTCTCGGAGGAGTTTCCCAATCAAATGCATGTAACAGTGAGAAACACACTGTCTTGGCGAAAGAAAGCATTTTTGTACAAGTTCATATAAATCGCTGTAACTTTTGATAGAAGACTCAGAAACACATGTTCATGGCTTTATCTTATAGAACTCAATATCCCCGTGCTGGGCAAACAGGTTTTGCAGCCGTTTGAGCTAAGATTTTAAAATGATTCACATAATGAAAACCTATACTTTGTCTCGGGCGAGTTTCCCATTCAAATGCATGTAACAGTGAGAAACACACTGTCTTGGCAAAAGAAAGCGTTTTCGTACAACTTCATATAAATCGCTGTAACTTTTGATAGAGGTCTCAGACAAACATGTTTATGGCTTTATCTTATAGAACTCAATATCCCCGTGCTTGGCAAACAGGTTTTGCAGCCGTTTGAGCTAAGATTTTAAAATGATTCACATAATGAAAACCTATACTTTGTCTCAGGCGAGTTTCCCATTCAAATGCATGTAACAGTGAGAAAGGCATTGTCTTGGCGAAATAAAGCGTTTTTGAACAACTTCATATAAATCGCTGTAACTTTTGATAGAAGACTCAGACAAACATGTTTATGGCTTTATCTTATAGAACTCAATATCCCCGTGCTGGGCAAACAGGTTTTGCAGCCGATTGAGCTAAGATTTTAAAAGTATTCACATAATGAAAACCTATACTTTGTCTCAGGCGAGTTTCCCATTCAAAAGCATGTAACAGTGAGAATCGCATTGTCTTGGCAAAAGAAAGCGTTTTTGAACAACTTCATATAAATCGCTGTAACTTTTGATAGAAGACTCAGACAAACATGTTTATGGCTTTATCTTATAGAACTCAATATCCCCATGCTGGTCAAACAGGTTTTGCAGCCGTTTGAGCTAAGATTTTAAAATGATTCACATAATGAAAACCTATACTTAACCTATACTGTCAGTGCGCCCCAGGGCAGCTGTGGCTACAATGTAGCTTGCCATCGCCAGTGTGTGAATGTGTGTGTGAATGGGTGAATGACTGAATGTAGTGTGAAGCGCTTTGGGGTTCTTAGGGACTAGAAAAGCGCTATACAAATGCAGGCCATTTACCATTTACCATTTACTTTGTCTCGGGCGAGTTTCCCATTCAAATGCATGTAACAGTGAGAAACGCATTGTCTTGGCGAAAGAAAGCGTTTTTGAACAACTTCATATGAATCGCTGTAACTTTTGATAGAGGTCTCAGACAAACATGTTTATGGCTTTATCTTATAGAACTCAATATCCCCGTGCTTGGCAAATAGGTTTTGCAGCCGTTTGAGCTAAGATTTTAAAATGATTCACATAATGAAAACCTATACTTAACCTATACTGTCAGTGCGCCCCAGGGCAGCTGTGGCTACAATGTAGCTTGCCATCGCCAGTGTGTGAATGTGTGTGTGAATGGGTGAATGACTGAATGTAGTGTGAAGTGCTTTGGGGTCCTTAGGGACTAGAAAAGCGCTATACAAATGCAGGCCATTTACCATTTACCATTTACTTTGTCTCGGGCGAGTTTCCCATTCAAATGCATGTAACAGTGAGAAACGCATTGTCTTGGCGAAAGAAAGCGTTTTTCAACCACTTCATATAAATCGCTGTAACTTTTGATAGAAGACTCAGACAAACATGTTTATGGCTTTATCTTATAGAACTCAATATCCCCGTGCTGGGCAAATAGGTTTTACAGCCGATTGAGCTAAGATTTTAAAATTATTCACATAATGAAAACCTATACTTTGTTTCAGGCGAGTTTCCCATTCAAATGCATGTAACAGTGAGAAAAAAGCTTTATGTCTTGGCGAAATAAAGCTTTTTTCAACCACTTCATATAAATCGCTGTAACTTTTGATAGAAGACTCAGACAAACATGTTTATGGCTTTATCTTATATAACTCAATATCCCAGTGCTGGGCAAACAGGTTTTGCAGCCGATTGAGCTAAGATTTTAAAATTATTCACATAATGAAAACCTATACTTTGTCTCGGGCGAGTTTCCCATTCAAATGCATGTAACAGTGAGAAACGCATTGTCTTGGCGAAATAAAGCGTTTTTGAACAACTTCATATAAATCGCTGTAGCTTTTGATAGAAGACTCAGACAAACATGTTTATGGCTTTATCTTATATAACTCAATATCCCCGTGCTGGGCAAACAGGTTTTACAGCCGATTGAGCTAAGATTTGAAAATTATTCACATAATGAAAACCTATACTTTGTTTCAGGCGAGTTTCCCATTCAAATGCATGTAACAGTGAGAAACACACTGTCTTGGCGAAATAAAGCGTTTTTGAACAACTTCATATAAATCGCTGTAACTTTTGATAGAAGACTCAGACAAACATGTTTATGGCTTTATCTTATAGAACTCAATATCCCCGTGCTGGGCAAACATGTTTTGCAGCCATTTGAGCTAAGATTTTAAAATTAGTCACATAATGAAAACCTATACTTTGTCTCGGACGAGTTTCCCAATCAAATGCATGTAACAGTGAGAAACACACTGTCTTGGCGAAAGAAAGCATTTTTGTACAAGTTCATATAAATCGCTGTAACTTTTGATAGAAGACTCAGAAACACATGTTCATGGCTTTATCTTATAGAACTCAATATCCCCGTGCTGGGCAAACAGGTTTTGCAGCCGTTTGAGCTAAGATTTTAAAATGATTCACATAATGAAAACCTATACTTTGTCTCGGGCGAGTTTCCCATTCAAATGCATGTAACAGTGAGAAACACACTGTCTTGGCAAAAGAAAGCGTTTTCGTACAACTTCATATAAATCGCTGTAACTTTTGATAGAGGTCTCAGACAAACATGTTTATGGCTTTATCTTATAGAACTCAATATCCCCGTGCTTGGCAAACAGGTTTTGCAGCCGTTTGAGCTAAGATTTTAAAATGATTCACATAATGAAAACCTATACTTTGTCTCAGGCGAGTTTCCCATTCAAATGCATGTAACAGTGAGAAAGGCATTGTCTTGGCGAAATAAAGCGTTTTTGAACAACTTCATATAAATCGCTGTAACTTTTGATAGAAGACTCAGACAAACATGTTTATGGCTTTATCTTATAGAACTCAATATCCCCGTGCTGGGCAAACAGGTTTTGCAGCCGATTGAGCTAAGATTTTAAAATGATTCACATAATGAAAACCTATACTTTGTCTCAGGCGAGTTTCCCATTCAAATGCATGTAACAGTGAGAAAGGCATTGTCTTGGCGAAATAAAGCGTTTTTGAACAACTTCATATAAATCGCTGTAACTTTTGATAGAAGACTCAGACAAACATGTTTATGGCTTTATCTTATAGAACTCAATATCCCCGTGCTGGGCAAACAGGTTTTGCAGCCGATTGAGCTAAGATTTTAAAAGTATTCACATAATGAAAACCTATACTTTGTCTCAGGCGAGTTTCCCATTCAAAAGCATGTAACAGTGAGAATCGCATTGTCTTGGCAAAAGAAAGCGTTTTTGAACAACTTCATATAAATCGCTGTAACTTTTGATAGAAGACTCAGACAAACATGTTTATGGCTTTATCTTATAGAACTCAATATCCCCATGCTGGTCAAACAGGTTTTGCAGCCGTTTGAGCTAAGATTTTAAAATGATTCACATAATGAAAACCTATACTTAACCTATACTGTCAGTGCGCCCCAGGGCAGCTGTGGCTACAATGTAGCTTGCCATCGCCAGTGTGTGAATGTGTGTGTGAATGGGTGAATGACTGAATGTAGTGTGAAGCGCTTTGGGGTCCTTAGGGACTAGAAAAGCGCTATACAAATGCAGGCCATTTACCATTTACCATTTACTTTGTCTCGGGCGAGTTTCCCATTCAAATGCATGTAACAGTGAGAAACGCATTGTCTTGGCGAAAGAAAGCGTTTTTGAACAACTTCATATGAATCGCTGTAACTTTTGATAGAGGTCTCAGACAAACATGTTTATGGCTTTATCTTATAGAACTCAATATCCCCGTGCTTGGCAAATAGGTTTTGCAGCCGTTTGAGCTAAGATTTTAAAATGATTCACATAATGAAAACCTATACTTAACCTATACTGTCAGTGCGCCCCAGGGCAGCTGTGGCTACAATGTAGCTTGCCATCGCCAGTGTGTGAATGTGTGTGTGAATGGGTGAATGACTGAATGTAGTGTGAAGTGCTTTGGGGTCCTTAGGGACTAGAAAAGTGCTATACAAATGCAGGCCATTTACCATTTACCATTTACTTTGTCTCGGGCGAGTTTCCCATTCAAATGCATGTAACAGTGAGAAACGCATTGTCTTGGCGAAAGAAAGCGTTTTCGTACAACTTCATATAAATCGCTGTAACTTTTGATAGAGGTCTCAGACAAACATGTTTATGGCTTTATCTTATAGAACTCAATATCCCCGTGCTTGGCAAACAGGTTTTGCAGCCGTTTGAGCTAAGATTTTAAAATGATTCACATAATGAAAACCTATACTTTATCTCAGGCGAGTTTCCCATTCAAATGCATGTAACAGTGAGAAACACACTGTCTTGGCAAAAGAAAGCGTTTTCGTACAACTTCATATAAATCGCTGTAACTTTTGATAGAAGACTCAGACACACATGTTTATGGCTTTATCTTATAGAACTCAATATCCCCGTGCTGGGTAAACAGAACAGGTTTTGCAGCCGTTTGAGCTAAGATTTTAAAATTATTCACATAATGAAAACCTATACTTTATCTCAGGCGAGTTTCCCATTCAAATGCATGTAACAGTGAGAAACGCATAGTCTTGGCGAAATAAAGCGTTTTTGAACAACTTCATATAAATCGTTGTAACTTTTGATAGAAGACTCAGACAAACATGTTTATGGCTTTATCTTATAGAACTCAATGTCCCCGTGCTGGGCAAACAGGTTTTTACAGCCGATTGAGCTAAGATTTTAAAATTATTCACATAATGAAAACCTATACTTTGTTTCAGGCGAGTTTCCCATTCAAATGCATGTAACAGTGAGAAACACACTGTCTTGGCGAAATAAAGCGTTTTTGAACAACTTCATATAAATCGCTGTAACTTTTGATAGAAGACTCAGACAAACATGTTTATGGCTTTATCTTATAGAACTCAATATCCCCGTGCTGGGCAAACAGGTTTTGCAGCCGATTGAGCTAAGATTTTAAAAGTATTCACATAATGAAAACCTATACTTTGTCTCAGGCGAGTTTCCCATTCAAAAGCATGTAACAGTGAGAATCGCATTGTCTTGGCAAAAGAAAGCGTTTTTGAACAACTTCATATAAATCGCTGTAACTTTTGATAGAAGACTCAGACAAACATGTTTATGGCTTTATCTTATAGAACTCAATATCCCCATGCTGGTCAAACAGGTTTTGCAGCCGTTTGAGCTAAGATTTTAAAATGATTCACATAATGAAAACCTATACTTAACCTATACTGTCAGTGCGCCCCAGGGCAGCTGTGGCTACAATGTAGCTTGCCATCGCCAGTGTGTGAATGTGTGTGTGAATGGGTGAATGACTGAATGTAGTGTGAAGCGCTTTGGGGTCCTTAGGGACTAGAAAAGCGCTATACAAATGCAGGCCATTTACCATTTACCATTTACTTTGTCTCGGGCGAGTTTCCCATTCAAATGCATGTAACAGTGAGAAACGCATTGTCTTGGCGAAAGAAAGCGTTTTTGAACAACTTCATATGAATCGCTGTAACTTTTGATAGAGGTCTCAGACAAACATGTTTATGGCTTTATCTTATAGAACTCAATATCCCCGTGCTTGGCAAATAGGTTTTGCAGCCGTTTGAGCTAAGATTTTAAAATGATTCACATAATGAAAACCTATACTTAACCTATACTGTCAGTGCGCCCCAGGGCAGCTGTGGCTACAATGTAGCTTGCCATCGCCAGTGTGTGAATGTGTGTGTGAATGGGTGAATGACTGAATGTAGTGTGAAGTGCTTTGGGGTCCTTAGGGACTAGAAAAGCGCTATACAAATGCAGGCCATTTACCATTTACCATTTACTTTGTCTCGGGCGAGTTTCCCATTCAAATGCATGTAACAGTGAGAAACGCATTGTCTTGGCGAAAGAAAGCGTTTTTCAACCACTTCATATAAATCGCTGTAACTTTTGATAGAAGACTCAGACAAACATGTTTATGGCTTTATCTTATAGAACTCAATATCCCCGTGCTGGGCAAATAGGTTTTACAGCCGATTGAGCTAAGATTTTAAAATTATTCACATAATGAAAACCTATACTTTGTTTCAGGCGAGTTTCCCATTCAAATGCATGTAACAGTGAGAAAAAAGCTTTATGTCTTGGCGAAATAAAGCTTTTTTCAACCACTTCATATAAATCGCTGTAACTTTTGATAGAAGACTCAGACAAACATGTTTATGGCTTTATCTTATATAACTCAATATCCCAGTGCTGGGCAAACAGGTTTTGCAGCCGATTGAGCTAAGATTTTAAAATTATTCACATAATGAAAACCTATACTTTGTCTCGGGCGAGTTTCCCATTCAAATGCATGTAACAGTGAGAAACGCATTGTCTTGGCGAAATAAAGCGTTTTTGAACAACTTCATATAAATCGCTGTAGCTTTTGATAGAAGACTCAGACAAACATGTTTATGGCTTTATCTTATATAACTCAATATCCCCGTGCTGGGCAAACAGGTTTTACAGCCGATTGAGCTAAGATTTGAAAATTATTCACATAATGAAAACCTATACTTTGTTTCAGGCGAGTTTCCCATTCAAATGCATGTAACAGTGAGAAACACACTGTCTTGGCGAAATAAAGCGTTTTTGAACAACTTCATATAAATCGCTGTAACTTTTGATAGAAGACTCAGACAAACATGTTTATGGCTTTATCTTATAGAACTCAATATCCCCGTGCTGGGCAAACATGTTTTGCAGCCATTTGAGCTAAGATTTTAAAATTAGTCACATAATGAAAACCTATACTTTGTCTCGGACGAGTTTCCCAATCAAATGCATGTAACAGTGAGAAACACACTGTCTTGGCGAAAGAAAGCATTTTTGTACAAGTTCATATAAATCGCTGTAACTTTTGATAGAAGACTCAGACAAACATGTTTATGGCTTTATCTTATAGAACTCAATATCCCCGTGCTGGGCAAACAGGTTTTGCAGCCGTTTGAGCTAAGATTTTAAAATGATTCACATAATGAAAACCTATACTTTGTCTCGGGCGAGTTTCCCATTCAAATGCATGTAACAGTGAGAAACACACTGTCTTGGCAAAAGAAAGCGTTTTCGTACAACTTCATATAAATCGCTGTAACTTTTGATAGAGGTCTCAGACAAACATGTTTATGGCTTTATCTTATAGAACTCAATATCCCCGTGCTTGGCAAACAGGTTTTGCAGCCGTTTGAGCTAAGATTTTAAAATGATTCACATAATGAAAACCTATACTTTGTCTCAGGCGAGTTTCCCATTCAAATGCATGTAACAGTGAGAAAGGCATTGTCTTGGCGAAATAAAGCGTTTTTGAACAACTTCATATAAATCGCTGTAACTTTTGATAGAAGACTCAGACAAACATGTTTATGGCTTTATCTTATAGAACTCAATATCCCCGTGCTGGGCAAACAGGTTTTGCAGCCGATTGAGCTAAGATTTTAAAATGATTCACATAATGAAAACCTATACTTTGTCTCAGGCGAGTTTCCCATTCAAAAGCATGTAACAGTGAGAATCGCATTGTCTTGGCAAAAGAAAGCGTTTTTGAACAACTTCATATAAATCGCTGTAACTTTTGATAGAAGACTCAGAAACACATGTTCATGGCTTTATCTTATAGAACTCAATATCCCCGTGCTGGGCAAACAGGTTTTGCAGCCGTTTGAGCTAAGATTTTAAAATTATTCACATAATGAAAACCTATACTTAACCTATACTGTCAGTGCGCCCCAGGGCAGCTGTGGCTACAATGTAGCTTGCCATCGCCAGTGTGTGAATGTGTGTGTGAATGGGTGAATGACTGAATGTAGTGTGAAGTGCTTTGGGGTCCTTAGGGACTAGAAAAGCGCTATACAAATGCAGGCCATTTACCATTTACCATTTACTTTGTCTCGGGCGAGTTTCCCATTCAAATGCATGTAACAGTGAGAAACGCATTGTCTTGGCGAAAGAAAGCGTTTTTGAACAACTTCATATAAATCGCTGTAACTTTTGATAGAGGTCTCAGACAAACATGTTTATGGCTTTATCTTATAGAACTCAATATCCCCGTGCTTGGCAAACAGGTTTTGCAGCCGTTTGAGCTAAGATTTTAAAATGATTCACATAATGAAAACCTATACTTTGTCTCAGGCGAGTTTCCCATTCAAATGCATGTAACAGTGAGAAACGCATTGTCTTGGCGAAATAAAGCGTTTTTGAACAACTTCATATAAATCGCTGTAACTTTTGATAGAAGACTCAGACAAACATGTTTATGGCTTTATCTTATAGAACTCAATATCCCCGTGCTGGGCAAACAGGTTTTGCAGCCGATTGAGCTAAGATTTGAAAATTATTCACATAATGAAAACCTATACTTTGTCTCGGGCGAGTTTCCCATTCAAAAGCATGTAACAGTGAGAAACGCATTGTCTTGGCGAAAGAAAGCATTTTAGTACAACTTCATATAAATCGCTGTAACTTTTGATAGAGGTCTCAGACAAACATGTTTATGGCTTTATCTTGTAGAACTCAATATCCCCGTGCTGGGCAAACAGGTTTTGCAGCCGTTTGAGCTAAGATTTTAAAATGATTCACATAATGAAAACCTATACTTAACCTATACTGTCAGTGCGCCCCAGGGCAGCTGTGGCTACAATGTAGCTTGCCATCGCCAGTGTGTGAATGTGTGTGTGAATGGGTGAATGACTGAATGTAGTGTGAAGTGCTTTGGGGTCCTTAGGGACTAGAAAAGCGCTATACAAATGCAGGCCATTTACCATTTACCATTTACTTTGTCTCGGGCGAGTTTCCCATTCAAATGCATGTAACAGTGAGAAACGCATTGTCTTGGCGAAAGAAAGCGTTTTCGTACAACTTCATATAAATCGCTGTAACTTTTGATAGAGGTCTCAGACAAACATGTTTATGGCTTTATCTTATAGAACTCAATATCCCCGTGCTTGGCAAACAGGTTTTGCAGCCGTTTGAGCTAAGATTTTAAAATGATTCACATAATGAAAACCTATACTTTATCTCAGGCGAGTTTCCCATTCAAATGCATGTAACAGTGAGAAACACACTGTCTTGGCAAAAGAAAGCGTTTTCGTACAACTTCATATAAATCGCTGTAACTTTTGATAGAAGACTCAGACACACATGTTTATGGCTTTATCTTATAGAACTCAATATCCCCGTGCTGGGTAAACAGAACAGGTTTTGCAGCCGTTTGAGCTAAGATTTTAAAATTATTCACATAATGAAAACCTATACTTTATCTCAGGCGAGTTTCCCATTCAAATGCATGTAACAGTGAGAAACGCATAGTCTTGGCGAAATAAAGCGTTTTTGAACAACTCGGACGAGTTTCCCATTCAAATGCATGTAACAGTGCATTTGAATGGACACACTGTCTTGGCGAAAGAAAGCATTTTTGTACAAGTTCATATAAATCGCTGTAACTTTTGATAGAAGACTCAGAAACACATGTTCATGGCTTTATCTTATAGAACTCAATATCCCCGTGCTGGGCAAACAGGTTTTGCAGCCGTTTGAGCTAAGATTTTAAAATTATTCACATAATGAAAACCTATACTTAACCTATACTGTCAGTGCGCCCCAGGGCAGCTGTGGCTACAATGTAGCTTGCCATCGCCAGTGTGTGAATGTGTGTGTGAATGGGTGAATGACTGAATGTAGTGTGAAGTGCTTTGGGGTCCTTAGGGACTAGAAAAGCGCTATACAAATGCAGGCCATTTACCATTTACCATTTACTTTGTCTCGGGCGAGTTTCCCATTCAAATGCATGTAACAGTGAGAAACGCATTGTCTTGGCGAAAGAAAGCGTTTTTGAACAACTTCATATAAATCGCTGTAACTTTTGATAGAGGTCTCAGACAAACATGTTTATGGCTTTATCTTATAGAACTCAATATCCCCGTGCTTGGCAAACAGGTTTTGCAGCCGTTTGAGCTAAGATTTTAAAATGATTCACATAATGAAAACCTATACTTTGTCTCAGGCGAGTTTCCCATTCAAATGCATGTAACAGTGAGAAACGCATTGTCTTGGCGAAATAAAGCGTTTTTGAACAACTTCATATAAATCGCTGTAACTTTTGATAGAAGACTCAGACAAACATGTTTATGGCTTTATCTTATAGAACTCAATATCCCCGTGCTGGGCAAACAGGTTTTGCAGCCGATTGAGCTAAGATTTTAAAATTATTCACATAATGAAAACCTATACTTTGTCTCGGGCGAGTTTCCCATTCAAAAGCATGTAACAGTGAGAAACGCATTGTCTTGGCGAAAGAAAGCGTTTTTGAACAACTTCATATAAATCGCTGTAACTTTTGATAGAGGTCTCAGACAAACATGTTTATGGCTTTATCTTATAGAACTCAATATCCCCGTGCTGGGCAAACAGGTTTTGCAGCCGATTGAGCTAAGATTTTAAAATTATTCACATAATGAAAACCTATACTTTGTCTCAGGCGAGTTTCTCATTCAAATGCATGTAACAGTGAGAAACGCATTGTCTTGGCAAAAGAAAGCGTTTTTGAACAACTTCATATAAATCGCTGTAACTTTTGATAGAAGACTCAGACAAACATGTTTATGGCTTTATCTTATAGAACTCAATATCGCCGTGCTGGGCAAACAGGTTTTGCAGCCGATTGAGCTAAGATTTTAAAATTATTCACATAATGAAAACCTATACTTTGTCTCGGGCGAGTTCCCCATTCAAATGCATGTAACAGTGAGAAACGCATTGTCTTGGCGAAAGAAAGCATTTTAGTACAAGTTCATATAAATCGCTGTAACTTTTGATAGAGGTCTCAGACAAACATGTTTATGGCTTTATCTTGTAGAACTCAATATCCCCGTGCTGGGCAAACAGGTTTTGCAGCCGTTTGAGCTAACATTTGAAAATTATTCACATAATGAAAACCTATACTTTGTCTCGGGCGAGTTTCCCATTCAAATGCATGTAACAGTGAGAAACGCATTGTCTTGGCGAAATAAAGCGTTTTTGAACAACTTCATATAAATCGCTGTAACTTTTGATAGAGGTCTCAGACAAACATGTTTATGGCTTTATCTTATAGAACTCAATATCCCCGTGCTGGGCAAACAGGTTGCAGCCGTTTGAGCTAAGATTTTAAAATTATTCACATAATGAAAACCTATACTTAACCTATACTGTCAGTGCGCCCCAGGGCAGCTGTGGCTACAATGTAGCTTGCCATCGCCAGTGTGTGAATGTGTGTGTGAATGGGTGAATGACTGAATGTAGTGTGAAGTGCTTTGGGGTCCTTAGGGACTAGAAAAGCGCTATACAAATGCAGGCCATTTACCATTTACCATTTACTTTGTCTCGGGCGAGTTTCCCATTCAAATGCATGTAACAGTGAGAAACGCATTGTCTTGGCGAAAGAAAGCGTTTTTGAACAACTTCATATAAATCGCTGTAACTTTTGATAGAAGACTCAGACAAACATGTTTATGGCTTTATCTTATATAACTCAATATCCCCGTGCTGGGCAAACAGGTTTTGCAGCCGATTGAGCTAAGATTTTAAAATTATTCACATAATGAAAACCTATACTTTGTCTCGGGCGAGTTCCCCATTCAAATGCATGTAACAGTGAGAAACGCATTGTCTTGGCGAAAGAAAGCGTTTTCGTACAAGTTCATATAAATCGCTGTAACTTTTGATAGAGGTCTCAGACAAACATGTTTATGGCTTTATCTTATAGAACTCAATATCCCCGTGCTGGGCAAACAGGTTTTGCAGCCGTTTGAGCTAAGATTTGAAAATTATTCACATAATGAAAACCTATACTTTGTCTCGGGTGAGTTTCCCATTCAAATGCATGTAACAGTGAGAAACGCATTGTCTTGGCGAAAGAAAGTGTTTTTGAACAACTTCATATTGTAATGAAGTTACGCTGTAACTTTTGATAGAAGATTCAGACAAACATGTTTATGGCTTTATCTTATATAACTCAATATCCCCGTGCTGGGCAAACAGGTTTTGCAGCCGATTGAGCTAAGATTTTAAAATTATTCACATAATGAAAACCTATACTTTGTCTCGGGCGAGTTCCCCATTCAAATGCATGTAACAGTGAGAAACGCATTGTCTTGGCGAAAGAAAGCGTTTTCGTACAAGTTCATATAAATCGCTGTAACTTTTGATAGAGGTCTCAGACAAACATGTTTATGGCTTTATCTTATAGAACTCAATATCCCCGTGCTGGGCAAACAGGTTTTGCAGCCGTTTGAGCTAAGATTTGAAAATTATTCACATAATGAAAACCTATACTTTGTCTCGGGTGAGTTTCCCATTCAAATGCATGTAACAGTGAGAAACGCATTGTCTTGGCGAAAGAAAGTGTTTTTGAACAACTTCATATTGTAATGAAGTTACGCTGTAACTTTTGATAGAAGATTCAGACAAACATGTTTATGGCTTTATCTTATAGAACTCAATATCCCCGTGCTGGGCAAACAGGTTGCAGCCGTTTGAGCTAAGATTTTAAAATTATTCACATAATGAAAACCTATACTTAACCTATACTGTCAGTGCGCCCCAAGACAGCTGTGGCTACAGTGTAGCTTGCCATCGCCAGTGTGTGACTGTGTGTATGAATGGGTGAATGACTGAATGTAGTGTGAAGCGCTTTGGGGTCCTTAGGGACTAGAAAAGCGCTATACAAATGCAGGCCATTTACCATTTACCATTTACTTTGTCTCGGGCGAGTTTCCCATTCAAATGCATGTAACAGTGAGAAACGCATTGTCTTGGCGAAAGAAAGCGTTTTTGAACAACTTCATATAAATCGCTGTAACTTTTGATAGAGGTCTCAGACAAACATGTTTATGGCTTTATCTTATAGAACTCAATATCCCCGTGCTTGGCAAACAGGTTTTGCAGCCGTTTGAGCTAAGATTTTAAAATGATTCACATAATGAAAACCTATACTTTGTCTCGGGCGAGTTTCCCATTCAAATGCATGTAACAGTGAGAAACACACTGTCTTGGCGAAAGAAAGCGTTTTCGTACAACTTCATATAAATCGCTGTAACTTTTGATAGAAGACTCAGACACACATGTTTATGGCTTTATCTTATAGAACTCAATATCCCCGTGCTGGGCAAACAGGTTTTGCAGCCGTTTGAGGTAAGATTTTAAAAGTATTCACATAATGAAAACCTATACTTTATCTCAGGCGAGTTTCCCATTCAAATGCATGTAACAGTGAGAAACGCATTGTCTTGGCGAAAGAAAGAGTTTTTGAACAACTACTGTCAGTGCGCCCCAGGGCAGCTGTGGCTACAATGTAGCTTGCCATCGCCAGTGTGTGAATGTGTGTGTGAATGGGTGAATGACTGAATGTAGTGTGAAGTGCTTTGGGGTCCTTAGGGACTAGAAAAGCGCTATACAAATGCAGGCCATTTACCATTTACCATTTACTTTGTCTCGGGCGAGTTTCCCATTCAAATGCATGTAACAGTGAGAAACGCATTGTCTTGGCGAAAGAAAGCGTTTTTGAACAACTTCATATAAATCGCTGTAACTTTTGATAGAGGTCTCAGACAAACATGTTTATGGCTTTATCTTATAGAACTCAATATCCCCGTGCTTGGCAAACAGGTTTTGCAGCCGTTTGAGCTAAGATTTTAAAATGATTCACATAATGAAAACCTATACTTTGTCTCAGGCGAGTTTCCCATTCAAATGCATGTAACAGTGAGAAACACACTGTCTTGGCAAAAGAAAGCGTTTTCGTACAACTTCATATAAATCGCTGTAACTTTTGATAGAAGATTCAGACAAACATGTTTATGGCTTTATCTTATAGAACTCAATATCGCCGTGCTGGTCAAACAGGTTTTGCAGCCGTTTGAGCTAAGATTTTAAAATTATTCACATAATGAAAACCTATACTTAACCTATACTGTCAGTGCGCCCCAAGACAGCTGTGGCTACAGTGTAGCTTGCCATCGCCAGTGTGTGACTGTGTGTATGAATGGGTGAATGACTGAATGTAGTGTGAAGCGCTTTGGGGTCCTTAGGGACTAGAAAAGCGCTATACAAATGCAGGCCATTTACCATTTACCATTTACTTTGTCTCGGGCGAGTTTCCCATTCAAATGCATGTAACAGTGAGAAATGCATTGTCTTGGCGAAAGAAAGCGTTTTTGAACAGTTGTTCAAATCGCTGTAACTTTTGATAGAGGTCTCAGACAAACATGTTTATGGCTTTATCTTATAGAACTCAATATCCCCGTGCTGGGCAAACAGGTTTTGCAGCCGATTGAGCTAAGATTTTAAAATTATTCACATAATGAAAACCTATACTTTGTCTCGGGCGAGTTCCCCATTCAAATGCATGTAACAGTGAGAAACGCATTGTCTTGGCGAAAGAAAGCGTTTTTGAACAACTTCATATAAATCGCTGTAACTTTTGATAGAGGTCTCAGACAAACATGTTTATGGCTTTATCTTATAGAACTCAATATCCCCGTGCTTGGCAAACAGGTTTTGCAGCCGTTTGAGCTAAGATTTTAAAATGATTCACATAATGAAAACCTATACTTTGTCTCAGGCGAGTTTCCCATTCAAATGCATGTAACAGTGAGAAACACACTGTCTTGGCGAAAGAAAGCGTTTTCGTACAACTTCATATAAATCGCTGTAACTTTTGATAGAAGATTCAGACAAACATGTTTATGGCTTTATCTTATAGAACTCAATATCGCCGTGCTGGTCAAACAGGTTTTGCAGCCGTTTGAGCTAAGATTTTAAAATTATTCACATAATGAAAACCTATACTTAACCTATACTGTCAGTGCGCCCCAAGACAGCTGTGGCTACAGTGTAGCTTGCCATCGCCAGTGTGTGACTGTGTGTATGAATGGGTGAATGACTGAATGTAGTGTGAAGCGCTTTGGGGTCCTTAGGGACTAGAAAAGCGCTATACAAATGCAGGCCATTTACCATTTACCATTTACTTTGTCTCGGGCGAGTTTCCCATTCAAATGCATGTAACAGTGAGAAATGCATTGTCTTGGCGAAAGAAAGCGTTTTTGAACAGTTGTTCAAATCGCTGTAACTTTTGATAGAGGTCTCAGACAAACATGTTTATGGCTTTATCTTATAGAACTCAATATCCGCGTGCTGGGCAAACAGGTTGCAGCCGTTTGAGCTAAGATTTTAAAATGATTCACATAATGAAAACCTATACTTTGTCTCAGGCGAGTTTCCCATTCAAATGCATGTAACAGTGAGAAACACACTGTCTTGGCGAAAGAAAGCGTTTTCGTACAACTTCATATAAATCGCTGTAACTTTTGATAGAAGATTCAGACAAACATGTTTATGGCTTTATCTTATAGAACTCAATATCGCCGTGCTGGTCAAACAGGTTTTGCAGCCGTTTGAGCTAAGATTTTAAAATTATTCACATAATGAAAACCTATACTTAACCTATACTGTCAGTGCGCCCCAAGACAGCTGTGGCTACAGTGTAGCTTGCCATCGCCAGTGTGTGACTGTGTGTATGAATGGGTGAATGACTGAATGTAGTGTGAAGCGCTTTGGGGTCCTTAGGGACTAGAAAAGCGCTATACAAATGCAGGCCATTTACCATTTACCATTTACTTTGTCTCGGGCGAGTTTCCCATTCAAATGCATGTAACAGTGAGAAATGCATTGTCTTGGCGAAAGAAAGCGTTTTTGAACAGTTGTTCAAATCGCTGTAACTTTTGATAGAGGTCTCAGACAAACATGTTTATGGCTTTATCTTATAGAACTCAATATCCGCGTGCTGGGCAAACAGGTTGCAGCCGTTTGAGCTAAGATTTTAAAATGATTCACATAATGAAAACCTATACTTTGTCTCAGGCGAGTTTCCCATTCAAATGCATGTAACAGTGAGAAACGCATTGTCTTGGCGAAAGAAAGCGTTTTTGAACAACTTCATATAAATCGCTGTAACTTTTGATAGAAGACTCAGACAAACATGTTTATGGCTTTATCTTATAGAACTCAATATCCCCGTGCTGGGCAAACAGCTAAGATTTTAAAATGATTCACATAATAAAAACCTATACATTGTCTCGGGCGAGTTTCCCATTCAAATGCATGTAACAGTGAGAAACACACTGTCTTGGCGAAAGAAAGCATTTTCGTACAACTTCATATAAATCGCTGTAACTTTTGATAGAAGACTCAGAAACACATGTTCATGGCTTTATCTTATAGAACTCAATATCCCCGTGCTGGGCAAACAGGTTGCAGCCGTTTGAGCTAAGATTTTAAAATGATTCACATAATGAAAACCTATACTTTGTCTCAGGCGAGTTTCCCATTCAAATGCATGTAACAGTGAGAAACGCATTGTCTTGGCGAAATAAAGCGTTTTTGAACAACTTCATATAAATCGCTGTAACTTTTGATAGAGGTCTCAGACAAACATGTTTATGGCTTTATCTTATAGAACTCAATATCCCCGTGCTGGGCAAACAGGTTGCAGCCGTTTGAGCTAAGATTTTAAAATTATTCACATAATGAAAACCTATACTTAACCTATACTGTCAGTGCGCCCCAGGGCAGCTGTGGCTACAATGTAGCTTGCCATCGCCAGTGTGTGAATGTGTGTGTGAATGGGTGAATGACTGAATGTAGTGTGAAGTGCTTTGGGGTCCTTAGGGACTAGAAAAGCGCTATACAAATGCAGGCCATTTACCATTTACCATTTACTTTGTCTCGGGCGAGTTTCCCATTCAAATGCATGTAACAGTGAGAAACGCATTGTCTTGGCGAAAGAAAGCGTTTTTGAACAACTTCATATAAATCGCTGTAACTTTTGATAGAGGTCTCAGACAAACATGTTTATGGCTTTATCTTATAGAACTCAATATCCCCGTGCTGGGCAAACAGGTTTTGCAGCCGTTTGAGGTAAGATTTTAAAAGTATTCACATAATGAAAACCTATACTTTATCTCAGGCGAGTTTCCCATTCAAATGCATGTAACAGTGAGAAACGCATTGTCTTGGCGAAAGAAAGAGTTTTTGAACAACTACTGTCAGTGCGCCCCAGGGCAGCTGTGGCTACAATGTAGCTTGCCATCGCCAGTGTGTGAATGTGTGTGTGAATGGGTGAATGACTGAATGTAGTGTGAAGCGCTTTGGGGTCCTTAGGGACTAGAAAAGCGCTATACAAATGCAGGCCATTTACCATTTACCATTTACTTTGTCTCGGGCGAGTTTCCCATTCAAATGCATGTAACAGTGAGAAACGCATTGTCTTGGCGAAAGAAAGCGTTTTTGAACAACTTCATATAAATCGCTCTAAATTTTGATAGAGGTCTCAGACAAACATGTTTATGGCTTTATCTTATAGAACTCAATATCCCCGTGCTGGGCAAACAGGTTTTGCAGCCGTTTGAGCTAAGATTTTAAAATTAGTCACATAATGAAAACCTATACTTTGTCTCGGGCGAGTTTCCCATTCAAATGCATGTAACAGTGAGAAACACACTGTCTTGGCGAAAGAAAGCATTTTCGTACAAGTTCATATAAATCGCTGTAACTTTTGATAGAAGACTCAGAAACACATGTTCATGGCTTTATCTTATAGAACTCAATATCCCCGTGCTGGGCAAACAGGTTTTGCAGCCGTTTGAGCTAAGATTTTAAAATGATTCACATAATGAAAACCTATACTTTGTCTCGGGCGAGTTTCCCATTCAAATGCATGTAACAGTGAGAAACGCATTGTCTTGGCGAAATAAAGCGTTTTTGAACAACTTCATATAAATCGCTGTAACTTTTGATAGAAGACTCAGACAAACATGTTTATGGCTTTATCTTATATAACTCAATATCCCCGTGCTGGGCAAACAGGTTTTGCAGCCGATTGAGCTAAGATTTTAAAATTATTCACATAATGAAAACCTATACTTTGTCTCGGGTGAGTTTCCCATTCAAATGCATGTAACAGTGAGAAACACACTGTCTTGGCGAAATAAAGCTTTTTTCAACCACTTCATATAAATCGCTGTAACTTTTGATAGAAGACTCAGACAAACATGTTCATGGCTTTATCTTATAGAACTCAATATCCCCGTGCTGGGCAAACAGGTTTTACAGCCGATTGAGCTAAGATTTTAAAATTATTCACATAATGAAAACCTATACTTTGTTTCAGGCGAGTTTCCCATTCAAATGCATGTAACAGTGAGAAACACACTGTCTTGGCGAAATAAAGCTTTTTTCAACCACTTCATATAAATCGCTGTAACTTTTGATAGAAGACTCAGACAAACATGTTTATGGCTTTATCTTATATAACTCAATATCCCAGTGCTGGGCAAACAGGTTTTGCAGCCGATTGAGCTAAGATTTTAAAATTATTCACATAATGAAAACCTATACTTTGTCTCGGGCGAGTTTCCCATTCAAATGCATGTAACAGTGAGAAACGCATTGTCTTGGCGAAATAAAGCGTTTTTGAACAACTTCATATAAATCGCTGTAGCTTTTGATAGAAGACTCAGACAAACATGTTTATGGCTTTATCTTATATAACTCAATATCCCCGTGCTGGGCAAACAGGTTTTACAGCCGATTGAGCTAAGATTTGAAAATTATTCACATAATGAAAACCTATACTTTGTTTCAGGCGAGTTTCCCATTCAAATGCATGTAACAGTGAGAAACACACTGTCTTGGCGAAATAAAGCGTTTTTGAACAACTTCATATAAATCGCTGTAACTTTTGATAGAAGACTCAGACAAACATGTTTATGGCTTTATCTTATAGAACTCAATATCCCCGTGCTGGGCAAACATGTTTTACAGCCGTTTGAGCTAAGATTTTAAAATGATTCACATAATGAAAACCTATACTTTGTTTCAGGCGAGTTTCCCATTCAAATGCATGTAACAGTGAGAAACACACTGTCTTGGCGAAATAAAGCGTTTTTGAACAACTTCATATAAATCGCTGTAACTTTTGATAGAAGACTCAGACAAACATGTTTATGGCTTTATCTTATATAACTCAATATCCCCGTGCTGGGCAAACAGGTTTTGCAGCCATTTGAGCTAAGATTTTAAAATTAGTCACATAATGAAAACCTATACTTTGTCTCGGACGAGTTTCCCATTCAAATGCATGTAACAGTGAGAAACACACTGTCTTGGCGAAAGAAAGCATTTTTGTACAAGTTCATATAAATCGCTGTAACTTTTGATAGAAGACTCAGAAACACATGTTCATGGCTTTATCTTATAGAACTCAATATCCCCGTGCTGGGCAAACAGGCTTTGCAGCCGTTTGAGCTAAGATTTTAAAATGATTCACATAATGAAAACCTATACTTTGTCTCAGGCGAGTTTCCCATTCAAATGCATGTAACAGTGAGAAACGCATTGTCTTGGCGAAATAAAGCGTTTTTGAACAACTTCATATAAATCGCTGTAACTTTTGATAGAAGACTCAGACAAACATGTTTATGGCTTTATCTTATAGAACTCAATATCCCCGTGCTGGGCAAACATGTTTTACAGCCGTTTGAGCTAAGATTTTAAAATGATTCACATAATGAAAACCTATACTTTGTTTCAGGCGAGTTTCCCATTCAAATGCATGTAACAGTGAGAAACACACTGTCTTGGCGAAATAAAGCGTTTTTGAACAACTTCATATAAATCGCTGTAACTTTTGATAGAAGACTCAGACAAACATGTTTATGGCTTTATCTTATAGAACTCAATATCCCCGTGCTGGGCAAACAGGTTTTGCAGCCATTTGAGCTAAGATTTTAAAATTAGTCACATAATGAAAACCTATATTTTGTCTCGGGCGAGTTTCCCATTCAAATGCATGTAACAGTGAGAAACGCATTGTCTTGGCGAAATAAAGCGTTTTTGAACAACTTCATATAAATCGCTGTAACTTTTGATAGAGGTCTCAGACAAACATGTTTATGGCTTTATCTTATAGAACTCAATATCCCCGTGCTGGGCAAACAGGTTTTGCAGCCGATTGAGCTAAGATTTTAAAAGTATTCACATAATGAAAACCTATACTTTGTCTCAGGCGAGTTTCCCATTCAAAAGCATGTAACAGTGAGAAACGCATTGTCTTGGCAAAAGAAAGCGTTTTTGAACAACTTCATATAAATCGCTGTAACTTTTGATAGAAGACTCAGACAAACATGTTTATGGCTTTATCTTATAGAACTCAATATCCCCATGCTGGTCAAACAGGTTTTGCAGCCGTTTGAGCTAAGATTTTAAAATTATTCACATAATGAAAACCTATACTTAACCTATACTGTCAGTGCGCCCCAGGGCAGCTGTGGCTACAATGTAGCTTGCCATCGCCAGTGTGTGAATGTGTGTGTGAATGGGTGAATGACTGAATGTAGTGTGAAGTGCTTTGGGGTCCTTAGGGACTAGAAAAGCGCTATACAAATGCAGGCCATTTACCATTTACCATTTACTTTGTCTCGGGCGAGTTTCCCATTCAAATGCATGTAACAGTGAGAAACGCATTGTCTTGGCGAAAGAAAGCGTTTTTGAACAACTTCATATAAATCGCTGTAACTTTTGATAGAAGACTCAGACAAACATGTTTATGGCTTTATCTTATAGAACTCAATATCCCCGTGCTGGGCAAACAGGTTTTGCAGCCGTTTGAGCTAAGATTTTAAAATTATTCACATAATGAAAACCTATACTTAACCTATACTGTCAGTGCGCCCCAGGGCAGCTGTGGCTACAATGTAGCTTGCCATCGCCAGTGTGTGAATGTGTGTGTGAATGGGTGAATGACTGAATGTAGTGTGAAGTGCTTTGGGGTCCTTAGGGACTAGAAAAGCGCTATACAAATGCAGGCCATTTACCATTTACCATTTACTTTGTCTCGGGCGAGTTTCCCATTCAAAAGCATGTAACAGTGAGAAACGCATTGTCTTGGCGAAAGAAAGCGTTTTTGAACAACTTCATATAAATCGCTGTAAGTTTTGATAGAGGTCTCAGACAAACATGTTTATGGCTTTATCTTATAGAACTCAATATCCCCGTGCTGGGCAAACAGGTTGCAGCCGTTTGAGCTAAGATTTTAAAATTATTCACATAATGAAAACCTATACTTTGTCTCAGGCGAGTTTCCCATTCAAATGCATGTAACAGTGAGAAACGCATTGTCTTGGCGAAATAAAGCGTTTTTGAACAACTTCATATAAATCGCTGTAACTTTTGATAGAAGACTCAGACAAACATGTTTATGGCTTTATCTTATAGAACTCAATATCCCCGTGCTGGGCAAACAGGTTTTGCAGCCGATTGAGCTAAGATTTTAAAATTATTCACATAATGAAAACCTATACTTTGTCTCGGGCGAGTTTCCCATTCAAATGCATGTAACAGTGAGAAACGCATTGTCTTGGCAAAAGAAAGCGTTTTTGAACAACTTCATATAAATCGCTGTAACTTTTGATAGAAGACTCAGACAAACATGTTTATGGCTTTATCTTATAGAACTCAATATCCCCATGCTGGTCAAACAGGTTTTGCAGCCGTTTGAGCTAAGATTTTAAAATTATTCACATAATGAAAACCTATACTTAACCTATACTGTCAGTGCGCCCCAGGGCAGCTGTGTCTACAATGTAGCTTGCCATCGCCAGTGTGTGAATGTGTGTGTGAATGGGTGAATGACTGAATGTAGTGTGAAGTGCTTTGGGGTCCTTAGGGACTAGAAAAGCGCTATACAAATGCAGGCCATTTACCATTTACCATTTACTTTGTCTCGGGCGAGTTTCCCATTCAAATGCATGTAACAGTGAGAAACGCATTGTCTTGGCGAAAGAAAGCGTTTTTGAACAACTTCATATAAATCGCTGTAACTTTTGATAGAGGTCTCAGACGAACATGTTTATGGCTTTATCTTATAGAACTCAATATCCCCGTGCTTGGCAAACAGGTTTTGCAGCCGTTTGAGCTAAGATTTTAAAATGATTCACATAATGAAAACCTATACTTTGTCTCGGGCGAGTTCCCCATTCAAATGCATGTAACAGTGAGAAACGCATTGTCTTGGCGAAATAAAGCATTTTCGTACAAGTTCATATAAATCGCTGTAACTTTTGATAGAAGACTCAGAAACACATGTTCATGGCTTTATCTTATAGAACTCAATATCCCCGTGCTGGGCAAACAGGTTTTGCAGCCGTTTGAGCTAAGATTTTAAAATGATTCACATAATGAAAACCTATACTTAACCTATACTGTCAGTGCGCCCCAGGGCAGCTGTGGCTACAATGTAGCTTGCCATCGCCAGTGTGTGAATGTGTGTGTGAATGGGTGAATGACTGAATGTAGTGTGAAGTGCTTTGGGGTCCTTAGGGACTAGAAAAGCGCTATACAAATGCAGGCCATTTACCATTTACCATTTACTTTGTCTCGGGCGAGTTTCCCATTCAAATGCATGTAACAGTGAGAAACGCATTGTCTTGGCGAAAGAAAGCGTTTTTGAACAACTTCATATAAATCGCTGTAACTTTTGATAGAGGTCTCAGACAAACATGTTTATGGCTTTATCTTATAGAACTCAATATCCCCGTGCTTGGCAAACAGGTTTTGCAGCCGTTTGAGCTAAGATTTTAAAATGATTCACATAATGAAAACCTATACTTTGTCTCGGGCGAGTTTCCCATTCAAATGCATGTAACAGTGAGAAACACACTGTCTTGGCGAAAGAAAGCGTTTTCGTACAACTTCATATAAATCGCTGTAACTTTTGATAGAAGACTCAGACACACATGTTTATGGCTTTATCTTATAGAACTCAATATCCCCGTGCTTGGCAAACAGGTTTTGCAGCCGTTTGAGGTAAGATTTTAAAAGTATTCACATAATGAAAACCTATACTTTATCTCAGGCGAGTTTCCCATTCAAATGCATGTAACAGTGAGAAACGCATTGTCTTGGCGAAAGAAAGAGTTTTTGAACAACTACTGTCAGTGCGCCCCAGGGCAGCTGTGGCTACAATGTAGCTTGCCATCGCCAGTGTGTGAATGTGTGTGTGAATGGGTGAATGACTGAATGTAGTGTGAAGTGCTTTGGGGTCCTTAGGGACTAGAAAAGCGCTATACAAATGCAGGCCATTTACCATTTACCATTTACTTTGTCTCGGGCGAGTTTCCCATTCAAATGCATGTAACAGTGAGAAACGCATTGTCTTGGCGAAAGAAAGCATTTTTGAACAATTTCATATAAATCGCTGTAACTTTTGATAGAGGTCTCAGACAAACATGTTTATGGCTTTATCTTATAGAACTCAATATCCCCGTGCTGGGCAAACAGGTTGCAGCCGTTTGAGCTAAGATTTTAAAATTATTCACATAATGAAAACCTATACTCAGTGGCGGCTGGCCCATAGGGGGCGCTCGGGCTCCGCCCCCCCAAATGTGGAGGAGTAAAAATATATATTTTTAAAAAATTCATCAATGATAGTTTTACTATGTGTGTGCCCATATACAGCCAGGCGTATTTTAACATTTTCACCAGCTGACTCATTAAAGTTCAACCAACAAACGGTGTTTTTCTTCTTCTGGGGCGCTTGTCAAAGCGCCCTTGATATGCAGCGAAATAGCCTATCATTAAATGGTTGCCAGGGGAAAATAATAAATATTTGACCTATCAGCGTCGCTGAATTAAATGGTTTGGGGGCGCTTAAAATTGCGCCCCTGCAGAAAACGCGCGAAGATTTGCTGTTCTAGAATTTTACCTCAGTCAGTAGCCTAAGTGAGCTATAAGGTCAGAGAGAGACGATGGCAGCGGTATTGTTAACGGTTGAGGCACAGCCTCCCCCAAATTCGGTTAGATCGCTTCTAACCTACCCTTTTACACAGTTTACAGTTGTTGTTTTCAATAGTTATTTTTCATTCATTCAAAAAAAAAAAAAAAAAATCTGTTCATGTTCATTTTTACAAATCTATACAAATGGCCAGAATATGGTTGTTCATTTTAAATTTAAATTAAAATTGTGTTGTTTGATGTACTCATTAAATGGGTCATTTTAGTCGATATCATAAAAATTGCCCCCCCTGAGATTTTTTTCAGGAGCCGCCACTGCCTATACTTAACCTATACTGTCAGTGCGCCCCAGGGCAGCTGTGGCTACAATGTAGCTTGCCATCGCCAGTGTGTGAATGTGTGTGTGAATGGGTGAATGACTGAATGTAGTGTGAAGTGCTTTGGGGTCCTTAGGGACTAGAAAAGCGCTATACAAATGCAGGCCATTTACCATTTACCATTTACTTTGTCTCGGGCGAGTTTCCCATTCAAATGCATGTAACAGTGAGAAACGCATTGTCTTGGCGAAAGAAAGCGTTTTTGAACAACTTCATATAAATCGCTGTAACTTTTGATAGAGGTCTCAGACAAACATGTTTATGGCTTTATCTTATAGAACTCAATATCCCCGTGCTTGGCAAACAGGTTTTGCAGCCGTTTGAGCTAAGATTTTAAAATTATTCACATAATGAAAACCTATACTTAACCTATACTGTCAGTGCGCCCCAAGACAGCTGTGGCTACAGTGTAGCTTGCCATCGCCAGTGTGTGACTGTGTGTATGAATGGGTGAATGACTGAATGTAGTGTGAAGCGCTTTGGGGTCCTTAGGGACTAGAAAAGCGCTATACAAATGCAGGCCATTTACCATTTACCATTTACTTTGTCTCGGGCGAGTTTCCCATTCAAATGCATGTAACAGTGAGAAACGCATTGTCTTGGCGAAAGAAAGCGTTTTTGAACAACTTCATATAAATCGCTGTAACTTTTGATAGAGGTCTCAGACAAACATGTTTATGGCTTTATCTTATAGAACTCAATATCCGCGTGCTGGGCAAACAGGTTGCAGCCGTTTGAGCTAAGATTTTAAAATGATTCACATAATGAAAACCTATACTTTGTCTCAGGCGAGTTTCCCATTCAAATGCATGTAACAGTGAGAAACGCATTGTCTTGGCGAAAGAAAGCGTTTTTGAACAACTTCATATAAATCGCTGTAACTTTTGATAGAAGACTCAGACAAACATGTTTATGGCTTTATCTTATAGAACTCAATATCCCCGTGCTGGGCAAACAGGTTTTGCAGCCGTTTGAGCTAAGATTTTAAAATTAGTCACATAATGAAAACCTATACTTTGTCTCGGGCGAGTTTCCCATTCAAATGCATGTAACAGTGAGAAACACACTGTCTTGGCGAAAGAAAGCATTTTCGTACAAGTTCATATAAATCGCTGTAACTTTTGATAGAAGACTCAGAAACACATGTTCATGGCTTTATCTTATAGAACTCAATATCCCCGTGCTGGGCAAACAGCTAAGATTTTAAAATGATTCACATAATAAAAACCTATACATTGTCTCAGGCGAGTTTCCCATTCAAATGCATGTAACAGTGAGAAACACACTGTCTTGGCGAAAGAAAGCGTTTTCGTACAACTTCATATAAATCGCTGTAACTTTTGATAGAAGACTCAGACACACATGTTTATGGCTTTATCTTATAGAACTCAATATCCCCGTGCTGGGCAAACAGGTTTTGCAGCCGTTTGAGGTAAGATTTTAAAAGTATTCACATAATGAAAACCTATACTTTATCTCAGGCGAGTTTCCCATTCAAATGCATGTAACAGTGAGAAACGCATTGTCTTGGCGAAAGAAAGAGTTTTTGAACAACTTCATATAAATCGCTGTAACTTTTGATAGAAGACTCAGACAAACATGTTTATGGCTTTATCTTATAGAACTCAATATCGCCGTGCTGGGCAAACAGGTTTTGCAGCCGTTTGAGCTAAGATTTTAAAATTATTCACATAATGAAAACCTATACTTAACCTATACTGTCAGTGCGCCCCAGGGCAGCTGTGGCTACAATGTAGCTTGCCATCGCCAGTGTGTGAATGTGTGTGTGAATGGGTGAATGACTGAATGTAGTGTGAAGTGCTTTGGGGTCCTTAGGGACTAGAAAAGCGCTATACAAATGCAGGCCATTTACCATTTACCATTTACTTTGTCTCGGGCGAGTTTCCCATTCAAATGCATGTAACAGTGAGAAACGCATTGTCTTGGCGAAAGAAAGCGTTTTTGAACAACTTCATATAAATCGCTGTAACTTTTGATAGAGGTCTCAGACAAACATGTTTATGGCTTTATCTTATAGAACTCAATATCCCCGTGCTTGGCAAGCAGGTTTTGCAGCCGTTTGAGCTAAGATTTTAAAATGATTCACATAATGAAAACCTATACTTTGTCTCGGGCGAGTTTCCCATTCAAATGCATGTAACAGTGAGAAACACACTGTCTTGGCGAAAGAAAGCGTTTTCGTACAACTTCATATAAATCGCTGTAACTTTTGATAGAAGACTCAGACACACATGTTTATGGCTTTATCTTATAGAACTCAATATCCCCGTGCTTGGCAAACAGGTTTTGCAGCCGTTTGAGGTAAGATTTTAAAAGTATTCACATAATGAAAACCTATACTTTATCTCAGGCGAGTTTCCCATTCAAATGCATGTAACAGTGAGAAACGCATTGTCTTGGCGAAAGAAAGAGTTTTTGAACAACTACTGTCAGTGCGCCCCAGGGCAGCTGTGGCTACAATGTAGCTTGCCATCGCCAGTGTGTGAATGTGTGTGTGAATGGGTGAATGACTGAATGTAGTGTGAAGTGCTTTGGGGTCCTTAGGGACTAGAAAAGCGCTATACAAATGCAGGCCATTTACCATTTACCATTTACTTTGTCTCGGGCGAGTTTCCCATTCAAATGCATGTAACAGTGAGAAACGCATTGTCTTGGCGAAAGAAAGCGTTTTTGAACAACTTCATATAAATCGCTGTAACTTTTGATAGAGGTCTCAGACAAACATGTTTATGGCTTTATCTTATAGAACTCAATATCCCCGTGCTTGGCAAACAGGTTTTGCAGCCGTTTGAGCTAAGATTTTAAAATTATTCACATAATGAAAACCTATACTTAACCTATACTGTCAGTGCGCCCCAAGACAGCTGTGGCTACAGTGTAGCTTGCCATCGCCAGTGTGTGACTGTGTGTATGAATGGGTGAATGACTGAATGTAGTGTGAAGCGCTTTGGGGTCCTTAGGGACTAGAAAAGCACTATACAAATGCAGGCCATTTACCATTTACCATTTACTTTGTCTCGGGCGAGTTTCCCATTCAAATGCATGTAACAGTGAGAAACGCATTGTCTTGGCGAAAGAAAGCGTTTTTGAACAACTTCATATAAATCGCTGTAACTTTTGATAGAGGTCTCAGACAAACATGTTTATGGCTTTATCTTATAGAACTCAATATCCGCGTGCTGGGCAAACAGGTTGCAGCCGTTTGAGCTAAGATTTTAAAATGATTCACATAATGAAAACCTATACTTTGTCTCAGGCGAGTTTCCCATTCAAATGCATGTAACAGTGAGAAACGCATTGTCTTGGCGAAAGAAAGCGTTTTTGAACAACTTCATATAAATCGCTGTAACTTTTGATAGAAGACTCAGACAAACATGTTTATGGCTTTATCTTATAGAACTCAATATCCCCGTGCTGGGCAAACAGGTTTTGCAGCCGTTTGAGCTAAGATTTTAAAATTAGTCACATAATGAAAACCTATACTTTGTCTCGGGCGAGTTTCCCATTCAAATGCATGTAACAGTGAGAAACACACTGTCTTGGCGAAAGAAAGCATTTTCGTACAAGTTCATATAAATCGCTGTAACTTTTGATAGAAGACTCAGAAACACATGTTCATGGCTTTATCTTATAGAACTCAATATCCCCATGCTGGGCAAACAGCTAAGATTTTAAAATGATTCACATAATAAAAACCTATACATTGTCTCGGGCGAGTTTCCCATTCAAATGCATGTAACAGTGAGAAACACACTGTCTTGGCGAAAGAAAGCATTTTCGTACAACTTCATATAAATCGCTGTAACTTTTGATAGAAGACTCAGAAACACATGTTCATGGCTTTATCTTATAGAACTCAATATCCCCGTGCTGGGCAAACAGGTTGCAGCCGTTTGAGCTAAGATTTTAAAATGATTCACATAATGAAAACCTATACTTTGTCTCAGGCGAGTTTCCCATTCAAATGCATGTAACAGTGAGAAACGCATTGTCTTGGCGAAATAAAGCGTTTTTGAACAACTTCATATAAATCGCTGTAACTTTTGATAGAGGTCTCAGACAAACATGTTTATGGCTTTATCTTATAGAACTCAATATCCCCGTGCTGGGCAAACAGGTTTTGCAGCCGTTTGAGCTAAGATTTTAAAATTATTCACATAATGAAAACCTATACTTAACCTATACTGTCAGTGCGCCCCAGGGCAGCTGTGGCTACAATGTAGCTTGCCATCGCCAGTGTGTGAATGTGTGTGTGAATGGGTGAATGACTGAATGTAGTGTGAAGTGCTTTGGGGTCCTTAGGGACTAGAAAAGCGCTATACAAATGCAGGCCATTTACCATTTACCATTTACCATTTACTTTGTCTCGGGCGAGTTTCCCATTCAAATGCATGTAACAGTGAGAAACGCATTGTCTTGGCGAAAGAAAGCGTTTTTGAACAACTTCATATAAATCGCTGTAACTTTTGATAGAGGTCTCAGACAAACATGTTTATGGCTTTATCTTATAGAACTCAATATCCCCGTGCTTGGCAAACTGGTTTTGCAGCCGTTTGAGCTAAGATTTTAAAATTAGTCACATAATGAAAACCTATACTTTGTCTCAGGCGAGTTTCCCATTCAAATGCATGTAACAGTGAGAAACACACTGTCTTGGCGAAAGAAAGCGTTTTCGTACAACTTCATATAAATCGCTGTAACTTTTGATAGAAGACTCAGACACACATGTTTATGGCTTTATCTTATAGAACTCAATATCCCCGTGCTGGGCAAACAGGTTTTGCAGCCGTTTGAGGTAAGATTTTAAAAGTATTCACATAATGAAAACCTATACTTTATCTCAGGCGAGTTTCCCATTCAAATGCATGTAACAGTGAGAAACGCATTGTCTTGGCGAAAGAAAGAGTTTTTGAACAACTTCATATAAATCGCTGTAACTTTTGATAGAAGACTCAGACAAACATGTTTATGGCTTTATCTTATAGAACTCAATATCGCCGTGCTGGGCAAACAGGTTTTGCAGCCGTTTGAGCTAAGATTTTAAAATTATTCACATAATGAAAACCTATACTTAACCTATACTGTCAGTGCGCCCCAGGGCAGCTGTGGCTACAATGTATCTTGCCATCGCCAGTGTGTGAATGTGTGTGTGAATGGGTGAATGACTGAATGTAGTGTGAAGCGCTTTGGGGTCCTTAGGGACTAGAAAAGCGCTATACAAATGCAGGCCATTTACCATTTACCATTTACTTTGTCTCGGGCGAGTTTCCCATTCAAATGCATGTAACAGTGAGAAACGCATTGTCTTGGCGAAAGAAAGCGTTTTTGAACAACTTCATATAAATCGCTGTAACTTTTGATAGAGGTCTCAGACAAACATGTTTATGGCTTTATCTTATAGAACTCAATATCCCCGTGCTTGGCAAACAGGTTTTGCAGCCGTTTGAGCTAAGATTTTAAAATGATTCACATAATGAAAACCTATACTTTGTCTCAGGCGAGTTTCCCATTCAAATGCATGTAACAGTGAGAAACACACTGTCTTGGCGAAAGAAAGCGTTTTCGTACAACTTCATATAAATCGCTGTAACTTTTGATAGAAGACTCAGACACACATGTTTATGGCTTTATCTTATAGAACTCAATATCCCCGTGCTGGGCAAACAGGTTTTGCAGCCGTTTGAGGTAAGATTTTAAAAGTATTCACATAATGAAAACCTATACTTTATCTCAGGCGAGTTTCCCATTCAAATGCATGTAACAGTGAGAAACGCATTGTCTTGGCGAAAGAAAGAGTTTTTGAACAACTTCATATAAATCGCTGTAACTTTTGATAGAAGACTCAGACAAACATGTTTATGGCTTTATCTTATAGAACTCAATATCGCCGTGCTGGGCAAACAGGTTTTGCAGCCGTTTGAGCTAAGATTTTAAAATTATTCACATAATGAAAACCTATACTTAACCTATACTGTCAGTGCGCCCCAGGGCAGCTGTGGCTACAATGTATCTTGCCATCGCCAGTGTGTGAATGTGTGTGTGAATGGGTGAATGACTGAATGTAGTGTGAAGCGCTTTGGGGTCCTTAGGGACTAGAAAAGCGCTATACAAATGCAGGCCATTTACCATTTACCATTTACTTTGTCTCGGGCGAGTTTCCCATTCAAATGCATGTAACAGTGAGAAACGCATTGTCTTGGCGAAAGAAAGCGTTTTTGAACAACTTCATATAAATCGCTCTAAATTTTGATAGAGGTCTCAGACAAACATGTTTATGGCTTTATCTTATAGAACTCAATATCCCCGTGCTTGGCAAACAGGTTTTGCAGCCGTTTGAGCTAAGATTTTAAAATTAGTCACATAATGAAAACCTATACTTTGTCTCGGGCGAGTTTCCCATTCAAATGCATGTAACAGTGAGAAACACACTGTCTTGGCGAAAGAAAGCATTTTCGTACAAGTTCATATAAATCGCTGTAACTTTTGATAGAAGACTCAGAAACACATGTTCATGGCTTTATCTTATAGAACTCAATATCCCCGTGCTGGGCAAACAGCTAAGATTTTAAAATGATTCACATAATAAAAACCTATACATTGTCTCGGGCGAGTTTCCCATTCAAATGCATGTAACAGTGAGAAACACACTGTCTTGGCGAAAGAAAGCATTTTCGTACAACTTCATATAAATCGCTGTAACTTTTGATAGAAGACTCAGAAACACATGTTCATGGCTTTATCTTATAGAACTCAATATCCCCGTGCTGGGCAAACAGGTTGCAGCCGTTTGAGCTAAGATTTTAAAATGATTCACATAATGAAAACCTATACTTTGTCTCAGGCGAGTTTCCCATTCAAATGCATGTAACAGTGAGAAACGCATTGTCTTGGCGAAATAAAGCGTTTTTGAACAACTTCATATAAATCGCTGTAACTTTTGATAGAGGTCTCAGACAAACATGTTTATGGCTTTATCTTATAGAACTCAATATCCCCGTGCTGGGCAAACAGGTTTTGCAGCCGTTTGAGGTAAGATTTTAAAAGTATTCACATAATGAAAACCTATACTTTATCTCAGGCGAGTTTCCCATTCAAATGCATGTAACAGTGAGAAACGCATTGTCTTGGCGAAAGAAAGAGTTTTTGAACAACTTCATATAAATCGCTGTAACTTTTGATAGAAGACTCAGACAAACATGTTTATGGCTTTATCTTATAGAACTCAATATCGCCGTGCTGGGCAAACAGGTTTTGCAGCCGTTTGAGCTAAGATTTTAAAATTATTCACATAATGAAAACCTATACTTAACCTATACTGTCAGTGCGCCCCAGGGCAGCTGTGGCTACAATGTATCTTGCCATCGCCAGTGTGTGAATGTGTGTGTGAATGGGTGAATGACTGAATGTAGTGTGAAGCGCTTTGGGGTCCTTAGGGACTAGAAAAGCGCTATACAAATGCAGGCCATTTACCATTTACCATTTACTTTGTCTCGGGCGAGTTTCCCATTCAAATGCATGTAACAGTGAGAAACGCATTGTCTTGGCGAAAGAAAGCGTTTTTGAACAACTTCATATAAATCGCTCTAAATTTTGATAGAGGTCTCAGACAAACATGTTTATGGCTTTATCTTATAGAACTCAATATCCCCGTGCTGGGCAAACAGGTTTTGCAGCCGTTTGAGCTAAGATTTTAAAATTAGTCACATAATGAAAACCTATACTTTGTCTCGGGCGAGTTTCCCATTCAAATGCATATAACAGTGAGAAACACACTGTCTTGGCGAAAGAAAGCATTTTCGTACAAGTTCATATAAATCGCTGTAACTTTTGATAGAAGACTCAGACAAACATGTTTATGGCTTTATCTTATAGAACTCAATATCCCCGTGCTGGGCAAACAGGTTTTGCAGCCGTTTGAGCTAAGATTTTAAAATTATTCACATAATGAAAACCTATACTTAACCTATACTGTCAGTGCGCCCCAGGGCAGCTGTGGCTACAATGTAGCTTGCCATCGCCAGTGTGTGACTGTGTGTATGAATGGGTGAATGACTGAATGTAGTGTGAAGCGCTTTGGGGTCCTTAGGGACTAGAAAAGCGCTATACAAATGCAGGCCATTTACCATTTACTTTGTCTCGGGCGAGTTTCCCATTCAAATGCATGTAACAGTGAGAAACGCATTGTCTTGGCGAAAGAAAGCGTTTTTGAACAGTTGTTCAAATCGCTGTAACTTTTGATAGAGGTCTCAGACAAACATGTTTATGGCTTTATCTTATAGAACTCAATATCCCCGTGCTGGGCAAACAGGTTGCAGCCGTTTGAGCTAAGATTTTAAAATGATTCACATAATGAAAACCTATACTTTGTCTCAGGCGAGTTTCCCATTCAAATGCATGTAACTTTCGCATTGTCTTGGCGAAAGAAAGCGTTTTTGAACAACTTCATATAAATCGCTGTAACTTTTGATAGAAGACTCAGACAAACATGTTTATGGCTTTATCTTATAGAACTCAATATCCCCGTGCTGGGCAAACAGGTTTTGCAGCCGTTTGAGCTAAGATTTTAAAATTATTCACATAATGAAAACCTATACTTTGTCTCGGGCGAGTTTCCCATTCAAAAGCATGTAACAGTGAGAAACGCATTGTCTTGGCGAAAGAAAGCGTTTTTGAACAACTTCATATAAATCGCTGTAACTTTTGATAGAAGACTCAGACAAACTTTATCTTATAGAACTCAATATCCCCGTGCTGGGCAAACAGGTTTTGCAGCCGATTGAGCTAAGATTTTAAAATTATTCACATAATGAAAACCTATACTTTGTTTCAGGCGAGTTTCCCATTCAAATGCATGTAACAGTGAGAAACGCATTGTCTTGGCGAAAGAAAGCGTTTTTGAACAACTTCATATAAATCGCTGTAACTTTTGATAGAAGACTCAGACGAACATGTTTATGGCTTTATCTTATAGAACACAATATCCCCGTGCTGGGCAGCTGTTTGAGCTAAGATTTTAAAATTATTCACATAATGAAAACCTATACTTTGTCTCGGGCGAGTTTCCCATTCAAATGCATGTAACAGTGAGAAACACACTGTCTTGGCGAAAGAAAGCATTTTCGTACAACTTCATATAAATCGCTGTAACTTTTGATAGAAGACTCAGACAAACATGTTTATGGCTTTATCTTATAGAACTCAATATCCCCGTGCTGGGCAAACAGGTTTTGCAGCCGATTGAGCTAAGATTTTAAAATTATTCACATAATGAAAACTTATACTTTGTCTCAGGCGAGTTTCCCATTCAAATGCATGTAACAGTGAGAAACGCATTGTCTTGGCGAAATAAAGCGTTTTTGAACAACTTCATATAAATCGCTGTAACTTTTGATAGAAGACTCAGACAAACTTTATCTTATAGAACTCAATATCCCCGTGCTGGGCAAACAGGTTTTGCAGCCGATTGAGCTAAGATTTTAAAATTATTCACATAATGAAAACCTATACTTTGTTTCAGGCGAGTTTCCCATTCAAATGCATGTAACAGTGAGAAACGCATTGTCTTGGCGAAAGAAAGCGTTTTTGAACAACTTCATATAAATCGCTGTAACTTTTGATAGAAGACTCAGACGAACATGTTTATGGCTTTATCTTATAGAACACAATATCCCCGTGCTGGGCAGCTGTTTGAGCTAAGATTTTAAAATTATTCACATAATGAAAACCTATACTTTGTCTCGGGCGAGTTTCCCATTCAAATGCATGTAACAGTGAGAAACACACTGTCTTGGCGAAAGAAAGCATTTTCGTACAACTTCATATAAATCGCTGTAACTTTTGATAGAAGACTCAGACAAACATGTTTATGGCTTTATCTTATAGAACTCAATATCCCCGTGCTGGGCAAACAGGTTTTGCAGCCGATTGAGCTAAGATTTTAAAATTATTCACATAATGAAAACTTATACTTTGTCTCAGGCGAGTTTCCCATTCAAATGCATGTAACAGTGAGAAACGCATTGTCTTGGCGAAATAAAGCGTTTTTGAACAACTTCATATAAATCGCTGTAACTTTTGATAGAAGACTCAGACAAACATGTTTATGGCTTTATCTTATAGAACTCAATATCCCCGTGCTGGGCAGCTGTTTGAGCTAAGCTTTTAAAATTATTCACATAATGAAAACCTATACTTTGTCTCAGGCGAGTTTCCCATTCAAATGCATGTAACAGTGAGAAACACACTGTCTTGGCGAAAGAAAGCGTTTTCGTACAACTTCATATAAATCGCTGTAACTTTTGATAGAAGACTCAGACAAACATGTTTATGACTTTATCTTATAGAACTCAATATCCCCGTGCTGGGCAAACAGGTTTTGCAGCCGTTTGAGCTAAGATTTTAAAATTATTCACATAATGAAAACCTATACTTTGTTTCAGGCGAGTTTCCCATTCAAATGCATGTAACAGTGAGAAACGCATTGTCTTGGAACAGTGAATACGTACCATGAACCATGAATACGTATATATGAATCATTCACATTTCACCAGGACCTGTGGTCATGGCTGATGCAATCCAAATTATACCAGTACCAGTGCTCCCTGTGATGCCATCTTCACCACACCAGGGCCTGCTTTTCTGGCTGAGGCCATCCACATTGCACCAGTGCCACTGCTCATTGTGAGGCCATATTCAACACACAAGGGCGTGTGCTGCTGGCTGATACCATCCTCACTTCACGAGGGCCTGCGTTGCTGGCTCATGCCATCCACATTACAACAGGTCAAGTGCTCCCTGTGAAGCCATACTTACAACACCAGGGCCTGCGTTGCTGGCTGAGGCCATCCTCGTTTCACCAGGGCCTGCATTGCTGTCTGATGTGATCCACAATACACAAGGGCCTGTGCCACTGGCTAAGGCCATTCACATTACACCAGGGTATTGGTGGTGCTGACCAATACCATCCACATTTCACCAGGGCCAGTGGTGTTGGCTAAGGCCTTCCACATTTCACCAGAGCCAGTGTAACTGGCTGAGGGAAACTACATTTCACCAGGTTCTGTGTTGGTGGCTCCTACCATCCACAATACACAAGGGCTTGTGCTACTGGCTGATTCCATCCACATTACACCGGGGTCAGTGCTCCCTGTGAGGCAATCTTCATAACAAAAGTCAGAAACACCTCAGGTGTTTCTGATCTGAGGCCAACTTTACCAGACCAGGGCATGTGTTGCTGGCTGAGGCCAACTACATTTCACAAAGACGTATGTTCATGGCTGAGGCCATCTACATTTCACCAGGGACTGTGTTGTTAGCTGAGGCCAACTACATTTAAACAGGGCCTGTGTTGCTGGCTGATGAATCCACAATACACCATTCTCTCTATTAGTCGCTGATGCCATCCACATTTCACCATGGCCAGAGCTCCCTGTGAGGCCATCTTCACAACACCACGGCCTGTGCTGTTGGCTGAGGCCATCTTCACCAGACCAGGGTCTTTGCTGCTGGCTGATGCCATCCAAATTACACCAGGGCCAGTGTTTCCTGTGAGTCCATCTTCACCAGACCAGGGCCTGTGGTGCTGGCCAATACCATCCACATTACACCAGGGACAGTGCTTCCTGTGTGGCTATCTTAACCACACTAGGGCCAGTGGTGTTGGCTAAGGCCATCCACATTACACCAGGGTCTTTGGTACTGGCCATTACCATCCACATTTCACCAGGGCCAGTGTTGTTAGATGAGGCCATCCACATTACACCCGGTCCTGTGCTGCTGTCAGAGGCAATCCACATTACACCATGGCCTGTTCTTCCTGTGAGGCCATCTTCAACACCCCAGGGCCTGCGCTGCTGCCTGAGGCCATCTACATTTGACCAGAGCCTGCATTGCTGATGATGCCATCCACATTACACCAGGGCCTGTGTTGCTGGCTGTTGCCATCCACAAAACTCACGGGAGTGTGTTGCTGGCTGTTGCCATCCACAAAACTCACGGGAGTGTGTTGCTGGCTGTTGCCATCCACAATACACAAGGGCCTCTGCTGCTGGCTGATGCCATCCACATTACATCAGGGCCTGTGGTCCTGGCCAATACCATCCACATTTCACGAGGGCCTGTGGTACTTGCCGATACCATCCACATTTCACCAGGGCCAATGTTGTTGGCTAAGGCCATCCACATTACACCAGGGTCTGTGGTACTGGACATTACCATCCACATTTCTCCAGGGCCAGTGTTGTTAGATGAGGCCATCCACATTACAACAGGGCCTGTGCTACTGGCTGAGGCTAACCAAATTTCACCAGGGAGTATCTTGCCGGCTGAGGCCATTTACATTTCACCAGGGCCTGTGTTCAAGGCTGAGGCCAACTACATTTCACCAGGTCCTGTGTTGGTGGCTGATGCCATCCACAATACACCAGGGCCAGTGGTGTTCGCTGAGGACATGCACAATACACCAGGGCCTTTGGTGCTGGCCAGTACCATCCACATTACACCAGGGACAGTGCTTCCTGTGAGGCCATGTTAACCACACTCGGGCCTGTGCTGTTAGCTAAGGCACTCCACATTTCACCAGGGCCTGTGGTGCTTGCCGATACCATCCATATTTCACCAGGGACACTGGTGTTGGCTAAGGCCTTCCACATTACACCAGTGAATGTGCTGTTGGCCGATACCATCCACATTTCACCAGGGCCATTGGTGTCGGCTAAGGCCATCCACATTTCGCCAGGGCGTATGTTCCCGACTAAGGCCATCTACATTTAACCGGGGCCTGTGTTCGTTGGCTGAGGCCAACTACATTTCACCAGGTCCTGTGTTGGTGGCTGATGCCATCCACAATACACAAAGGCCTGTGCTACTGGCTGATTCCATCCACATTACACCAGGGTCAGTGCTCCGTGTGAGGCCATCTTCACCACACCAAAATTTTGCTTCTGGCTTAGGCATTATTTACCAGACCAGGGCCTGTGCTATTGGCTGATGCCATCCTCATTATACCAGGTCATGTGCTCCCTGTGAGGCCATCTTCACCACACCAGGGCCTTTATTGCTGCTGTCTGAGGCCATCCACATTGCACCAGGGCTAATGCTCACTGTGAGGCCATCTTCACGACAGCAGGGCCTGTGCTGCTGTCTGAGGCCATATAAATTTGACCAGAGCCTGCGTTGCTGGCTGAGGCCATCTACATTACACCAGGGCCTTTGGTGCTGGCCAATACCATCCACATTTCACCAGGGCGTGTGTTGCTGTATGAGGCCATCTACATTTCACCAGGGCATGTGTTGCTGGCTGATGCCATCCACATTACATCAGGGCCTGTGGTGCTTGCCGATACCATCCACATTTCACCAGGGCCAATGTTGTTGGCTAAGGCCATCCACATTACACCAGGGTCTGTGGTACTGGATATTACCATCCACATGTCACCAGGGCCAGTGTTGTTAGATGAGGCCATCCACATTACAACAGGGCCTGTGCTACTGGCTGAGGCTATCCACATTACACCAGGGCCTGTGGTGCTGGCCAATACCATCCACATTACACCAGGGACAGTGCTTCCTGTGTGGCCATCTTAACCACACTAGGGCCAGTGGTGTTGGCTAAGGCCATCCACATTACACCAGGGTCTTTGGTACTGGCCATTACCATCCACATTTCACCAGGGCCAGTGTTGTTAGATGAGGCCATCCACATTACACCCGGTCCTGTGCTGCTGTCAGAGGCAATCCACATTACACCATGGCCTGTTCTTCCTGTGAGGCCATCTTCAACACCCCAGGGCCTGCGCTGCTGCCTGAGGCCATCTACATTTGACCAGAGCCTGCATTGCTGATGATGCCATCCACATTACACCAGGGCCTGTGTTGCTGGCTGTTGCCATCCACAAAACTCACGGGAGTGTGTTGCTGGCTGTTGCCATCCACAAAACTCACGGGAGTGTGTTGCTGGCTGTTGCCATCCACAATACACAAGGGCCTCTGCTGCTGGCTGATGCCATCCACATTACATCAGGGCCTGTGGTCCTGGCCAATACCATCCACATTTCACGAGGGCCTGTGGTACTTGCCGATACCATCCACATTTCACCAGGGCCAATGTTGTTGGCTAAGGCCATCCACATTACACCAGGGTCTGTGGTACTGGACATTACCATCCACATTTCTCCAGGGCCAGTGTTGTTAGATGAGGCCATCCACATTACAACAGGGCCTGTGCTACTGGCTGAGGCTAACCAAATTTCACCAGGGAGTATCTTGCCGGCTGAGGCCAACTACATTTCACCAGGTCCTGTGTTGGTGGCTGATGCCATCCACAATACACCAGGGCCAGTGGTGTTCGCTGAGGACATGCACAATACACCAGGGCCTTTGGTGCTGGCCAGTACCATCCACATTACACCAGGGACAGTGCTTCCTGTGAGGCCATGTTAACCACACTTGGGCCTGTGCTGTTAGCTAAGGCACTCCACATTTCACCAGGGCCTGTGGTGCTTGCCGATACCATCCATATTTCACCAGGGACACTGGTGTTGGCTAAGGCCTTCCACATTACACCAGTGAATGTGCTGTTGGCCGATACCATCCACATTTCACCAGGGCCATTGGTGTCGGCTAAGGCCATCCACATTTCGCCAGGGCGTATGTTCCCGACTAAGGCCATCTACATTTAACCGGGGCCTGTGTTCGTTGGCTGAGGCCAACTACATTTCACCAGGTCCTGTGTTGGTGGCTGATGCCATCCACAATACACAAAGGCCTGTGCTACTGGCTGATTCCATCCACATTACACCAGGGTCAGTGCTCCGTGTGAGGCCATCTTCACCACACCAAAATTTTGCTTCTGGCTTAGGCATTATTTACCAGACCAGGGCCTGTGCTATTGGCTGATGCCATCCTCATTATACCAGGTCATGTGCTCCCTGTGAGGCCATCTTCACCACACCAGGGCCTTTATTGCTGCTGTCTGAGGCCATCCACATTGCACCAGGGCTAATGCTCACTGTGAGGCCATCTTCACGACAGCAGGGCCTGTGCTGCTGTCTGAGGCCATATAAATTTGACCAGAGCCTGCGTTGCTGGCTGAGGCCATCTACATTACACCAGGGCCTTTGGTGCTGGCCAATACCATCCACATTTCACCAGGGCGTGTGTTGCTGTATGAGGCCATCTACATTTCACCAGGGCATGTGTTGCTGGCTGATGCCATCCACATTACATCAGGGCCTGTGGTGCTTGCCGATACCATCCACATTTCACCAGGGCCAATGTTGTTGGCTAAGGCCATCCACATTACACCAGGGTCTGTGGTACTGGATATTACCATCCACATGTCACCAGGGCCAGTGTTGTTAGATGAGGCCATCCACATTACAACAGGGCCTGTGCTACTGGCTGAGGCTATCCACATTACACCAGGGCCTGTGGTGCTGGCCAATACCATCCACATTACACCAGGGACAGTGCTTCCTGTGTGGCCATCTTAACCACAATAGGGCCAGTGGTGTTGGCTAAGGCCATCCACATTACACCAGGGTCTTTGGTACTGGCCATTACCATCCACATTTCACCAGGGCCAGTGTTGTTAGATGAGGCCATCCACATTACACCCGGTCCTGTGCTGCTGTCAGAGGCAATCCACATTACACCATGGCCTGTTCTTCCTGTGAGGCCATCTTCAACACCCCAGGGCCTGCGCTGCTGCCTGAGGCCATCTACATTTGACCAGAGCCTGCATTGCTGATGATGCCATCCACATTACACCAGGGCCTGTGTTGCTGGCTGTTGCCATCCACAAAACTCACGGGAGTGTGTTGCTGGCTGTTGCCATCCACAAAACTCACGGGAGTGTGTTGCTGGCTGTTGCCATCCACAATACACAAGGGCCTCTGCTGCTGGCTGATGCCATCCACATTACATCAGGGCCTGTGGTCCTGGCCAATACCATCCACATTTCACGAGGGCCTGTGGTACTTGCCGATACCATCCACATTTCACCAGGGCCAATGTTGTTGGCTAAGGCCATCCACATTACACCAGGGTCTGTGGTACTGGACATTACCATCCACATTTCTCCAGGGCCAGTGTTGTTAGATGAGGCCATCCACATTACAACAGGGCCTGTGCTACTGGCTGAGGCTAACCAAATTTCACCAGGGAGTATCTTGCCGGCTGAGGCCAACTACATTTCACCAGGTCCTGTGTTGGTGGCTGATGCCATCCACAATACACCAGGGCCAGTGGTGTTCGCTGAGGACATGCACAATACACCAGGGCCTTTGGTGCTGGCCAGTACCATCCACATTTCACCAGAGCTTGTGGTACTGGCTGAGGCAAACTACATTTCACCAGGTTCTGTGTTGGTGGCTGGACCAGGACCAGGACATGTCCTTCAACGCACATATTAAACAAATATGTAAGACTGCTTTCTTCCATTTGCGCAACATCTCTAAAATTAGAAATATCCTGTCTCAGAGTGACGCTGAAAAACTAGTTCATGCATTTATTACTTCCAGGCTGGACTACTGTAATTCATTATTATCAGGATGTCCAAAAAACTCACTGAAAAGCCTTCAGCTAATCCAAAATGCTGCAGCAAGAGTCCTGACAGGGACTAGAAAGAGAGAGCATATTTCTCCTGTTTTGGCTTCCCTTCATTGGCTTCCTGTTAAATCCAGAATTGAATTCAAAATCCTGCTCCTCACATACAAGGTCTTAAATAATCAGGCCCCATCTTATCTTAATGACCTTGTAGTACCATATCACCCTATTAGAGCGCTCCGCTCTCGCTCTGCAGGCCTACTTGTTGTTCCTAGAGTATTTAAAAGTAGAATGGGAGGGAGAGCCTTCAGTTTTCAGGCCCCTCTTCTGTGGAACCAGCTTCCAGTTTGGATTCGGGAGACAGACACTATCTCTACTTTTAAGATTAGGCTTAAAACTTTCCTTTTTTCTAAAGCATATAGTTAGGGCTGGACCAGGTGACCCTGAATCCTCCCTTTGTTATGCTGCAATAGATGTAGGCTGCCGGGGGATTCCCATGATGCATTGAGTTTTTCCTTTCCAGTCACCTTTCTCACTCACTATGTATTAATAGACCTCTCTGCATTGAATCATATCTGTTATTAACCTCTGTCTCTCTTCCACAGCATGTCTTTATCCTGTCTTCCTTCTCTCACCCCAACCGGTCGCAGCAGATGGCCGCCCCTCCCTGAGCCTGGTTCTGCCGGAGGTTTCTTCCTGTTAAAAGGGAGTTTTTCCTTCCCACTGTCGCCAAAGTGCTTGCTCATAGGGGGTCATATGATTGTTGGGTTTTTCTCTGTATCTATGAAGCGCCTTGAGGCAACTTTTGTTGTGATTTGGCGCTATATAAATAAAATTGAATTGAATTGAATTGAATTGATACCATCCACAATACACAAAGACCTGTGCTACTGGCTGATGCCATCCACAATACACAAGAGCTTGTGCTACTGGCTGATTCCATCCACATTACACCGGGGTCAGTGCTCTATGTGAGGCCATCTTCACCACAAAAGTAACTGTGTTTCTGCCTGAGGCCAACTTTACCAGACCAGGGCCTGTATTGCTGGCTGAGGCCATCCATATTACAACAGGGCTAGTGAGGCCAACATCACAACAGCAGGGCCTGCGCTGCTGCCTGAGGCCATCTACATTTGACCAGAGCCTGCATTGCTGATGATGCCATCCACATTACACCAGGGCCTGTGTTGCTGGCTTAGCCCATCCTCAATACACAAGGCAGTGTGTTGCTGGCTGTTGCCATCCACAAAACTCACGGGAGTGTGTTGCTGGCTGTTGCCATCCACAATACACAAGGGCCTCTGCTGCTGGCTGATGCCATCCACATTACATCAGGGCCTGTGGTCCTGGCCAATACCATCCACATTTCACGAGGGCCTGTGGTACTTGCCGATACCATCCACATTTCACCAGGGCCAATGTTGTTGGCTAAGACCATCCACATTACACCCGGGTCTGTGGTACTGGACATTACCGTCCACATTTCTCCAGGGCCAGTGTTGTTAGATGAGGCCATCCACATTACAACAGGGCCTGTGCTACTGGCTGAGGCTAACCAAATTTCACCAGGGAGTATCTTGCCGGCTGAGGCCATTTACATTTTACCAGGGCCAGTGTTACTGGCTGAGGCAAACTACATTTCACCAGGTCCTGTGTTGGTGGCTGATGCCATCCACAATACACAAAGACCTGTGCTACTTGCTGATGCCATCCCCATTATACACCAGGGCCAGTGGTGTTCGCTGAGGACATGCACAATACACCAGGGCCTTTGGTGCTGGCCAGTACCATCCACATTACACCAGGGACCGTGCTTACTGTGAGGCCATGTTAACCACACTTGGGCCTGTGCTGTTAGCTAAGGCACTCCACATTTCACCAGGGCCTTTGGTGCTGGCCAATACCATCCACATCTCACCAGGGCCTGTGTTGCTGGTTGATGCAATCCAAATTTAACCAGGGCCTGTGCTACTGGCTGAGGCCATCTACATTTCACCAGGGCGTGTGTTGCTGGCTAAGGCTTTCCACATTACAGCAGGGCCTTTGGTGCTTTCCGATACCATCCACATTTCACAAGGGCCAGTGGTGTTGGCTAAGGCCTTCCACATTACACCAGGGTCTTTGGTGCTGGCCATTACCATCCACATTTCACCAAAGCCAGTGTTACTGGCTGAGGCAAACTACATTTCACCAGGTTCTGTGTTGGTGGCTCCTACCATCCACAATACACAAAGACCTGTGCTACTGGCTGATGCCATCCACAATACACAAGGGCTTGTGCTACTGGCTGATTCCATCCACATTACACTGGGGTCAGTGCTCCCTGTGAGGCAATCTTCATAACAAAAGTCAGAAACACCTCAGGTGTTTCTGATCTGAGGCCAACTTTACCAGACCAGGGCATGTATTGCTGGCTGAGGCCATCCACATTACAACAGGCCTAGTGCACCCTGTTAGGCCAACATCACGACAGCAGGGCCTCCGCTGCTGACTGAGGCCATCTACATTTGACCAGAGCCTGCATTGATGGCTAATGCCATCCACATTACACTAGGGCCTGTGTTGCTGGCTGAGGCCATTTACATTTCACCAGGGCCTGTGTTGCTGGCTGAGGCCAACTACATTTCACAAAGACGTATGTTCATGGCTGAGGCCATCTACATTTCACCAGGGACTGTGTTGTTAGCTAAGGCCAACTACATTTTAACAGGGCCTGTGTTGCTGGCTGATGAATCCACAATACACCATTGCCTCTATTAGTCGCTGATGCCATCCACATTTCACCATGGCCAGAGCTCCCTGTGAGGCCATCTTCACAACACCACGGCCTGTGCTGTTGGCTGAGGCCATCTTCACCAGACCAGGGTCTTTGCTGCTGGCTGATGCCATCCAAATTACACCAGGAAAAGTGATTCCTGTGAGTCCATCTTCACCAGACCAGGGCCTGTGGTGCTGGCCAATACCATCCACATTACACCAGGGACAGTGTTTCCTGTGTGGCCATCTTAACCACACTAGGGCCAGTGGTGTTGGCTAAGGCCATCCACATTACACCAGGGTCTTTGGTACTGGCCATTACCATCCACATTTCACCAGGGCCAGTGTTGTTAGATGAGGCCATCCACATTACACCCGGTCCTGTGCTGCTGTCAGAGGCAATCCACATTACACCATGGCCTGTTCTTCCCGTGAGGCCATCTTCAACACACCAGGGCCTGTGCTGCTGGCTCAGGCCATCTACATTACACCAGGGCCTTTGGTGCTGGCCAATACCATCCACATTTCACCAGGGCCTGTGTTGCTGGTTGATGCAATCCAAATTTAACCAGGGCCTGTGCTACTGGCTGAGGCCAGCTAAATTTCACCAGGGCGTGTGTTGCTGGCTGAGGCCATCTACATTTCACCAGGGCATGTGTTGCTGGCTGAGGCTTTCCACATTACAGCAGGGCCTATGGTGCTTTCCGATACCATCCACATTTCACCAGGGCCAGTGGTGTTGGCTAAGGCCATCCACATTACACCAGGGTTTGTGGTGCTGGCCATTACCATCCACATTTCACCAGAGCCAGTGTTACTGGCTGAGGCAAACTACATTTCACCAGGTTCTGTGTTGGTGGCTCATACCATCCACAATACACAAAGACCTGTGCTACTGGCTGATGCCACCCACAATACACAAGGGCTTGTGCTACTGGCTGATTCCATCCACATTACACCGGGGTCAGTGCTCCTTGTGAGGCCATCTTCACCACTAAAGTAACTGTGTTTCTGCCTGACGCCAACTTTACCAGACCAGGGCCTGTATTGCTGGCTGAGGCCATCCACATTACAACAGGGCTAGTGCTCCCTGTGAGGCCAACATCACGACAGCAGGGCCTGCGCTGCTGTCTGAGGCCATCTACATATGACCAGAGCCTGCATTGCTGGCTGATGCCATCCACATTACACCAGGGCCAGTGATTCCTGTGAGTCCATCTTCACCAGACCAGGGCCTGTGGTGCTGGCCAATACCATCAACATTACACCAGGGACAGTGCTTCCTGTGTGGCCATCTTCACCACACCAAAACTTTGCTTCTGCCTTAGGCATTATTTACCAGACCAGGGCCTGTGCTATTGGCTGATTCCATCCACATTACACCAGGGACAGTGCTCCCTGTGAGGCCATCTTCACCACACCAGGGCCTTTATTGCTGCTGTCTGAGGCCATCCACATTGCACCAGGGCTAATGCTCACTGTGAGGCCATCTTCACGACAGCAGGGCCTGTGCTGCTGTCTGAGGCCATCTAAATTTGACCAGAGCCTGCGTTGCTGGCTCAGGCCATCTACATTACACCAGGGCCTTTGGTGCTGGCCAATACCATCCACATTTCACCAGGGCCTGTGTTGCTGGTTGATGCAATCCAAATTTAACCAGGGCCTGTGCTACTGGCTGAGGCCAGCTAAATTTCACCAGGGCGTGTGTTGCTGGATGAGGCCATCTACAATTCACCAGGGCATGTGTTGCTGGCTGAGGCTTTCCACATTACAGCAGGGCCTTTGGTGCTTTCCGATACCATCCACATTTCACCAGAGCCAGTGTTCCTGGCTGAGGCAAACTACATTTCACCAGGTTCTGTGTTGGTGGCTCATACCATCCACAATACACAAAGACCTGTGCTACTGGCTGATGCCATCCACAATACACAAGGGCCTGTGCTACTGGCTGATTACATCCACATTACACCGGGGTCAGTGCTCCCTGTGAGGCCATCTTCACCACTAAAGTAACTGTGTTTCTGCCTGAGGCCAACTTTACCAGACCAGGGCCTGTATTGCTGGCTGAGGCCATCCACATTACAACAGGGCTAGTGCTCCCTGTGAGGCCAACATCACGACAGCAGGGCCTGCGCTGCTGTCTGAGGCCATCTACTTTTGACCAGAGCCTGCATTGCTGGCTGATGCCATCCACATTACACCAGAGCCTGTGTTGCTGGCTGATGTGATCCACAACACACATTGGCCTGTGCTACTGGCTGATGGCATCCCCATTACACGAGGGCCAGTGGTGTTGGCTGATGCCATCCAATTTGCAGCAGGGCCAGTGATTCCCGTGAGTCCATCTTCACCAGACCAGGCCCTGTGGTGCTGGCCAATACCATCCACATTTCACCAGGGCCAGTGTTGTTAGATGAGGCCATCCACATTTCAATAAGGCCTCTGCTACTGGCTGAGGCCAACTACATTTAACCAGGGCGTATGTTGCCGGCTGAGGACATCTACATTTCACCAGGGCCTTTGGTGCTTGCCTATACCATCCACATTTCACCAGGGCCTGTGTTGCTGGCTTAGCCCATCCACAATACACAAGGGAGTGTGTTGCTGGCTGTTGCCATCCACAAAACACACGGGAGTGTGTTGCTGGCTGTTGCCATCCACAATACACAAGGGCCGCTGCTACTGGCTGATGCCATCCACATTGCACCAGGGCCAGTGGTGTTGGATGAGGACATTCACACTACACCAGGGCCTGTGTTGCTGGCTGAGGCCATTCACATTTCACCAGGGCCTGTGTTGCTGGCTGAGGCCAACTACATTTCACAAAGGCGTATGTTCATGGCTGAGGCCATCTACATTTCACCTGGGCCTGTGTTGTTAGCTGAGGCCAACTACATTTAAACAGGGCCTGTGTTGCTGGCTGATGAATCCACAATTCACCAGGGCCTCTGCTAGTCACTGATGCCATCCACATTTCACCATGGCCAGAGCTCCCTGTGAGGCCATCTTCACAACACCAGGGCCTGTGCTGTTGGCTGAGGCCATCTTCACCAGACCAGGGTCTTTGCTGCTGGCTGATGCCATCCAAATTACACCAGGAAAAGTGATTCCTGTGAGTCCATCTTCACCAGACCAGGGCCTGTGCTGCTGGCTGATACCATCCACATTACACAAGGGCCTTTGCTACTCGTCATCCACATTACCCACGGGCATGTGTTGCTGGCTGAAACCATCTACATTAGAGCAGTGCCTGTGGTGTTGGCCAATACCATTAACATTTCACCAGGGCCAGTGTTGATTGCTGAGGCCATCCACATTACACAGGGGACAGTGGTGCTGGATATTACCATCCACATTTCACCAGGGCCAGTGTTGTTAGATGAGGTCATCCACATTACAACAGGAACTGTATTGCTGGCCATCCACATTGCACCAGGGCTAGTGCTCCCTGTGAGGCCAACATCACGACAGCAGGGCCTGCGCTGCTGTCTGAGGTCATCTACATTTCACCAGAGCCTGTGTTGCTGGCTGATGCGATCCACATTACACCAGAGCCTGTGCTACTGGTTGATGCCATCCACATTAAACCAGGGCCTGTGGTGCTGGCTGAAATCATCCACATTTCACCAGGGCCTGTGTTGCTGGCTGATGTGATCCACAATACACAATGGCCTGTGATACTGGCTGATGGCATCCCCATTACACGAGGACCATTGGTGTTGGCTGATTCCATCCAATTTGCAGCAGGGCCAGAGATTCCCGTGAGTCCATCTTCACCAGACCAGGGCCTGTGGTGCTGGCTAATACCATCCACATTTCACCAGGGCCAGTGTTGTTAGATGAGGCCATCCACATTTCAATAAAGCCTCTGCTACTGGCTGAGGCCAACTACATTTAACCAGGGCGTATGTTGCCGGCTGAGGACATCTACATTTCACCAGGGCCTGTGTTGCTGGCTTAACCCATCCACAATACACAAGGGAGTGTGTTGCTGGCTGTTGACATCCACAAAACACACGGAGTGTGTTGCTGGCTGTTGCCATCCACAATACACAAGGGCCTCTGCTACTGGCTCATGCCATCCACATTGCACCGGGGCCAGTGGTGTTGGATGACGACATTCACATTACACCAGGGCCTGTGTTGTGGCTGAGGCCATTCACATTGCACCAGGGCCTGTACTCCCTGTGAGGCCATCGTCAGCACACCAGGGACTGTGCTGCTGTCTGAGGCCATCTATATTTCACCAGGGCCTGTGCTACTGGCTGAGGCTAGCAACATTTCATCAGGGAGTATGTTGCCGGCTTAGGCCATCTACATTTCACCAGGGCCTGTGTTCATGGCTGAGGCCAACTACATTTAAACAGAGCTTGTGTTGGTGGCTGAGATATCCACAATACACAAGGGCCTGTGTTGCTGGCTGATGCCATCCAATTTGCAGCAGGGCCAGTGATTCCTGTGAGTCCATCTTCACCAGACCAGGGCCTGTGGTGCTGGCCAATACCATCCACATTACACCAGGGACAGTGCTTCCTGTGTGGCCATCTTAACCACACTAGGGCCAGTGGTGTGGGCTAAGGCCATCCACATTACACCAGGGTCTGTGGTACTGGCCATTACCATCCACATTTCACCAGGGCCAGTGTTGTTAGATGAGGCCATCCACATTACACCAAGTCCTGTGCTGCTGGCAGAGGCAATCCACATTTCACCATGGCCTGTTCTTCCTGTGAGGCCATCTTCAACACACCAGGGCCTGTGCTGCTGGCTGATGCCATCCACATTACATCAGGGCCTGTGGTGCTGGCCAATACCATCATCATTTCACGAGGGCCTGTGGTGCTTGCCGATACCATCCACATTTCACCAGGGCAAATGTTGTTGGCTAAGGCCATCGACATTACACCAGGGTCTGTGGTACTGGACATTACCATCCACATTTCACCAGGGCCAGTGTTGTTAGATGAGGCCATCCACATTACAACAGGACCTGCGTTCAAGGCTGAGGCCAACTACATTTCACCAGGTCCTGTGTTGGTGGCTGATGCCATCCACAATACACAAAGACTTGTGCTACTTGCTGATGCCATCCCCATTACACCAGGGCCAGTGGTGTTGGCTGAGGACATGCACAATACACCAGGGCCTTTGGTGCTGGCCAGTACCATCCACATTTCACCAGGGCCTGTGTTGCTGGCTGAGGCCATCTACATTTCACCAGGGCCTGTGTTGCTGGCTGTTGCCATCCACAAAATACACGGGAGTGTGTTGCTGGCTGTTGCCATCCACAATACACAAGGGCCGCTGCTACTGGCTGATGCCATCCACATTGCACCGGGGCTAGTGGTGATGGATGAGGACATTCACATTACACCAGGGCCTGTGTTTCTGGCTGAGGCCATTCACATTTCACCAGGGCCTGTGTTGCTGGCTGAGGCCAACTACATTTCACAAAGGCGTATGTTCATGGCTGAGGCCATCTACATTTCACCAGGGCCTGTGTTGTTAGCTGAGGCCAACTACATTTAAACAGGGCCTGTGTTGCTGGCTGATGAATCCACAATTCACCAGGGCCTCTGCTAGTCGCTGATGCCATCCACATTTCACCATGGCCAGAGCTCCCTGTGAGGCCATCTTCACAACACCAGGGCCTGTGCTGTTGGCTGAGGCCATCTTCACCAGACCAGGGTCTTTGCTGCTGGCTGATGCCATCCAAATTACACCAGGAAAAGTGATTCCTGTGAGTCCATCTTCACCAGACCAGGGCCTGTGCTGCTGGCTGATACCATCCACATTACACAAGGGCCTTTGCTACTCGTCATCCACATTACCCACGGGAATGTGTTCCTGGCCGAAACCATCTACATTACAGCAGTGCCTGTGGTGTTGGCCAATACCATTAACATTTCACCAGGGCCAGTGTTGATTGCCGAGGCCATCCACATTACACAGGGGACAGTGGTGCTGTCCATTACATCCACATTTCACCAGGGCCAGTGTTGTTAGATGAGGTCATCCACATTACAACAGGAACTGTATTGCTGGCTTAGGCCATCCACATTGCACCAGGGCTAGTGCTCAGTGTGAGGCCTGCTGTCTGCGCTGCTGTCTGAGGTCATCTACATTTCACCAGAGCCTGTGTTGCTGGCTGATGCGATCCACATTACACCAGAGCCTTTGCTACTAGTTGATGCCATCCACATTAAACCAGGGCCTGTGGTGCTGGCTGAAATCATCCACATTTCACCAGGGCCTGTGTTGCTGGCTGATGTGATCCACAATACACAATGGCCTGTGATACTGGCTGATGGCATCCCCATTACACGAGGGCCATTGGTGTTGGCTGATTCCATCCAATTTGCAGCAGGGCCAGAGATTCCCATGAGTCCATCTTCACCAGACCAGGGCCTGTGGTGCTGGCCAATACCGTCCACATTTCACCAGGGCCAGTGTTGTTAGATGAGGCCATCCACATTTCAATAAAGCCTCTGCTACTGGCTGAGGCCAACTACATTTAACCAGGGCGTATGTTGCCGGCTGAGGACATCTACATTTCACCAGGGCCTTTGGTGCTGGCCTATACCATCCACATTTCACCAGGGCCTGAGTTGCTGGCTTAGCCCATCCACAATACACAAGGGAGTGTGTTGCTGGCTGTTGACATCCACAAAACACACGGAGTGTGTTGCTGGCTGTTGCCATCCACAATACACAAGGGCCTCTGCTACTGGCTGATGCCATCCACATTGCACCGGGGCCAGTGGTGTTGGCCAATACCATCCACATTACACCAGGGTCTGTGGTACTGGCCATTACCATCCACATTTCACCAGGGCCAGTGTTGTTAGATGAGGCCATCCACATTACACCCGGTCCTTTGCTGCTGGCTGATGCCATCCACATTACATCAGGGCCTGTGGTGTTGGCCAATACCATCATCATTTCACGAGGGCCTGTGGTGCTTGCCGATACCATCCACATTTCACCAGGGCAAATGTTGTTGGCTAAGGCCATCGACATTACACCAGGGTCTGTGGTACTGGACATTACCATCCACATTTCACCAGGGCCAGTGTTGTTAGATGAGGCCATCCACAATACAACAGGCCCTGTGCTAATGGCTGAGGCTAACCAAATTTCACCAGGGAGTATGTTGACGGCTGAGGCCATTTACATTTCACCAGGGCCTGTGTTCAAGGCTGAGGCCAACTACATTTCACCAGGTCCTTTGTTGGTGGCTGATGCCATCCACAATACACAAAGGCCTGTGCTACTGGCTGATTCCATCAACATTACACCAGGGTCAGTGCTCCGTTTGAGGCCATCTTCACCACATCAAAACTTTGATTCTGCCTTGGTCATTATTTACCAGACCAGGGCCTGTGCTATTGGCTGATGCCATCCTCATTATACCAGGTCATGTGCTCCCTGTGAGGCCATCATCACCACACCAGGGCCTATATTGCTGGCTTAGGCCATCCACATTGCACCAGGGCTAATGCTCACTGTGAGGCCATCTTCACGACAGCAGGGCCTGTGCTGCTGTCTGAGGCCATCTAAATTTGACCAGAGCCTGCGTTGCTGGCTGAGGCCATCTACATTTCACCAGGGCCTGTGTTGCTGGCTGAGGCCATTTAAATTTCACCAGGGCATGTGTTGCTGGCTGATGCCATCTACATTACACCAGGGCCTTTGGTGCTGGCCAATACCATCCACATTTCACCAGGGCCTGTGTTGCTGGTTGATGCAATCCAAATTTTACCAGGGCCTGTGCTACTGACTGAGGCCAGCTAAATTTCACCAGGGCGTGTGTTGCTGGCTTAGGCCATCTAGATTTCACCAGGGCGTGTCTTGCTGGTTGAGGCTTTCCACATTACAGCAAGGAATTTGGTGCTTTCAGATACCATCCACATTTCACCAGGGCCAGTGGTGTTGGCTAAGGCCATCCACATTACACCAGGGTCTGTGTTGCTGGCCATTACCATCCACTTTTCACCAGAGCCAGTGTTACTGGCTGAGGGAAACCACATTACACAAGGTTCTGTGTGGTGGCTCATACCATCCACAATACACAAAGACCTGTGCTACTGGCTGATGCCATCCACAATACACAAGGGCTTGTGCTACTGGCTGATTCCATCCACATTACACCGGGGTCAGTGCTCCCTGAGAGGCCATCTTCACCACAAAACTAACTGTGTTTCTGCCTGAGGCCAACTTTACCAGACCAGGGCCTGTATTGCTGGCTGAGGCCATCCACATAACATCAGGGCTAGTGCTCCCTGTGAGGCCAACATCACGACAGCAGGGCCTGCGCTGCTGTCTGAGGCCATTCACATTTGACGAGAGCCTGCATTGCTGGCTGATGCCATCCACATTACACCAAGGCCTGTGTCACTGGCTGAGGCCATCCACATTACAACAGGGCCTGTGCTACTGGCTGATGCCATACCTATTACACCAGGGCCAGTGGTGTTGGCTGAGGACATGCACAATACACCAGGGCCTTTGGTTCTGGCCAGTACCATCCACATTACACCAGGGACAGTGCTTCCTGTGAGGCCATGTTAACCACACTTGGGCCTGTGCTGTTGGCTAAGGCACTCCACATTTCACCAGGGCCTGTGGTGCTTGCCGATACCATCCATATTTCACCAGGGACACTGGTGTTGGCTAAGGCCTTCCACATTACACCAGGGAATGTGCTGTTGGCTGAGGCCATCCAGATTACACCAGGGCCTGTGCTGCTTGCCGATACCATCCACATTTCACCAGGGCCATTGGTGTCGGCTAAGGCCATCCACATTTCGCCAGGGCGTATGTTCCCGACTAAGGCCATCTACATTTAACCGGGGCCTGTGTTCATGGCAGAGGCCAACTACATTTCACCAGGTCCTGTGTTGGTGGCTGATGCCATCCACAACATACAAAGGACTGTGCTACTGGCTGATTCCATCCACATTACACCAGGGCCAGTGCTACTGGCTAAGGCCATTCACATTAAACCAGGGTGTGTGGTGCTGACCAATACGATCCATATTTCACCAGGGCCACTGTTGTTGGGTGAGGCCTAACACATAACACCAGGGACAGTGCTTTTGGCTGAGGCCATCATCACCACACCAGGGCGTGTGGTGCTGGATGAGGCCATCCACATTACACCAGGGCCTGTGGTGCTGGCCAATACCATCCACATTTCACTAGGGCCACTGTTGTTGGCTGAGGCCATACACTTTACACCAGCGATTGTGCTACTGGCTAATGCCATCCACATTACACCAGGGCCTGTGGTTTTGGCTGAGGACATTCACATTACACCTGGGCCTGTGGTGCGGAACGATATCATCCACATTTCACCAGATCAAGTGCTGTTGGCTATGGCCATTCACATTACACCAGGGTGTGTGGTGCTGACCAATACCATCCACATTTCACCACGGTTTGTGTTGCTGTCTGATGCGATCCACAATACACAAAGGCCTGTGCTACTGGCTGAAGACATTAACATTACGCCAGGGCCTGTGGTGCTAGCCAATACCATCCACATTTCACCAGGACCACTGTTGTTGGCTGAGGCCATACACTTTACATCACAGACAGTGCTTCCTGTGAGGCCATCTTCAACACAAAAGGGCCTGTACTGTTGGCTGAGGCCATCCACATTACTCCAGGGACTGTGGTGCTGGCCAATACCATCCACATTTCACCAGGGACACTGTTGTTGGCTTCTACCATCCACATAACACCAGGGACGGTGCTTCCTTTGAGGCCATCTTCACCCGACCAAGGCCTCTGCTGCTTGTTGATGCCATCCACATTACACCAGGGCCTGTGCTACTGGCTGATGCCATCCACAATACACAAGGGCCTGTGCTACTGGCTGATGCCATCCACATTACACTAGGGCCAGTGGTGTTGGCTGAGGACATTCACATTACACCTGGGCCTTTGGTGCTGAACGATATCATGCACATTTCACCAGATCAAGTGGTTTTGGCGATGGCCATTCACATTACACCAGGGTGTGTGGTGCTGACCAATACCATCCACATTTCACCACGGTTTGTGTTGCTGTCTGATGCGATCCACAAAGGCCTGTGCTACTGGCTGAAGACATTCACATTACACCAGGGCCTGTGCTACTGGCTGATGCCATCCACAATACACAAGGGCCTGTGCTACTGGCTGATGCCATCCACATCCCACCAGGGCCAGTGGTTTTGGCTGAGGACATTCACTTTACACCTGGGCCTGTGGTGCTGAACGATATCATCCACATTTCACCAGATCAAGTGGTGTTGGCTATGGCCATTCACATTACACCAGGGTGTGTGCTACTCGTTGATACCATCCACATTTCACCAGGGTTTGTGTTGCTGGCTGATGCCATCGACCTTTCACCTGGGCCAGTGTTGTTGGCTGTGGCCATCCTCATTACACCAGGGCCAGTGCTCCCTGTGAGGCCATATTCACCACACCAGGGCCTGTGCTGCTGGCTGATACCATCCACATTTTACCAGGGCCTGTGCCTTTGCTGATGCCATCCATATTACACCAGAACCAGTGGTGTTGGTTGAGGACATTCACATTACACCTGGGCATGTGGTGCTGAACCATTTCATTCACATTTCACCAGATCAAGTGGTGTTGGCTATGGCCATTCACATTACACCAGGGTGTGTGGTGTTGTCCAATACAATCCATATTTCACCAGGGACAGTGTTGTTAGATGAGGCCATCCACATTACAACAGGGCTTGTGCTACTGGCTGAGGACATTTACATTTCACCAGGGCTTGTGGTCATGGCTGAGGCCAACTACATTTCACCTGGGCCAGTGTTGGTAGATGAGGCCATCCACATTATACCACGGCATGTGCTCCCTGTGAGGCTATCGTCACCACACCAGGGCCTGTACTGATGGATGAGGACATCCACATTACAACAGGGACAGTGCTTCCTGTGAGAACATCTTCACCACACCTGGGCCTGTACTGTTGGATGAGGACATCCACATTACACCAGGGACAGTGCTTCCTTTGAGGCCATCTTCACCACACCAGGGCCTGTACTGTTGGATGAGGCCATCCATATTACACCTGGGCCTGTGGTGCTGACCAATATCATGCACATTTCACCAGGGCCAGTGCTGTTTGCTAAGGCTATTCACATTACACCAGGGTGTGCGGTGCTGACCAATACCATCCACATTTCACCACGGTTTGTGTTGCTGTCTGATGCGATCCAGAATACACAAAGGCCTGTGCTACTGGCTGAAGACATTCACATTACACCAGGGCCTGTGGTGCTGGCCAATACCATCCACATTTCACCAGGACCACTGTTATTGGCTGATGCCATACACTTTACATCACGGACAGTGCTTCCTGTGAGGCCATCTTCAACACAACAAGGCCTGTACTGTTGGCTGAGGCCATCCACATTACTCCACTGACTTTGGTGCTGGCCAATATCCATCCACATTTCACCAGGGCAAATGTTGTTGGCTTCTACCATCCACATAACACCAGGGACGGTGCTTCCTGTGAGGCCATCTTCACCCGACCAGGGCCTCTGCTGCTTGTTGATGCCATCCACATTACACCAGGGCCTCTGCTACTGGCTGATGCCATCCACAATACACAAGGGCCAATGATGCTGGCTGATGCCACCCCAATTACACCAGGGCCAGTGGTGTTGGCTGAGGATATTTACATTACGCCAGGGTGTGCGGTGCTGACCAATACCATCCACATTTCACCAGGACCACTGTTATTGGCTGATGCCATACACTTTACATCACGGACAGTGCTTCCTGTGAGGCCATCTTCAACACAACAAGGCCTGTACTGTTGGCTGAGGCCATCCACATTACTCCACTGACTTTGGTGCTGGCCAATATCCATCCACATTTCACCAGGGCAAATGTTGTTGGCTTCTACCATCCACATAACACCAGGGACGGTGCTTCCTGTGAGGCCATCTTCACCCGACCAGGGCCTCTGCTGCTTGTTGATGCCATCCACATTACACCAGGGCCTCTGCTACTGGCTGATGCCATCCACAATACACAAGGGCCTGTGCTACTGGCTGATGCCACCCCAATTACACCAGGGCCAGTGGTGTTGGCTGAGGATATTTACATTACGCCAGGGTTTGCGGTGCTGACCAATACCATCCACATTTCACCACGGTTTGTGTTGCTGTCTGATGCGATCCACAAAGGCCTGTGCTACTGGCTGAAGACATTCACATTACACCAGGGCCTGTGGTGCTGGCCAACACCATCCACATTTCACCAGGGCCACTGTTGTTGGCTGAGGCCATACACTTTACACCAGGGACAGTGTTTCCTTTGAGGCCATCTTCAACCCAACAGGGCCTGTACTGTTGGCTGAGGCCATCCACATTACTCCAGGGACTTTGGTGCTGGCAAATACCATCCACATTTCACCAAGACAAAGGTTTTTGGCTTCTACCATCCACATTACACCAGGGCCTGTGCTACTGGCTGATGCCATCCACAATACACAAGGGCCTGTGCTACTGGCTGATGCCATCCACATCCCACCAGGGCCAGTGGTTTTGGCTGAGGACATTCACTTTACACCTGGGCCTGTGGTGCTGAACGATATCATCCACATTTCACCAGATCAAGTGGTGTTGGCTATGGCCATTCACATTACACCAGGGTGTGTGCTACTCGTTGATACCATCCACATTTCACCAGGGTTTGTGTTGCTGGCTGATGCCATCGACCTTTCACCTGGGCCAGTGTTGTTGGCTGTGGCCATCCTCATTACACCAGGGCCAGTGCTCCCTGTGAGGCCATATTCACCACACCAGGGCCTGTGCTGCTGGCTGATACCATCCACATTTTACCAGGGCCTGTGCCTTTGCTGATGCCATCCATATTACACCAGAACCAGTGGTGTTGGTTGAGGACATTCACATTACACCTGGGCATGTGGTGCTGAACCATTTCATTCACATTTCACCAGATCAAGTGGTGTTGGCTATGGCCATTCACATTACACCAGGGTGTGTGGTGTTGTCCAATACAATCCATATTTCACCAGGGACAGTGTTGTTAGATGAGGCCATCCACATTACAACAGGGCTTGTGCTACTGGCTGAGGACATTTACATTTCACCAGGGCTTGTGGTCATGGCTGAGGCCAACTACATTTCACCTGGGCCAGTGTTGGTAGATGAGGCCATCCACATTATACCACGGCATGTGCTCCCTGTGAGGCTATCGTCACCACACCAGGGCCTGTATTGCTGGCTTAGGCCATCCACATTGCACCAGGGCTAGTGCTCCCTAGGCCAACTTCACGACAGCAGGGCCTGCGCTGCTGTCTGAGGTCATCTACATTTCACCAGAGCCTGTGTTGCTGGCTGATGTGATCCACATTACACAAGGGCCTGTGCTACTCGTTGATGCCATCCACATTAAACCAGGGCCTGTGGTGCAGTCCGAAACCATCCACATTTCACCAGGGCTTGTGTTGCTGACTGATGTGATCCACAATACACAAGGGCCTGTGCTACTGGCTGATGCCATCCCAATTACACCAGGGCCAGTGGTGTTGGCTGAGGACATTCACATTACGCCAGGGCCTGTGGTGTTGGCCAATACCATCCACATTTAAAGAGGGCCAGTGTTGTTGGCTGAGGAAATACACATTACACCAGGGACAGTGCTGCTAGCCTTCCACATTACCCAAGGGCCTGTGTTGCTGGCTGATGCCATTCACAATACTCAAGGGCATGTGCTACTGGCTGATACCATCTACATTACAGAAGGGCCTGTGGTGCTGGCCAATACCATCCACATTTCACCAAGGCCAGTGTTTTTTGCTGAGGCCATCCACATTACACCAGGGACAGTGTTGTCGGCTTCTACCATCCACATTCTACCAGGGCCTTTGCTTCCTGTGAGGCCATCTTTACCCCACCAGGGCCTTTGATGCTCGTTGATGCCATCCACATTAGGGCCTGTGATGCTGGCAGATATCATGCACATTACACAAGGGCCAGTGGTGTAAGCTAAGGCCATCCACATTACACCAGGGTGTGTGGTGCTTACCAATACCATCCATATTTCACAAGGGCCAGTGTTATTAGATTATCTCATCCACATTACACCAGGTCCTGTGCTGCTGTCTGAGGCCATCCACATTTCACCGGGGCCATGGGGTTGGATGAGGACATTAACATTACACCAGGGACTGTGTTGCTGGCTGAGGCCATTCACATTGCAGTAGGTCCTGTGCTGCTGGCTGAGGCCACCTATATTTCACGAGGGCCTGTGTTTTGATGGCTGATGCCATCCACAATACACCAGGGCCAGTGCTCCCTGTGAGGCCATCTTCACTAGACCAGGGTTTGTGCTGCTTGCTGATGCCATCGAAAATACACCAGGGCCAGTGATTCCTGTGAGGCCATCGTCACCAGACCAGGGCCTGTGCTGCTAGCCATCCAAATTACCCAAGGGCCTGTGTTGCTGGCCGAAAACAACCACATTTCACCAGGGCCTTTGGTGTTGCTGGATGAGGCCATCCACATTACACAAGGGCCTGTGCTACTCGTTGATACCATCCACATTTTGTCATGGTCCTGGGTCAAGCGACCCAGTGTTTGAGTCACTATGGTGAGATTTTCCGCGGGACACGCCTGGCCTTTGGGGGCCCCCGGAGTTGCCAGGAGCTCCCAACACTCGCCTCCTCAGCCTCTGCGACGCCGCAGGAGGTTCCACTTTCCACGTTAACGGGGCCCACGGCCAAGAAGAAACGGCGTTCGCATCGCCACAGCATCGCCCGACGCTCGGAGGTGAGTGAACCAGTTCTGTCACCCCAAGTTCCTCTGAGCAGACGGCATGTGAAGTAACTACAGACTTAGCCGGTGATATGGCTAGCAATGAGCTATTCACCAAGCCACAGGCTAGAGACAGTCCTTCTCAGTCGATCACGACTGCTTCACTCAATCCTGCAGGGACCACAAAATCTACACATAGACTGAAAGAGACTTCCACTGATTCTCATGTTAATAGTGTGAGTAATGGGGGTGAAGGAGTTTCCTTTTGTGTCTTTTACCATGTCTGAGATTCCATCCAAGTCTGAGCTATCTGTTTCTGAGCCTGACCTCAAGAACTGTGTTTTCTCACCTCCAGGGCCCTCTGAAGCTACAGTAAGCAAGGATATTGCAGAGTTGGCGAATCATGAATTAAAGTGTGATATGACTAGTGATCCTGTTTTCCCTGCTACTCTTGTGTTTAATAATGAACTGAAAACGGTGAATGCCGATCATGAACTCACGCTAATCTGTCAAGATGAAAACATAAATGCGGATCATGGTAACCTGGACTGTGTAACATCACAACATGAATTCTGTCTTCCTGAAGGTCATACACAGGGTGATTTTGAACTGTTTTGCTCCAGCACCATTACCTCCACTCAGGAGTTTGAGGCTGAGATCAGGGTTAATGTGACACCGTTTTCTCCTGTCTCTGTGAACTCATCACTAGATAAGATTTTGGCCCCGACCAATGGTGTTACCTCCCACTCTCAGCCTGAAGTGTCACCTGCTTCAGTTAATGGTTCAAGTACCGTTTTACCCGTATCTGTCTCTCCACTCAATGTAGCTATCACTCTGAAGCCACAGATCACTACGGGTGCGGGTTCCAACACACACATTCATCCAACACATCACAGTCATGCTACCACGGTGCCATTGGTTAGGTCCATACCTGTGTATTCACTGTTTTTCCAGGAGTCAGCTCCTGATGATCTGAGCCTTGTTTTTGTGGATCGAGTGGCAATTCTTGTTTTCCGTAGGGTTGTACCAGCTCCTCTGAGCCGCACACTACCATCGATTAAATCCAACCAGCTTATGTTGACCTCTCCTGGGGTTACAGAGACAGGGCCATTAACCTTTGAGCCACTTTGGACTGATGCAGACTCTGGGTACCCTATGATTGCTGGCTCAGAACTGGTGGTCACTACCACTGTTCACTTCATGGTATTTTGTGCTAAGATATTAAGCCCTATAGACTGTTTTTCACCTGCTCTCTCTCTCTCTGGGATTGTGCCTCAGCAGCCTGTGTTTCCTCAGCTCCTAGTCCGGCCAGGGGCCTTCATGCCTGTTTGTCCTACGTCTGCTGTTGGACTCCCGGGTGTGCCTATCCGGCACCCTGCGGCGACACCACCACTTCATGCCACGTCAGCTGGGGGTTCAGGTGAACTGCACCAGCCTCATGTCTCGTCAGCTGGAGGGCCCGAGGAGCCCGTCCAGCCTCATGTCTCGTCAGCTGGAGGGCCCGAGGAGCCCGTCCAGCCTCATGTCTCCGCTGGAGGGTCCGAGGGGCCCGTTCAGCCTCCTGTCTCCGCTGGAGGGTCCGAGGGGCCCGTTCAGCCTCCTGTCTCCGCTGGAGGGTCCGAGGGGCCCGTTCAGTCACCAGCTGCTCCACCAGCATCCTCATCCACGTTTGCAGCAGCCGTGTCTCCGCCCATGCCGTCGCCTGGTCCGGCTTCTGCTTCAGCACCTGCTTCGCCTGGTCCAGCTTCTACTTCAGCTCCTGCTTCGTCTGGTCCGGCTTCGGCCTCGGCTTCTGCTTCGCCCTCGCCTGGTCCGGCTTCGGCCTCTGTTTCTGTGTCGGCCTCGCCTGGTCCCGCGGCTGTGTTGCCGCCGCCCAAGCCACGTTTTACCCCTCGGAATCGCCGTCCGCTTTCCGGGCCGTCAGCTGGACTTCGTTGCCATCGGGGTCGGCCGCCTGAACTGATGAACTGTGACCTGCTGTGCTCTCGACCTCCGGGTCGGCCCCCTGAACCTTTGACCTCTGATCTGCTGTGCTCTCGACCTCCGGGTCGGCCCCCTGAGCTCATGGATTTTGGACTGCTGGACCGTTGGCCTCCTGGTCGGCCCCCTGAACTGCTCCGTCGTCGCCTTCGCCGCCGCCGCTGCCTTCCGTGCGGCCGGCCCCCTGAACTGTTCCGTCGTCTCCGCATTCCACGCGGCCGGCCCCCTGAACTGCTCCGTCTCCGTCTCCTTCGCCGCCGCCGCTGCCTTCAAGGCGGCCAGCCACCGGGTCGCCATCGCCTGTGTCACTGCCGTTGCCTTCCGCACGGCTGGCCCCCTGAACTGTTTCCACGTCTCCACCATTGCCGTCCGCATGGTCGACCCCGCCGCCCACCCTGGGTCGTTTTCTGTTTGGTTTTGTTTTCCTGTGTTTGGGCTGTCTGGAGCCAGCCCTTACGGGGGGGGGGGGGGGGGGGGGGGGGGTACTGTCATGGTCATGGTCCTTTTTGTACTTCTGTTGTGCCTTAGCTTAGTGCACCTAGTTAATTTCTAGATTGCTGTTTAGTCTTGTTCCTTAGTTGTTTATGTCATCTTCCCCTGTACTAAGTCTCCCTGGTTCATGTGTCACGTCTGCGTGGTTATGTTTAGTTCATGTCATGTCTAATCTCCATGTTTCCTGTTTTACTTTGAAAGTCTGTATTCAATGTCAGTGTATTCAGTTTCACCTCTCCTGTCCTGTCGTGATGGTTCATGTGTGTCAGCTGTGCTCCCATGTGTGACCACTTCCCCAGATCATCCCTCATGTGTATTTAGTCTCTGTGTTTCATGTAGTCTGCGTCGCGTCGTCTGTGTTCCCACCCCCTGTGTTCCGTATCTCCAGCCATAGCTTTTCCATAGTTTATGTCCAGTTTAGGTTTCTGTTGAGTTATACTCTTATGCTGCCCTCACTCTGGTTTGTTCCTTTTCATCAGCCATATTAAAAGGCTCGCTTTTGTTTAATCCACTCCTGTATCTTTGCTTTTGTTCGCACCTGGGTCCACCACACACATTTCTGCACGGTCTGCCTCCGCAGATCATGACACATTTCTCAAGGGCTTGTGTTGCTGGCTGATGCGATCCACAGTACACAAGGGCCTGTGCTACTGGCTGAGGACATTAACATTACAACATGGCCTGTAGTGCTGGCCCTTGTGTACTGTGGATCGCATCAGCCAGCAAGCATACCATCCACGTTTCACCAGGGCCAGTGTTGTTGGCTGAGGCCATACACTTTACATCAGGGACAGTGCTTCCTGTGAGGCCATCTTCACCACACCAGGGCCTGTACTTTTGGCTGAGGCCATCCACATTACACCAGGGCCTTTGGTGCTGGCCAATACCATCCACATTTCACCAGGGCCAGTGTTGTTGGATGAGGCCATCCGCATTACACCAGGGCCAGTGATTCCTGTGAGGCAATCGTCACCAGACCAGGGCCTGTGCTGCTAGCCATCCAAATTTCCCAAGGGCCTGTGTTGCTGGCCGAAAACAAAGACATTTCACCAGGGCCTGTGGTGTTGCTGGATGAGGCCATCCACATTACACCAGGGCCTGTGCTACTCGTTGATACCATCCACATTTCTCCAGGGCTTGTGTTGCTGGCTGATGCGATCCACAGTACACAAGGGCCTGTGCTACTGGCTGAGGACATTCACATTACATCAGGGACAGTGCTTCCTGTGAGGCCATCTTAACCACACCAAGGCCTGTACTTTTGGCTGAGGCCATCCACATTACACCAGGGTCTTTGGTGCTGGCCAATACCATCCACATTTCACCAGGCCCTGTGGTGCTGTCCGAAACCATCCACATTTCACCAGGGCTTGTGTTGCTAGCTGATGACAACCACAACACAGAAGGGCCTGTGATACTGGCTAATGCCATCCACATTACACCAGGGCCAGTGGTGTTGGCTGAGGACATTCACATTACGCCAGGGCCTGTGGTGTTGGCCAATACCATCCACATTTAAAGAGGTCCAGTGTTGTTGGCTGAGGAGATACACATTACACCAGTCCCCTGTCCCAGTGCTGCTAGCCTTCCACATTACCCAAGGGCCTGTGTTGCTGGCTGATGCCATTCACAATACTCAAGGGCATGTGCTACTGGCTGATGCCATCTACATTACAGAAGGGCCTGTGGTGCTGGCCAATACCATCGACATTTCACAAAGGCCAGTGTTGTTTGCTGAGGCCATCCACATTACACCAGGGAGAGTGCTTCCTGTGAGGCCATCTTCACCACACGAGGGCCTGTGCTGCTGGCTGAAGCCATTCAAATTACACCGGGGCCTCTGGTGCTGGACAATACCATCCACATTTCACCAGGGCCACTGTTGCTGGCTTAGTCCATCCACCTTACACCAGAGACTGTGATGTCGGCTTCTACCATCCACATTACACCAAGGCCTGTGCTTCCTGTTAGGCCATCTTTACCCCACCAGGGCCTTTCATGCTCGTTGATGCCATCCACATTAGGGCCTGTAATGCTGGCCGATATCATGGAAATTACACCAGGGCCAGTGCTGTAAGCTAAGGCCATCCACATTACACCAGGGTGTGTGGTGCTTACCAATACCATCCATATTTCACAAGGGCCAGTGTTGTTAGATTATGCCATCCACATTACACCAGGTCCTGTGCTGCTGGCTGAGGCCATCCACATTGCAACGGGGCCATGGGGTTGGATGAGGACATTAACATTACACCAGGGACTGTGTTGCTGGCTGAGGCCATTCACATTGCAGTAGGGCCTGTGCTGCTGGCTGAGGCCACCTATATTTCACGAGGGCCTGTGTTGATGGCTGATGCCATCCACAATACACAATGTGATTTCTGTGAGGCCATCTTCACTAGACCAGGGTCTGTGCTGCTTGGTGATGCCATCGAAAATACACCAGGGCCAGTGATTCCCGTGAGGCCATCTTCACCAGACCTGGGCCTGTGGTGCTGACCGATATCATGCACATTTCACCAGGATGTGTGGTGCTGACCAATACCATCCATATTTCACCAGCGACAGAGTTGTTAGTTGAGGCCATCCACATTACACCAGGGCCTGTGCTACTGGCTGAGGACATTCACATTACACCAGGGCCTGTGGTGCTGGCCGATACCATCCACATTACACCAGGGCCAATGGTGTTGGCTGAGGACATTAACATTAGACCAGGGCCTGTGTTGATGGCTGATGCCATCCACAATACACCAGGGTCAGTGATTTCTGTGAGGCCATCTTCACTAGACAAGGGTCTGTGCTGCTTGCTGATGACATCGAAAATACACCAGGGCCAGTGATTCCTTTGAGGCCATCTTCACCAGACCAGGGCCTGTGCTGCTAGACTGTACTGTTGGATGATTCCATCCACATTACACCAGGGCCTGTGCTACTCGATGATACCATCCACATTTCAGCAGGGCCACTGTTGTTGGCTGAGGCCATATACTTTACATCAGGGACAGTGCTTCCTGTCAGGCCATCATCAGCACACCAGGGCCTGTGGTGCTGGATGATGCCAACAACAACAACAACAACAACAATCTTTATTGAAGGGAATCATTGCCATGGTAACAACAAATGGTAGTTAAAAAAATGTAGCATTAACAAAGATGAGGAGATACATTTACTGAATACCAAATAAAGACATCTTCAATGCTAAAGATATCACAGGTGTAATGTAATGTTGCTATGGTTTAAATTTTATTTTCTATCATTCATAGACTATGATGTGTTTGGAGCCACATGGACATCTCACACTGATTTCAGGACCTGCAAAGAAAACAACATGGCCACCATGTTGGATTTTTGGAGTCACAAATCTGGGCTAACGTTAGCAAGCTGCATTCAGAGAAACTATGGATTTTGGGACTTGTGAGCCATACTTTTCGCTGGCAGCTTTATCTACATTTAAATTAAATCAATGTCTCTCCCAGAGCTCCAGTTCGGTGGCGTCTTATATGGCTCGATCACCTTACACTGGTACCAAGATCAAAGCTTTCAAAGTACGGACATCTACATGCGTTTTTGATCTGGATGGGTAAATATGGTTGTCATCAGAGAGGTGAAGAACAAGAAATTGTTGTTTGCTGAAATGAATGATCACGTGTAAATCTTATATTTTGTTGACTTGGAATTTTACAGTGAATCAGTCCTACAGTTTAAATGAGCCTCCATTGACAGACTAGGTTACTGTGGAAATGCAGGGATTGGCGTGATTTGACCTGTAAGGCAGGGTCAGGAGGGGTGTGTTCACATGTTGGTGCCATATTCTACGCCCTTCTGGCCGCTGTAAAGAAACATGAAAAGGCAGCAGCTATCCGGCATTTTGGCTAAACTCAAAGACGTTCATAAGATGGCTGGAGAGCAAAGGACTGCACTACTGTTTTGACTTTCATGTGTGCATGTCCCAGTAGCTCTGATGTCACGTGAAGACTCTTTTAAAGCAAAGAAACAGATGAATAAAATACTAGCATTTTACTCAGCAAAACTGAAGTGGATGGTTTGTGGATGGTTTGTAGCAGTTAGCAGGCCAGACTATTTGTCATAAAAAAAAAATACTCCAAAAGGCACCATGAACACAAACACAGTTGAGAGGTTCAGTTCAGCCACAGTGTATTAGTGGAAGCCAAAGAGTTCATCAAAGAGGACATGCACCCAAACTTTAAGCCTCAGCAAAACTGAAGCAGTTTAGTTCTGAGAAAGAGTTCAGTTATCATAGACAGAAACTATCCATGTTTAAAGTTGGACATTTTAACATGGGACACCCATGATTCCCAGCCTCAAGTGGCCACTATTGGAACTGCATCTTTCAGCACCTCAGTGCTGCTTTTCTTTTCCAGCCCCAGATGATGTAGCTTTGTGTACCTATCTACACCCTAATTACAAACATTGGTAAAAAAAAAAAAAAGAAAAGGAAAAAAAAAGTTTTTTCTTAAGTTTCTAACTTTGGCTTGATTCATGGCTTCCTCTTCATTGGTCCATACATGATGTAAGTATGTATTCTAGTTGTCAACTAGAAAGTGCATTTTCTGAAGAAACTGCAGTGTGAATGCTTGAATCTGAATGTATGCATTGAAATGAATTAATTGCTGAATTTTAAGTTAAAAAGTTTTAATGAGATAAAAAGAAAAAGAATTTAATCTGAAAACAAAAGTGCTGAAGTGCTAAAAGCTGACGTTTACACAGAAGAAGAAGTTGGAAAAAAGCTGAAAATGTTTTAATTGTAAATTAGAAAAACCTTAGAAATGAGAAAAGAAAATTTAGAGTCAGAAAACCTCTGAATGAATATTAAAAGTTCATATTCTTTGAGTCACTGAATGACTAAAATGTGATCCCTCCACTTGGATCCACACAGTTTAAAAATTTTAAATGTCTGAGCTTTGAAAGACAAGGTGTTGGAAAGAGAACAACCATGGCAACGTTTTGAGGGTAAAATCATACCTGTAGAGCAAACACTGAGGACACAGCAGCAGTTGAAAGAGAAGTGTTTAAGATGAATCTTGGCAGAGTGAGAGACAGAGCTAGTTAAGCAGGCAGGTGTGAGCCTGGTTGCTATAGTGACTGCACCCAATGGCTCCATACACATGCACACAGACATGCGCCTCACTTCTGCTGCTTAAAATGAACAGAAAAGTCATGTGAGTGAAGTTGGCCCCCCCCCACCTTCTTCAAATCCAACAAAAGTGGTATCAAACGTTTGTGCTACGTTTGTGCTGGTTTGTGCTGCAAAAATTTTCATTTGTGCTACTATCATTTTAAAGATTCTAATCAAAATTTCTAGAGGTCATCAGAGGTCAACCAGCCCCCCCACATTACCCAAATCCTTTTTTTTTTTTTTTTTTTGAAGTGACATCAGAAACAGCAGCATGTGCCATCACGTGATGGCGGAGCTTCAGTTCATCCTTTGTCATCCTTTTTTTTTTTTTTTAAATAGGACAGGGGGAAAGAATGAAAGAAAGAGGGGGAGAGGAAGAAAGAAAACCAAAGGGGAGAAGAGACGGTGAGAAGGGGGGGAAGAGAGAAAAAAAAAAAAAAAAAAAAACCTCCTGGGTCACCTGTATGGAGAGAAAGAAAAACAAAAAAAACAGGGGAGACAGCAAACAACAAAGAGCAACATAATAATAAAAATTAAAAAAAAGCACCATCACAATAAACTAGCTAGTCATAGATATCAATAGTTACTAAATAATAAACGATATTGTGCAGCACGCAAGATAGACAGCGCACAGTGTGCTTTGAGGCAGCAGCCAAGAAAGCTGTAGTCCGCATCTGTGAATACCCATGTGTACACCTGTGTGCATACCTGTGTGGATCAGCATGCTTGCATTCCAAAGGTTTCTCCATGTAATGATCTGCTAGAGAGTGTGGGGAGCCACAGCCCTGTCCTCTATGGTATCAAGCAGGTATGGAGGAGATCAAAACTCCAGACATCCAGAGGCACCCAGAACACAAGAGACCAAGGAAGACCCACAGAGGGGCAGCCGCGCCACTGTCCCAGTAAGAGCTAAGGAGAGTCCCAGATGAGAGCTCATTCAGCAGCCGCGGAGCAGAAGCCAGGGGGAGTTGCAGTGACGCGCCCGTGAGCTCCGCCGGCAGCCAGCTGTGCCTGAGTGACCGAGCCCCAGGCCGAGAGGCCGGGGGCACCCCACCTCCAAAGTGGCCGGAGCGAGCCCCAATAAGCGGCCGCCAAGGAGTGAGCCGGTGTGTACCCGGACACCCACCCCCAGATACAAAGAACCACCAACGCACCGATACCTGAGGGAGTCCGCCACCGGCAGGGGAAGTGGTGGTGGGTGGAGATAGGCCTCCAAACCTTGGAGGGCCCGAGATGTCCCCAGAGAGGTGGCGTCTGATACCCAACCTGACATATAGACACAGACATACAGGCACACACAGACACAAACATCCATTCCCACCCTCATGCTCTCATATGTACTTCACACTCAACCGACGTGGAGACAGACATAAAGGGACGCTGTATACACGATCACACTCCCCAAGCGTACTCTACTAACCGGGTCTAGGTACCCTTGCCCCTGGAGGGGGGAACTGCACCCAGACCCAGGTGGTGTTACCCTTTTCCCTGCGGTGGGGAGAGGCAGACCGCCCCGACTCCGCAGCAGCAGGGAGGCCCCAGACCGCAGTCGGATGGCCCACTCCTCCTAGCCCCCCCGCTCCAGTAGGCCGCAGAGAATGGGGGTGAGAGAAGACTCCAAACCTCCCTCCACCCGCTCATTGTAGTGTTGATGCATGTGTGTTCTAAGGTGCAATTAAAACCCAGGAGGGCATAGAGCTACCTGCCAGAGAGCAGCAGGTAAGCACATAGTCCCTCCTGCTAGCCCTCAATGTCTACATGTATTTAAAATTGAGAGGTGGGCAACGACGCCAGGGGTGAGGCGTACACCCTGATGGTAACTTGGACTCCGTGTATCGTGCCCACCCCCAAGATCCTATATGTATGTGTAATGAGGGTGTGAGTAATGTGAATGTCTAAGTTGTGGGATAAAATTGAGGCAGAGGCAGCCAGAAGGGGACAGAGGGGGGGGTAGCCTCCTCTGCATCCTGGTGACATACCCCTACTCCAAGGCCCTGCATGTGTGGGTGGTTGTGGTGGAGCAGGAGGAGGGAGGCAGCTGGAGATGGGGAGGGAAGGAAGGGAGGGGCAGGTGACCCCTCCCTGGGGCCAGCTCCCCCGCTGACCCCAGTAGGCACTCCCACACTCCTTGACCCGCCAGGGAAAGGGGGGCCCAGGCCCATCCAGACCGGGGCCCAGCGCAGCAGCGCCCCCCGGCCCCACAGAGCCCGGGACAGTCCACCCAACCCCACCACAGAGAAAACTGCACCCACCCCACCATCCACTCGTCTTCCAGACTACATGAGACAATAGACGCCCAGGCTGAGATCTTCCTCCAGGGAAGATCACATTACCCAAATCCAACAAAAGTGGTATCAAACGTTTGTGCTACGTTTGTGCTGCTAAAATTGTCGTTTGTGCCGCTTTCATTTTAAAGATATTAATGAAAATGTAAAGGTCAAAAGGTCAACCAGCCCCCCCACATTAATGGACTCGAACAAAATTGATGTCAAATGTTTGTGCTACGTTTGTGCTGGTTTGTGCTGCTAAAATTGTCGTTTGTGCCGCTTTCATTTTAAAGATATTGATAAAAATTTGTAGAGGTCATCAGAGGTCAACCAGCCCCCCCACAGTAATGGAATCAAACAAAACTGGTGTCAAACGTTTGTGCTACGTTTGTGCTGGTTTGTGCTGCTAAAATTGTCCTTTGTGACGCTTTCATTTTAAAGATATTACCAAAAGTTTCTAAAGCTCAACCAGCCACTTTCTTTACCGTAAAGAAATTGAGAGATATTAACCAGCATTGGATATTTTTTTCTTATGATCACACTCTTAAACCTAGTAATCAAACTGCAATAACTTATTTAAAAACTAGGTTAAATATAGCATTTAAAATAATTAATGCATTCGGTTAGAGAAAAAAACTTTATTTGCTGGTAACAAAATACAAAACTACGAGAACAATGTAGTATATATGTTTCCTGTTAGAAAAGGTAAATACATTGAACTGTCTGAGCCTCACAAGTCTAATACAATAACTGAAAAATAACAGCTATTTCCATCATCTAACTCACAAACTAGAAAAGGACTTTCTTTCATGAGATCTTGCCATCATTCCTTTGTGTAGAGCACAGTGTGCGGACATACGCTGGTGTTTTCAGATGCTATGGTTATATCCTTTCTTAGGTCATCATACATCTCCCAGATGTACGGGGTCCTGTTACAGAATGTCATATAATGCCCGAGTGTTTCTGGTGTTGGGCCCTCCTGAAATGTAATGACTGCTTTCAGTGTGAATTTCTCTCCTTGAAGTAGCAGAGTGGATGGGAATTCAGTAAGCAAAAACCTTTTTGGACTGTGAAAACTGTGCTCCAGAGTTTCTGTAGAGCATTTTCCAAGGTCTGTGTCAATCCACACAAGCTCTCTCAGGGTGAAACTGTGACAAACAGTCCCTGTGCAAAGTTGCTTTCCTGATGAATCTGTTTTAAATGCTGTTGGAGATGCATCAGGACTTTCGATTGGTCTTAGGCATGGCGATGCTGGAAGGTTGAGCCCTTGTTCAACAGCAGACTGAAGGTGAGCTATGCCAGAAGCTGAGAGGACTGACAGATCAATGGAAACAAAAGGTATTTGCCTTGTGTTTGGTGTGTAAAGTTTGCAGTACTGGGAGGAACACTGTCTTGTGAAGTGAACACTTGGATTTTCCGTCATTGTTTTTTGAATTACTGTGGACACATGGCACTGTGCATCAACACGATGAACACCAGTCTTCAACTGAACAGGGCAGAATATTGAGCTCAGCACCTCTGCCCTCAATGAATAGGCATGTTGAGTGACACCCTTTGAAGCAAGGGATTTCACAAGCTGGAATACTTTGTTCTCCTCTGAACTATTCAACATGTTTTGAGCAGTACGACTGTCACAGTAAGCGCAGCACAGACTTTGACAGAAGGCATCAAAGGCACAGGTGTTCATGACACAGTATTGTCCTTTGCCAAGTTTTACTGCACTGTAAAGCCCAACAGTCTACCTGACATATAAAGTTTGTGGATATAACAATTGAAATTCCTCAAAGTTGAAACAACTTAAAACTTTTGTTCTGTTAACGATTCAAACAGTTATAATTGTACATGGCTTAGAAGTTAAGAGTAAATACTGCTTTCTTAATTATGATTTTTGAGTAAAAGGACAGAAGAAAAAAAAAATTCAGACTGCAATTAATTTCAGGTGGAGACAGTAAACACAGGTGGGTTGAAAGTAGGGGTGGGTTCTTATAATCGATTCATCGATTAAAATCGATTCTGGCTTGGATAACGTAAAATCGATTCATTAAAATCCTGAATCGATTTTTTAATATAAATTTATTTTGCCCAAAATGCCAGAATCTCAGGTGAAATCTCACAAAATTTCAAGAACCACCAAACAGTTAAGACAGTAAATGAGAGCAGGAACACGGATTCTGCACAAAGACTTAAACACACAGCGGGACCCGCGGATCAGAATCAGTTAGATGTCGCTTTTCTCACAGTCGGGGCTGAAAGCCGACAGCTCGCTGACTCTGATCTGTCGGCGGGTCCGCGCTTTGTGTGCACGCCCTTTATGTGCCGATTCTAAAGCTGTTAGTTTGATCTCTCTCCAAACAATATTGACCGAACCAGCAGCAAAAGAAGATCCAAACGCTTCACATAAACATCGTCATGAATTCACTCAGACTTTTACTGTTTTGCTTCCACTGCGATGCACAGCTCTCTCTCTGTACTTCAAGAACAGTTTCCCTTTCTTCATTATTCGCTTGCTTGTTATGCACAAGTCTACTGTTGTTTACAGGCTGTCGGCCGCTGTTTTTTCCCTTTTACATTCTTCCGAAAAGAAAACCTCATTTCTGCTGTTCAATACTGAACAAATTTAAACTTTTTAAAATTATTCAAAATGCAAAACGCTGTGTCTGTAATAAAACCGCTGTAACTTCAGAGGTGATGTTCATATGTTGATTAATGGTTTTCTTTCGTTTTTGATGTACTGCAGAATATTTTTATAAAATCCCAGGCCAGGAAAATCACCTTCATGTTTTTCTGTGTTTTATCCTCAGCTACTTTGACACAAAGGCCTCTGCTGTGATGCTCACACCTGTGATAAAGTCTTGCGTGTGTCAGCTTCCTTTTTATTGATACAAAAATATGTAAACGTACTGATCTGAATTATAATATTTCTGACTGTCAAAATTTCCCAGATTTAAATCGAATCGAATTAAATCGAATCGTGGATCGAATCGATTCGGGGCCTTGTGAATCGGAATTGAATCGATTCTAGAAATCAGTGACGATACCCAGCCCTAGTTGAAAGATCTATTGAAGAGTCCTTTCTTCATGGCCATTAAAACATTTTTAGGTTAAAAGACCCGTGTCATGAATCGCTGTGCGGCAGGCAGGAGTTGGACCCAATTCAATTCAATTTTATTTATATAGCGCCAAATCACAACATAAGTCGCCTCAAGGCGCTTCATAGATAGAGAAAAACCCAACAATCATATGACCCCCTATGAGCAAGCATTTTGGCAACAGTGGGAAGGGAAAACTCCCTTTTAACAGGAAGAAACCTCCGGCAGAACCAGGCTCAGGGAGGGGTAGCCATCTGCTGCGACCGGTTGGGGTGAGAGAAGGAAGACAGGATAAAAGACATGCTGTGGAAGAGAGACAGAGGTTAATAACAGATATAATTCAATGCAGAGAGGTGTGTTAATACATAGTGAGTGAGAAAGGTGACTGGAAAGGAAAAACTCAATGCATCATGGGAATCCTCCGGCAGCCTATGTCTATTGCAGCATAACTAAGGGAGGATTCAGGGTCACCTGGTCCAGCCCTAACTATATGCTTTAGCAAAAAGGAAAGTTTTAAGCCTAATCTTGAAAGTAGAGATAGTGTCTGTCCCCTGAATCCAAACTAGAAGCTGGTTCCACAGAAGAGGGGCCTGAAAACTGAAGGCTCTCCCTCCCATTCTACTTTTAAATACTCTAGGAACAACAAGTAGGCCTGCAGAGCGAGAGCGAAGTGCTCTAATGGGGTGATATGGTACTACAAGGTCATTAAGATAAGATGGGGCCTGATTATTTAAGACCTTGTATGTGAGGAGCAGGATTTTGAATTCAATTCTGGATTTAACAGGAAGCCAATAAAGGGAAGCCAAAACAGGAGAAATATGCTCTCTCTTTCTAGTCCCTGTCAGTACTCTTGCTGCAGCATTTTGGATTAGCTGAAGGCTTTTCAGTGAGTTTTTTGGACATCCTGATAATAATGAATTGCAGTAGTCCAGCCTGGAAGTAATAAATGCGTGAACTAGTTTTTCAGCGTCACTCTGAGACAGGATATTTCTAATTTTAGAGATGTTGCGCAAATGGAAGAACGCAGTCTTACATATTTGTTTAATATGTGCATTGAAGGACATGTCCTGGTCAAAAATGACTCCAAGGTTCCTCACAGCGTTACTGGAGGCCAAGGTAATGCCATCCAGAGTAAGAATCTGGTTAGATACCATATTTCTAGGCTTTTCAGGGCCGAGTACAATAACCTCAGTTTTATCTGAATTAAGAAGCAGAAAGTTAGCGGCCATCCAGGTCTTTATGTCTTTAAGACATTCCTGCAGTTTAACTAATTGGTGTGTGTTATCTGGCTTCATGGACAGATAGAGCTGGGTGTCATCTGCATGGCAGTGAAATTGTATGCTATGTCTTTTAATGATGCTGCCTAGGGGATGCATGTATAGTGTAAACAGAATTGGTCCTAGCACTGAACCTGTGGAACTCCATAATTAACCTCAGTGTGTGAAGAGGACTCTCCATTTACATGTACAAATTGGAATCTATTAGATAGATATGATACAAACCACTGCAGTGCAGTACCTGTAATACCTACAGCATGTTCTAATCGCTCTAATAGGATATTATGGTCGACAGTATCGAATGCTGCACTAAGGTCTAGCAGGACAAGCACAGAGATGAGTTCACTGTCAGAGGCCATAAGAAGATCATTTGTAACCTTCACTAAAGCTGTTTCTGTGCCGTGATGAGCTCTGAAACCTGACTGAAACTCTTCAAATAAACCATTCCTCTGCAGATGATCTGTTAGCTGTTTGACAACTACTCTTTCAAGGATTTTTGATATGAAAGGAAGGTTGGAGATTGGCCTATAATTAGTTTCATCAGTTGTTCAGTTCTTATAAAATGTTGTATAATTGTACCAAATCACTGAGGATACATCCAATGGGTAAATCACAACCAACAATTTTACTGTGATATTTGCTCGTGTTTAGAGAATCTCCATTATCTTTGTTACTGAGTTTCCATTTTTGTAGGGCCAAATTTGTATTAAAAATTAATATTTTCATATGATGTGAAAGGACTCAATCATTTCTAATTTTTAGAAGAAACCATTCATTAAGTCCCTTAAGGTGAAGATTTCATATATTGATAATGATAAAATTAACACAAATTAAAGGTTTCACTGATAAACACACAATTTTTCCTTGCTTTAAACCCCATGTTCTATATAGATTATAGCTCTGATCTGGAGAACACTATTTTAAAATACTGTGTAGGGTTTTTTTAAATGATTAAGAAACAGACTCTCTGTCACAAGAGACAGAAAGGTTGTATCTTAAAAGAAAAGTCTCCAAAATTTGGTAGAGTCTGATGTCATGCAGTTTCATAAACATATATTCTCCCCAAAGAATGACACCTGAAAACTTTGCGTTAAATGAACTTTTCTTTTCCCTTTTTAGGAGGCGCCTGATATCAACGTGAAACGCACTGCAGTACTTCGTGCCCTTCCTGTATGTCTATGTCTGTGTCAATTTTGGACTCCTGAGAGGGGTTATCATCCACTTCCTGCTCCACAAAGGCTTTGTGTGGATACTGACGCTTCACTGTACCATCCTGTCTGGCAACCTCTGCTTCTTTTCGTATTTGTTTTGCAGAACAGATCCGCATGTTCCCTTCAATAAAACCAAGATGACGTGCAATGAATTTATCTATCCTTATTGGGAGATTTTCATGCTTGAACAGACCATGTTTAATGTTCTTGAACTCTGCTTCAACATTAGCTGAAGTTGCAGTGAGTTTTTCGCTCTGAAATAGGGGAACCATTTCTCCAGTCCAGAGTGGTAGGTATCCTCCCAATCTAATTAGGTGTGGGACGAGCTCAGGTAGATAGTGCATATTGTCTCGATAACCATGATCTTCAGCATGGCACCTGCTCCCCTCACAAATATCTGCCACCCACTGCCTTAAGTCGGTGTTTATTTCTGTGCATGGATCCAATCTAATGTCTTCTTCTTCCTTGTCATCAGAAACAGATATAGTCTCATCTGCAATTTTTCTTTTCAGATTTGATTTGGACACTTCTGACATAATGGGGTTTCCAAAACTGTCACAGCCTTCTGTCTCACTTAATGCCACAATAGCAATGCTGCGTATTAGGACCTTTGCTTCTTCCAAGGATTGGGACTTGACAAGTTGTGCCATTGATCGCACGTAGAAATCCCTCACCCGATGAGGCTTTTTTCTCAAACAGTCCCACTGGCAAATCATTTTGAATAAGTGTGTCACATCCACTCTAATGAAACATTCAATTCAATTGTATTTATATAGCGCCAAATCACAACATAAGTCGCCTCAAGGCGCTTCATAGATACAGAGAAAAACCCAACAATCATATGACCCCCTATGAGCAAGCACTTTGGCAACAGTGGGAAGGAAAAACTCCCTTTTAACAGGAAGAAACCTCCGGCAGAACCAGGCTCAGGGAGGGGCGGCCATCTGCTGCGACCGGTTGGGGTGAGAGAAGGAAGACAGGATAAAAGACATGCTGTGGAAGAGAGCCAGAGGTTAATAACAGATATAATTCAATGCAGAGAGGTGTGTTAATACATAGTGAGTGAGAAAGGTGACTGGAAAGGAAAAACTCAATGCATCATGGGAATCCTCCGGCAGCCTATGTCTATTGCAGCATAACTAAGGGAGGATTCAGGGTCACCTGGTCCAGCCCTAACTATATGCTTTAGCAAAAAGGAAAGTTTTAAGCCTAATCTTGAAAGTAGAGATAGTGTCTGTCCCCTGAATCCAAACTGGAAGCTGGTTCCACAGAAGAGGGGCCTGAAAACTGAAGGCTTTTATTCGATTCCATTACTGTGGGGAGGCTGGTTGACCTTTTGACCTTTTGAAATTTGTATGGATTTCTTTAAAATGATAGCGGCACAAACGTAAATTTTTGCAGCACAAACGTAGCACAAATGTTTGATATCAATTTTGTTCGATTCCATTAATGTGGGGGGGCTGGTTGACCTTTTGACCTTTTGAAATTTGTATGGATTTCTTTAAAATGATAGCGGCACAAACGTAAATTTTTGCAGCACAAACGTAGCACAAATGTTTGATATCAATTTTGTTCGATTCCATTACTGTGGGGAGGCTGGTTGACCTTTTGAAATTTGTATGGATTTCTTTAAAATGATAGCGGCACAAACGTAAATTTTTGCAGCACAAACGTAGCACAAATGTTTGATATCAATTTTGTTCGATTCCATTAATGTGGGGGGGCTGGTTGACCTTTTGACCTTTACATTTTCATTAAGATCTTTAAAACAGAGGCAGCACAAACGACAATTTTTGCAGCACAAACCAGCACAAACTTAGCACAGTTGATTGACACCAGTTTTGTTTGATTCCATTAATGTGGGGGGGCTGGTTGACCTCTGATGACCTCTAGAAATTTGTATGGATTTCTTTAAAATGATAGCGGCACAAACGTAAATTTTTGCAGCACAAACGTAGCACAAATGTTCGACATCAATTTTGTTCGATCCCATTAATGTGGGGGGGCTGGTTGACCTTTTGACCTTTACATTTTCATTAATATCTTTAAAACAGAGGCAGCACAAACAACAATTTTAGCAGCACAAACCAGCACAAACGCTTGACATCAATTTTGTTCGATCCCATTTAATGTTGGGGGGGGGGGGGGGTGGTTGACCTTTTGACCTTTACATTTTCATTAATATCTTTAAAACAGAGGCAGCACAAACCAGCACAAACGTAGCACAGTTGATTGACACCAGTTTTGTTTGATTCCATTAATGTGGGGAGGCTGGTTGACCTCTGATGACCTCTACAAATTTTCTTGAATATCTTTAAAACAGAGGCAGCACAAACGACAATTTTAGCAGCACAAACCAGCACAAACGTAGCACAGTTGATTGACACCAGTTTTGTTTGATTCCATTAATGTGGGGGGGCTGGTTGACCTTTTGACCTTTACATTTTCATTAATATCTTTAAAACAGAGGCAGCACAAACCAGCACAAACGTAGCACAGTTGCTTGACACCAGTTTTGTTTGATTCCATTAATGTGGGGGGGCTGGTTGACCTTTACATTTTCATTAATATCTTTAAAACAGAGGCAGCACAAACCAGCACAAACGTAGCACAGTTGATTGACACCAGTTTTGTTTGATTCCATTAATGTGGGGGGGCTGGTTGACCTCTGATGACCTCTACAAATTTTCTTGAATATCTTTAAAACAGAGGCAGCACAAACGACAATTTTAGCAGCACAAACCAGCACAAACGTAGCACAGTTGATTGACACCAGTTTTGTTTGATTCCATTAATGTGGGGGGGCTGGTTGACCTTTTGACCTTTACATTTTCATTAATATCTTTAAAACAGAGGCAGCACAAACCAGCACAAACGTAGCACAGTTGATTGACACCAGTTTTGTTTGATTCCATTAATGTGGGGGGGCTGGTTGACCTCTGATGACCTCTACAAATTTTCTTGAATATCTTTAAAATGATAGCGGCACAAACGTAAATTTTTGCAGCACAAACCAGCACAAACGTAGCACAAATGTTTGACATCAATTTTGTTCGATTCCATTAATGTGGGGGGGCTGGTTGACCTTTTGACCTTTACATTTTCATTAATATCTTTAAAACAGAGGCAGCACAAACGACAATTTTAGCAGCACAAACCAGCACAAACATAGCACAGTTGATTGACACCAGTTTTGTTTGATTCCATTAATGTGGGGGGGCTGGTTGACCTTTTGACCTTTACATTTTCATTAATATCTTTAAAACAGAGGCAGCACAAACGACAATTTTAGCAGCACAAACCAGCACAAACGTAGCACAGTTGATTGACACCAGTTTTGTTTGATTCCATTAATGTGGGGGGGCTGGTTGACCTTTTGACCATTACATTTTCATTAATATCTTTAAAACAGAGGCAGCACAAATGATAATTTTAGCAGCACAAACGTTTGATACCACTTTTGTTGGATTTGAAGAAGGTGGTGGGGCCAACTTCACTCATATGCTTAATGGCTCAAAACACCTTATGCAATTATAAACTGATACGCACCTACTGGCATGCCCCTTTTAATTTCTTCATAAATGTTATTTAATGTTATTATTACGGCAGCACGGTGGTTAGCACTGTTGCCGCACAGCAAGAAGGTCCTGAGTTCAATTCCACCATCATGCCAGGGTCTTTCTGTGTGGAGTTTGCAGGTTCTCTCGCCATGTTTGCGTGGGCTCTCTCCGGGCTCTCTCCAAAGACATGTAGCTTGTGGTGATAGGTTAATTGGTTAATCTGAATTGCCCATAGGTGTGAATGTGAGTGCGAATGGTTGTCTGTCCCTGTGTGTTGGCCCTGTGACAGACTGGCAACCTGTCCAAGATGTACCCTGCCTCTTGCCCTATGACAGCTGGGATAGGTTCCAGCACCCCCTGCGACCCTTAAAAGGATAAGCAAATGGATGGATGGATGGAATTTTATTAATATCTTTAAAATAATAGCACCACAAACAAAATTTTTTGCAGCACAAACCTGTGACATCAACTTTTGTTTGATTTGGGTGATGTGGGGGGGCTGGTTGACCTTTTGACGTTTGCATTTTCATTAATATCTTTAAAACAGAGGCAGCACAAACGACAATTTTAGCAGCACAAACCAGCACAAACACAGCACAGTTGATTGACACCAGTTTTGTTTGATTCCATTAATGTGGGGGGGCTGGTTGACCTCTGATGACCTCTACAAATTTTCTTGAATATCTTTAAAATGATAGCAGCACAAACGACAATTTTTGCAGAACAAACCAGCACAAATGTTTGACATCAATTTTGTTCAATTCCATTAATGTGTGTGTGTGTGTGTGTGTGTGTGTGTGTGTGTGTGTGTGTGTGTGTGTGTGTGTGTGTGTTTGTTTTGGGGGGGGGGGGCTGGTTGACCTTTACATTTTCATTAATATCTTTAAAACAGAAGCTGCACAAACCAGCACAAACGTAGCACAGTTGATTGACACCCATTTTGTTTGATTTGATTAATGTGGGGGGGCTGGTTGACCTCTGATGACCTCTAGAAATTTTGATTAATATCTTTAAAATGATAGCAGCACAAACCAGCACAAACGTTTGATACCACTTTTGTTGGATTTGAAGAAGGTGGGGGGGCCAACTTCACTCACATATGTCATGTCTACAGAATTCTCATTTTTCATGCCTGTGGAGTTTATTATATGGACGTGGTGACAGTGTAAAGACAGCCTGCTCTTCTGATTTAACTTTTCAAGCATTCACACTAATTAGTGTTTAAACCTCCCATGGTTCTATATCTGGGGATGTGGCTTTGGTTTGCACTGATGAAAGCTTATAGTTGAAATGTGTTTGACGGTAAATGGTCAATAAAGAAGACAGCATTTTGTTTTGTTTTTACACAATGATTTTGTCATGTGCTGTGTGCAGGCAGGAACTGTGGACCCAATGTGCAGACACTTGGAGGTAAAAGTGTGAACTCAAAACAGCTTTAACGCTAAACACAAATATAACAAAAGCAAGAATACCAAAAGAAACTTACACAGGCAGCCAAACAGAACACACAGCATAGGATGAGGGAGATCGCAACAAAGACCAAAGAAAACTCAGGGCTTACATACCCAGAGAGAGCCATCAGGGAATGGGAGACAACAGAGAAACACAGCTGGGACAAATAAGGGTAGCGAGACAAGGGAAGCAAACCAGATACATTAACATGAGACATGGACTTTCAAAGTAAAACAGGAAACATAACACAGACAACGCGGACTTGACGAGGGGATACAGCAGACAGGGGGAGACAAAACAACTATGTAACACAGAGACAGAAACCAGAAGACAGAACTCTAAGAAACCAAAAGACTAGAAATGATAAATAATGGCAAAATCAAAGTTCAATAATAATGTAAAACTCAAAATTTTGGGTCAACGAACCCAGGCACCCTAACAGATTTATTTTTACAGTTAATTTTTTTCTATTTAATTATTTAGTTACAGTCCACCATACCTCTGATCCCCTGTCAATCCATCCACCCCCTTTTTAATGGTGTATCTGATTCAGGGTCATGAAGGGCTGGAGCAGCTGTCACAGACTGAGCAAGGTACACCCTGTACAGGTCACCAGTCTATGGCAGTGTCCCACTGTGTGTATTTTAAAAAGTACCGCATCTTAAAAACCACGGCTGCAGATAGATGGCCTTGGCAACTCTTCACTACATTATGAGGGGGATTTTATTATAGCAAATGACAAAAAAAATGGACCACTCATGATCTATTCAAAATACAATCTAGAGATGTTTTAGTCCCTTAAAGAGAGCTAATTATCTTTGTTTCCAGCTCCATACTTTAATTTGTGCACTACAGCAAATTTGTGTGATTCATTGCTGAAAATATGCTTATTTATCCTATACTGAGTCTTGGTGCAGTCCTTCAATTTATCTTCCATTTGAAATATGCCAGTTTAGCTGTCCTCTCTTTGAGCCAACCTTTGTCTCATTGGCTGCTCCTCAGAAGTTTTGAATAGCAGGTGGGTGGTACTTCTGTGCTTGGAGCAGGGATTACTTGTACATATACTGACCTCATTATTTGAAACTTGGCCCATGTTCGATATGAGCATTCACCATTTATATATACACAATATCTGTTGGTGTGTGTGTGTGTGTTAGAAAATATGGAAAAGGAATATTAAGTATTGGTCGAGGAGTTTGATTTCCAAACCAAATGCAAATCTTACTTTCATTCAGCAGTCCACCTTTTCTCAAAGCTCAGTTAAAGACACTTTTGACACTGTCATCTGGGTTGTAGCTTTGTTCCTGAAGATGTGCATGTCTTCAGGAATGAAAAGAAAGAAAGAAAGAAAGAAAGAAAGAAAGAAAGAAAGAAAGAAAGAAAGAAAGAAGTCCAGGAGATCTGAGTAGTTATTATGTCTGATGAAAAGAACAATCGAAAACAACCAAGGCACTTTGTCTTCAGGTATTTGTATTAGGATCAGCACAGATTTCACTCTCTGGCTTTATTTATAGCATAATAAGACATTTTACTTTTAAAAATCAAGGACACCAACAAGGCAGATAGGGCACATGCACTGGGGCCACAAATGTCCCAGGTTTAGTCCGTAATTCAATTAAATTCAATTTTATTTATATAGCGCCAAATCACAACAAAAGTCGCCTCAAGGGGCTTCATAGATACAGAGAAAAACCCAACAATCATATGACCCCCTATGAGCAAGCACTTTGGTGACAGTGGGAAGGAAAAACTCCCTTTTAACAGGAAGAAACCTCCAGCAGAATCAGGCTCAAGGAGGGGCGGGGCCATTTGCTGCGACCGGTTGGGGTGAGAGAAGGAAGACAGGATAAAAGACATGCTGTGGAAGAGAGCCAGAGGTTAATAACAGATATGATTCAATGCAGAGAGGTCTATTAACACAGCGGTCCCTAAGCGCCACGGACCGGTTCATGCCCGACAATATTTTTACGGACCTGCCTAGTACCGGTACCGTAAAAAAAGAAGATTTATTCATAACACACGTGAAAAGACCCAGGAAAACCGAGTTAACGATAAAAACGATAACAAAATAACGATAAAAAAACGATAAAAATCCTGAAAACCATACATTTCACACCTGAGCCTCAACTCTCAACTCTCGTGGCCCGGTACCAAACGACTCACGGACCGGTACCGAGGCCCGGGGGTTGGGGACCGCTGTATTAATACATAGTGAGTGAGAAAGGTGACTGGAAAGGAAAAACTCAATGCATCATGGGAATCCCCGGCAGCCTACGTCTATCGCAGCATAACTACGGGAGGATTCAGGATCAGTGCTCTAAGTGCTCTAATGGGGTGATATGGTACTACAAGGTCATTAAGATAAGATGGGGCCTGATTATTCAAGACCTTGTATGTGAGGAGCAGGATTTTGAATTCAATTCTGGGTTTGAAGGGAAGCCAAAACAGGAGAAATATGCTCTCTCTTTCTAGTCCCTGTCAGGACTCTTGCTGCAGCATTTTGGATTAGCTGAAGGCTTTTCAGCGAGTTTTTTGGACATCCTGATAATAATGAATTGCAGTAGTCCAGCCTGGAAGTAATAAAAACATGAACTAGTTTTTCAGCGTCACTCTGAGACAGGATATTTCTAACTTTAGAGATGTTACGCAAATGGAAGAACGCAGTCTTACATATTTGTTTAATACGTGCGTTGAAGGACATATCCTGGTCAAAAGTGACTCCAAGGTTCCTCACAGCGTTACTGGAGGCCAAGGTAATGCCATCCAGAGTAAGAATCTGGTTAGATACCATATTTCTAGGCTTTTCAGGGCCGAGTACAATAACCTCAGTTTTATCTGAATTAAGAAGCAGAGAGTTAGCGGCCATCCAGGTCTTTATGTCTTTAAGACATTCCTGCAGTTTAACTAATTGGTGTGTGTTATCTGGCTTCATGGACAGATAGAGCTGGGTGTCATCTGCATGGCAGTGAAATTGTATGCTATGTCTTTTAATGATGCTGCCTAGGGGATGCATGTATAGTGTAAACAGAATTGGTCCTAGCACTGAACCTGTGGAACTCCATAATTAACCTCAGTGTGTGAAGAGGACTCTCCATTTACATGTACAAATTGGAATCTATTAGATAGATATGATACAAACCACTGCAGTGCAGTACCTGTAATACCTACAGCATGTTCTAATCGCTCTAATAGGATATTATGGTCGACAGTATCGAATGCTGCACTAAGGTCTAGCAGGACAAGCACAGAGATGAGTCCACTGTCAGAGGCCATAAGAAGATCATTTGTAACCTTCACTAAAGCTGTTTCTGTGCTATGATGAGCTCTGAAACCTGACTGAAACTCTTCAAATAAGCCATTCCTCTGCAGATGATCTGTTAGCTGTTTGACAGCTACTCTTTCAAGGATGTTTGATATGAAAGGAACGTTGGAGATTGGCCTATAATTAGTGTCAGGGGTAGACATTTGTTCAAACACAAGTAAGAGAAATGAGACAACTGCAGACCGACTCAGAGTGTATAAGAGCGTGCGCACGGGTGTGAATGTCTCTGAGAAGACACACACACCGAGTGCAGGCTTGCTTCCTTTATTTATAGGGCAAAGCAGGTTACATAGTACTTCCTTTTTTAACAGAAGTTGAAGAGAGGTTAGACATTAAATCAGCTTATCTGATCTTTCACACACTGGGATAAGAATACAGAAGTATATCATGCTTTATCTGACATCACAGACACTGAAGTAAAGAATGCATCATTATATCATGCTTGTCAAACATCTCAGACACTGAGGTAAGGAATGCATCATGTTTTCCTTTAACAATAGACTTGGTTATGTGAAAATATATGAACACACAAAATATAAGGCATACTTGGTTAGAATATAAGGCACACTTGATTATATTGTATTATAGAGATTCGGTTATAATGTATAATGTAGAAAATCTCTAACATTTCCCTCCTGATGTTAATATATTTCACAGGTTTATATCAATGCATAGTCACTTGTTAAATCACATTTTCAACTTGCATGTCATTCAGTGAAGTATTTAAACAACAGCTCCTAATAAGAATAGAAATTCTCCACTCTTTCCTCTATGTTTAGCATATCATACTGGCGAAAGGGATCCTCAACATTTCTCTGGATCAAGACATAATTTCCTAAAGTATGGTTAAACATATTCATCACCATGCGTTTCAGACAAGGGATAATGCAAGCAGCAAAAATGCAAAATAGTAACATCATACTGCAGAGGGCCAACAGGCCTTTAATCAGCAAAGATTTCCAGGAGCCGTTCAGCAACCAGTCCCACCAGCCTTGCTCATCGGTTACGTAGTCCTGTTGCTGAGCGTCTCTTAGTTGTTTCAGAACATTCAAAGCATTTGTCATGTTTAATGAGTGTATGTTGTCAGGTTTGTAAGTGCAACATGTCTTGTTAAACAATATGCAGAGACCTCCTTTCTCTGCAAGAATAATGTCTAAAGCTACTCGGTGTTGCATGACAGTGATGCGGATTGCATCAATTTCTTCATTCTGTGATTTGTCAATGTGTGATCTGAAATGAAGATAGGTGCACAGCATCCTGACCAATTGGGTGGCAGCATAAAGTATGCACGCTGTCCGCACAGCCATGCCATACTTTGTACCCAATAAGTACCATTTACCTGTCGATGTAGTTTGACTGTCCCGTATGGTACTGTTCCATAGGTTGTGTTGCAGTTGCTGGTCTGGCCCAGGGGGTGGCGTCCTTGCTCTGCTGCTTGGTAGAAGCACAGAGGATGCTGCTTCTCTGTAGGGGTCATAAAAACAGGGAAAGGGACAGAAGCATTTCTGTTTTTTACTGTCATATCTACCCAGAATTTGTCGTCACAGGTTCCATTCTTCAGGCCTTTTGTTTTTGCCCCTGGGAGTGAAGCTCCAAGTCTGATTGCATAATGTTGTCTTCCAATGCTGGCGAAACTGGCTGCACATTCACTTTGCCAGTGACTGCTCATCATGCGACCATATATGGTGGGGTAGACTGAAGTGCTAGGCATGTGTGAACAGACATAACAGTCTTTGTCTTCTATTGTGTTGTACAGGTATCGGTACCAGGCATTATTCATCCATGGGTGAAGGTGATCTTGGGTCATTTCGGTCAGATGGGAATTGTCATGGGTCCACCTCTTGAGACGGGGAATAGTTGGTGCTGTTCTGGGGGCTCTTCCAGGTATCAGCCAGAAGAGCATCATCACTAAGATGACGGCCATCAGATAGATCAGGCGACACATGAGCCGTTTCCGTTGAAGGTGACAAGCACTTAAGCACAACAGCTTTGGGGCTGGTGCTAGTGACTCTTCTTCTCCTGTATTCATCGGGCTGATTTCGTGTATTTCAGGCGTCCCTGGTGTTGTCATTGGTTCTTCTCTTTGGTGGGATGGGTCACTCTTTATTATGTGTTTGTTCTTCAGGGCGACCAGGCACACCCGGGCTCCAAGTGAGTAGACCACTGGCGAGAAGGTAAAAGGCGGGGTATACCCAATCGGCCCTTTCCTTCACCAGGGATCACTTGAGAGTCGGGGGAACCGGCGTCTTATTGTGGTGCAAACACTCTCTTCACGTGACTTTGATGGATCCACGAAGGTCTTTCAGCGATTTTGCAAGCTGTTGGTGTAGTAAGCAGCACCTGATGGGGACCCTCCCACCGTGGAGAACTCCAATTTTTTCGCTGGAGGACTTTAATCAGAATCCAATCACCGGGGTTCAACCTGCAAGAGACTGGAGATGGATCACACGGCAGCTGATTGTTCAAAATCACTTCTTTATTCTCAAACAGTTTTGTCATCCATTCTGCCATTGTTGTTTCGGCAATAGATTTATTAATTGGCTCACTAGTTATGGGGAGAGGGAATGGTCTACCATGTATGATTTCAAATGGTGTTAGACCACCTGCTCCCTGAGTTATTCTCATCCATAGCTTAACTAAGCTTAGACATTCAGGCCATGGTTTTTTAGTTTCCTCCATACATTTCCTCAATCTCTGTTTAATTGTGCCGTTAGTTCTCTCGACTAATCCTGCACTTTGTGAATGATAAGAACAGTGATGTTTTATGCTGAAACCTAAAGCTTCAGAAACTTTACTTATTACTTCATTTACAAAATGTGTACCATTATCTGATCTTATCAGAGACGGAATGCCATATGTTGGAATGAAATGGTTGCACAAACATTTTGCTACTGAGATTGCATCTGCTTTTTTCACTGGGTATATTTCTGGCCACTTGGAAAATACATCTATTATCACAAGTGCATACTTGGAGGATTGAGATTCATTTAGTTCTATAAAATCCATGTGGATTGTGTGAAATGGGTGTGGCGGTGTAGGGAAACGACCTCGCTTTGGTCGTAAATTTCCCTGAGCATTGTGTTTTTGGCAAATCATGCATGTTCTAATAAACTCTTTTGCTGAACTTTCAAAATTTTTTGTAATGTATTGTTTATTAAGTATATTAATCATCCCTCCTGATGACACATGAGTTTTTCTATGGGTCACTAATGCGGCAGTTTTATGCAAAGATTTTGGAAGTATTGGTTTGCCATTGCACATCATGAGATTGTCTTTTAATTCTGCTCCATCTTTCAACCAAGATTTTTGTTCACTCAGTGATGCTGTCTTTTGTGCATCTGCTAGTATTTCTAATGGTATTAAATCTATGGTTTCTGTTGTTAAAACATCAATGTGTTTTTCTGCAGCTGCTTTGGCTGCTTTGTCAGCAAAGTTATTTCCTCTTGTTATTTCTGTGTCATCCTTTTGATGAGCTGCACATTTGCATAGTGCTAATTCTTTTGGCAACGTTATCACTTCTAATAGCTTTTTTAGAAGGCTTGCATGTTGAACTGGGTTGCCTGTGGAAGTTGTCATTCCTCTGTTATGCCATATTTTTGTGAAATGGTGAACTGCTGAATAAACATATTGGCTGTCTGTGTGTATATTGACACTTTGACCTTCGTACAGTGTACATGCTCTAATGACCGCGGTTAGTTCTGCGCTTTGAGCAGAGTTTGAGGAACTGAGAGCTTTTGCCTCTACCACTGTATCAACAGTTGTGACCGCGTAACCCACACAATTTCTACCGTAAATGTCTTTTGACGCTGAGCCGTCTACAAAAACATTACTGAAACTGCTCTGGGGGGAACTATGTATATCAGTGCGAGGTTTTGTGTCTTCCTCTAATTTTTTAATGCAACAATGTTGTTCTCCATCCAGAGGGGTCGGCAAAAGTGTGCTTGGGTTCAGCTGGCCACACTTCTCTATTGTGATGTGTGATTGCGAAAGTAAAATCCCCACATAAGAAAGTTGTCTGGCGTGTGTGAGGAAAGAGAGATTTGCTTGGAGCAAAATAGAGGTCACAGCATGTGGGACTTTGATGATCAACTTATGTCCCAAAACAATGTCTGCACATTTTTTAACTGCCTCTGCTGCTGCTGCGCATGCCTGTACACAGGTAGGTAATCCAGCAGCTACAGAGTCAAGTTTGCATGAATAGAAAGCTAATGGGCGTTGTTTTTCTCCAAAAGCTTGAGTTAAGACTGCTTTCATGTACCCTCCTGCACCATCAACATGGAGAATAAAAGGTTTTTCATAGTCTGGTAATGCTAAGACGGTACATGTCTGCAATGCTATCTTTAAATCAATGAAAGCTTTTTCTGCTTCTGGGGTCCACTGTATTTTGTCTTTTAATGCTAGGTCTTTACCATAAATGAGGTTCTGTAGTGGCTGGGCCAGCAGTGCATACTCTGGAATCCAGCATCTACAGAAATTGCACAGACCTAAATAACTCATCATTTGTTGTTTGGTAATTGGCTTAGGAGCATTTTGTACAGCTACTTTTCTGCTGTCTAACAGCTGCCTGCCTTTTCCTGTCAGTTTGTGGCCAAGGTATGTCACTTCCTGGCTCCACAACTGCAATTTATGCTGTGAGACTTTATGGCCTTGCTCTGCGCAAAACTGTCAGTGTGTTTGCTTTGCACTCATCCTGTGTATGGCCTGTAATCAATATATCATCTACATACAGCAGGAATTGCCCTGGAGCAGGGAGGGAGCAAGATGACATTGATTTTCTCAAAGCCTCTGCATAAAGAGTAGGGCTATTTTGGAATCCTTGAGGCAACCTTGTATAAGTATACTTTTGATTGTCAAAGGTGAATCCGAATAGCTTCTGTGAGTCAGGGTGTAGAGGCACAGAGAAGAAAGCATTGGACAAGTCTATTACAGAGAACCACTGTTCCTTTGGTGTTACTTGATTTAAAATTGTGTGTGGGTTAGCAACCACTGGAGGTATTTGCTCTGTTACCTCGTTTATTGCTCTTAGGTCATGAACTAGACGATATTTTCCTGTGTTAGCCTTTTTTACTGGAAAAATTGGTGTATTACTCGTGGCTTCATTAGTTTTCACGAGAATACCTGCTTTTTGCATGTCTGCTATGACTGGTCCAATTCCTTCTCTTGCCTCTGCACTCAAGGGATATTGCGGTTTCACAGGCCTATATGTGGTTGTAGTTTTCACCACTACTGGATCTGCTCCTTTTATTAGGCCTACATCTGTGGGTCCTTGAGACCATAATGTTTGTGGTAGCTTTTCTAGTTCAGGGTATGTTTCAAATGTTAACACTTGTCATTCATCTTGTTCTGTTGTGGTTAAGTGTGTAGCCGGCGTGGTGGTTAATGGCCAGCATAAAGTATATCTCATGCAGTTTGTCCTGCGGCCTTTTTGCCAGCCATCACACTCTGTTTTGTCATATCTGTCCATTTCTACAGATCTCAGCACTGTACCCAACTCAGACCAAGGCGTTTGGTCGTTGCGTGCAACAGATACATGAGGGTTCAACATTTTGTTTATGCGTTGCACTGCATCTGTCTGTAACACTGAGCATACTGCATTGCCACTCTGTGTTACATACAGGTGTTGTAGGACTAATTTTTGTGGTCCCAATCTGTGTACTTGCTGATCATAAATTTTGTCTGGGCCTGGGACATGTTTATACCACAGGGTGTTGTGGTATTTTGCTTGGTCCTGCCTGTGTGAGTGTTCAGGTAAGTACATATTAGCCTTGGCCTCCAGAGGTTCAAGTTTTGGTAAATCTAAGGTCCAGTAATAATTTGGCTCACCTAAACCTTCACAAACAAAAATGTCTTCAGTTTGTCTCTGACTGTCAGAGAGTAGGAGTCTGGCTTGCATGCCACTTTCTTCAGGGATAACTCCTATTTTTAATTTTGTTAAAGCATCTCTTCCCAACAGATTCAGCGGACAAGATGGGTCATAAATGCACTGATTTTTGCAGCTACGGCCACTTTCTCTATGTGACATAAAGAGGGGAACGGTTAAATGCTGTTTTGTCACATGTCCTGAGGCTGATTTCACAATTAGAGTGTCTTTTGAAAAAGTTACGTTTGGGACCTCTACTGTTAGTACACTTTTACACGCTCCTGTGTCGCAAAGGAATTTTACTGGGGCGCCATTCACGTGTACTATAACTGTTGGCTTTGCTTCTGATCCTAGCAGTAGTTGTTCGATATTGTAAACTTCCCCTTCATCTGTTTCACTTCCTTCCTCTCGTGCTAGTCATTCATCACGTCGTCTGCGCCTGTCATCATCACTTTCCTGTTCTTGGCTTACACTTCTACAGTCTCGAGCAAAATGCCCGTTTTTACCACAGTTATAACATTTCATATCTCTTTTGTCTCTTCTTTGTCCTACTTTTTGCTTTCCCTTACGTGGCTTATAGCCTGTAGTGTGTTTTTGTTGTCCTGAGAAAGCTATAAAGCCTGTCTCTGGGTCAATCATGAAAACTCCTTCTGTTTTTTCTTTCTGTTTATATACTTTAACTGCATGCTCGGCATATTGCAGGGCGTCAGGCAAAGTGCCTGTGTTTTGTGTCACCCAATGTTTGTCTATTTTTTCTTTTCTTTTTTTTTTTTTTTTTTTTTATGTAACACCTTCAACCTGTTCCGTTGCAGCCACTCCTAGAGCGACCGGAACTTGTCCCGTTACAGCTGCTTCCCAGAGCAACCGGAACTTTTAATAGTGATTTCTAGAATTTCGCTCTTGCCTGTTGTCTCCAAGTCCCTTCTGGACTGAGATCTGTCGGCGCTAACCAGGTTTACACACTATTTTAAAGGAAAATCTCAATATCAACGTATTTTAGCGCTTGATGGAGTGCAGTGTTTCATATTCACCTTACTGTGGCGCTGCGTTTTGAATCCGGCGCTCATCGGGTCCTGGAGCCGTGAAGGCCTGTATAAACGCTGACCGGAGATCGAATTCACGCTCCCGGTTTTTCTTGTTTACTGTGCACAGATTTTTCCCAGCGCAGGCGTCACGACGTCAGGATCCGATGAAGACCGTTCTGTGGAAAACTAGACGTTAAAAATAACAGTCAGTTCTCCGGCTACGAAGGACCAATTAAATGTCAGGGGTAGACATTTGTTCAAACACAAGTAAGAGAAATGAGACAACTGCAGACCGACTCAGAGTGTATAAGAGCGTGCGCACGGGTGTGAATGTCTCTGAGAAGACACACACACCGAGTGCAGGCTTGCTTCCTTTATTTATAGGGCAAAGCAGGTTACATAGTACTTCCTTTTTTAACAGAAGTTGAAGAGAGGTTAGACATTAAATCAGCTTATCTGATCTTTCACACACTGGGATAAGAATACAGAAGTATATCATGCTTTATCTGACATCACAGACACTGAAGTAAAGAATGCATCATTATATCATGCTTGTCAAACATCTCAGACAATGAGGTAAGGAATGCATCATGTTTTCCTTTAACAATAGACTTGGTTATGTGAAAATATATGAACACACAAAATATAAGGCATACTTGGTTAGAATATAAGGCACACTTGATTATATTGTATTATGGAGATTCGGTTATAATGTATAATGTAGAAAATCTCTAACAATTAGCTAAGACTGCTGGGTCTAGAGATGCTTTTTGAGTAAAGGTTTAACTACAGCCAGCTTGAAGGCCTGTGGTACATAGCCGATCATTAGAGATAGGTTGATCATATTTAAGATCAAAGAATGAATTAATGGCAGGACTTCTTTGAGCAGTTTTGTAGGAATGGGGTCTAAAAGACACGTTGATGGTTTGGAGGAAGTAATTATTAAAGTTAACTCAGAAAGAACAATTGGAGAAAAAGAGTCTAATATAACATCAATGGTACTAAGAGTAGCTGTAGATAATATTACATCTGTGGGATGATTATTGGTAATTTTTTCTCTAATGATAAAATTTTTATTTGTGAAGAAGTTCATGAAGTCATTACTAGTTAACGTTAAAGGGATGGTTGGCTCAAAAGAGCTCTGACTTTTTGTCAGCCTGGCTACAGTGCTGAAGAGAAACCGGGGGTTATACTTATTTTCTTCAATCAGTGACGAATAGTAAGATGTTCTGGCTTTGCGGAGGACTTTCTTATAAAGCAACACACTATTTCTCGAGGCTAAATGATGATCCTCTAAATTTGTGACACGCCATTTCCTCTCCAGCTTACGAGTCATCTGCTTTAGGCTATGTGTTTGAGAATTATACCACGGAGTCAGGTACTTCTGATTTGAGACCTTAGTTTTCACAGGAGCTACAGTATCCAGAGTTAAATGGCAAATGGCCTGTATTTATATAGTGCTTTACTAGTCCCTAAGGACCCCAAAGCGCTTTACATATCCAGTCATCCACCCATTCACGCACACATTCACACACTGGTGATGGCAGCTACATTGTAGCCACAGCCACCCTGGGGCACACTGACAGAGGCGAGGCTGCCGGACACTGGCGCCACCGGGCCCTCTGACCACCACCAGTAGGCAACGGGTGAAGTGTCTTGCCCAAGGACACGACGACCAAGACTGCCCAAGCCGGGGCTCGAACCGGCAACCTTCCGATTACAAGGCGAACTCCCAACTCTTGAGCCACAGTTGTATGTAGTGAGGAGGTGAAATTATTAACAAGATAATCGACCTCTGTTGGAGTAGTATTCAGATAGCTGCTCTGGGCCCTGTGCTTCGTACGTCGCTTACTACATCCAAGATCAAATGAAACATCCAAGACCAAACCATCGCGCTAACCGTGAGCGCGCTAATCCGGTTCCCCGAACACACCTGCTGTTGACGATTAGTACAGCTGGATGAAGTAATGTGCGATCACTGGGTGCCGTAAAAGGGGATACGCATCGATAGCAGAAACAGTGATCGGCAACCCTCTGATTGGTCGGCGAAAATGTCGAAGGAGTGCGCTCGGCTCGGTATTTTTCGGCAGCAGAGCAAGAACTCCTGAGTGAGGGATTTCAGGAGTTTCAGAGTTAAATCAGAACGCAAGGGAACACTGCAAAGGCTGCAAAAGCAAGGAGAGAGGGCTGGCAGAAAGTTGCTGACAAATTAAACTCGTAAGTAATTTAATAATAATAATAATAATATATTGGATTTATATAGCGCTTTTCAAGGCACCCAAAGTGCTTTACAATGCCACTATTCAGTCACTCTCACATTCACACACTGGTGGAGGCAGCTACGGTTGTAGCCACAGCTGCCCTGGGGCAGACTGACAGAAGCGAGGCTGCCATATCGCGCCATCGGCCCCTCTGGCCAACACCAGTAGGCGGTAGGGTAGATTTATTATATTACACTATATTATCCAATATTATATTACATTATATTATATTGTTATATTATATCCTCTTTCACATTAGAGCCACAACAGGACCCACTAGAACATGGGAACAAGTAAAAGTGAAATATAAGAATATTCTATAGAATGGTAATATCTATCACTTATATTGCTTTTCGTCTCTTGGAAAGAGACCCTGAAATAATCTGTTTGTTTGTTCATAACAGCAACCAAGAAAAGGGCAGAGCAAAAAAAGACAGGTGGTGGTCCTGCACCCCCTCGTCAACAAGTTGGTTAAGTAAATAATACCCTCACGGGGAAATCGATATCTCTCAATGAGCACACTGTCGCGCTGAGCTAAAGGATCCTGTCTATCCCGCAATATACGCTGAATTCTGAGGACTCTCCTTATCGATCTTGCACCTTCCGCAATGGGTGGCTCGCGTAAACGGACAGGACATGGCTGCGACAGGCTTCCCAAATCCACCTTGGCTTTTATAGCCGTGGTCTCTCATCTTGATTACACGAAGTAATTTACAATTACTACTCTGAAATATGAATTACATCTGTAATAATCACATACATGTAATAGAATGTTAATAGTACATTTCCCTTTTTTAGGAAATGACCTGTATGTATCTGTGTGACATCAATAAAAGGATCAGGTGCTGCATTATCTTTAGTTACATTGATGTTATTTATTTATGGTGAAACAGTGGTGGAATATCGCTGTTGCTTTCGTATAAATGAAGCGGACATACCTGCGTGGCTGCGATCTAATCCTGTTTACATAAAGTGAACCTGCTCCCGAGCAGGTTTACGCTTACGGCTCTGTTGCTATGACAGCAAGTCCCGGATGAGCTTCGGGGAACCGAACGATCCAGGATCACGCGAAATCGTCAACAATCTAATCCAGCTAACTTACTTAGTGAGGTACGAAGAACAGGCCCCAGCTCTATGTTGGTACAGGGCATTGAAGATGATAACAGTGGTTGGATTATATTCTTAAACTTAGTTACAGCACTTTCAGAAAGACATCTACTTTGATAAAGTCTACTTTCCACTGTTGTGTAATCAATTATTTTAAATGTAAATGTTATCAGGAAATGATCAGACAGGAGAGGGTTTTCAGGAAACACTGTTAAATGTTCAGTTTCTATGCCATATGTTAAAACAAGATCTAGAGTGTGATTATTAAAGTGGTGGGTGCGTTCTTTTCCTTTTTATGAAAAGCCAATTGAGTCTAATAACAGATTAAATGTCATGTTGAGGCTGTCATTTTTAGCATCTACATGGATGTTAAAATCACCCACAATAATTATTTTATCTGAGCTGAGCACTAAATCAGATAAAAAGTCTGAGAAATCAGACAGAAACTCTGTGTAAGGAGATGGGGGGGGGGGGGGGTAGCAGGAGGAGAGAAGCTGCAGAGATGCGTGTGAGACTGCAACTCTGCTTCCTGGTCCCAACTCTGGATAGTCATATTTTGGGGGGTTTAATAAATCTGTCCATATTTCTAGAAATGAGAGCTGCTCCATCCAAAGTGGGATGGATGCCGTCTCTCCTAACAAGATCAGGTTTCCTCCAGAAGGTTTGCTAATTATCTATGAATTCCACATCGTTTCTGGGACACCACTCAGACAGCCAGCAATTTAAGGAGAACATGCGGCTAAACATGTCACTCCTGGTCTGATTGGGGAGGGGACCAGAGAAAACTACAGAATCTGACATTGTTTTGGCAAAATTGCACACCGATTCAATATTGCTTTTAGTGACCTCCGATTGGCGTAACCGGGTGTCATTACTGCCGACGTGAATTATGATTTTACTGAATTTACGTTTATCCTTAGCCAGCAGTTTTGCATTTCCTTCAATGTCGCCTGCTCTGGCCCCTGGAAGACAATTGACTATGGTTGCCGGTGTCTCTAGCTTCACATGTCTGAGAACAGAATCACCAATTACCAGAGTTTGACCCCCGGCGGGCGTGTCGCCGAGTGGGGAAAAACAGTTAGACACATGAACGGGTTGGTGGTGTACCTGGGGCTACTGTTTAGGACTATGCTTCCTCCTCACCGTCACCCAGCCACGCTCTTTCCCCAGCTGCTTGGGGTCTGCCGGGGAACAGCTAGCGGGGCCTACGCTATCTTCGGCTGCACCAGTTACAGGGGCCTGGCTAGCTACGGGTGAATGAAGGGTGCGAAGCCGAGTCTCCCTTCCAATGTGGATCACATCAGCCAGAAACAGGCTCTTGTGAAATGTAGATGACCTCAGACAGCAGCGCAGGCCCTGCTGTCGTGAAGTTGGCCTCAGAGGGAGCACTAGCCCTGGTGCAATGTCGATGGCCTAAGCCAGCAATACAGGCCCTGGTATGTTGACGATAGCCTCACAAGGAGCACATGCCGTGGTATAATGTGGATGGCCTCAGCCAGTAGCAAAGGCCCTGTTGTAATGTGGATGGCCTCATCTACCAACACTGGCCCAGGTGAAATGTGGATGGTAATGGCCAGCACCACAGACCTTGGTGTAATGTGGATGGCCTGAGCCAACAGCACAGTCCCTGGTGTGGTGAAGATGGCCTCACAGGAAGCACTGTCCCTGGTGTAATGTGGATGGCCTCAGCAAACAACACTGGCCCTGGTGAAATGTTGGTGGTATTGGCCAGCACCACAGGCCCTGGTTTAATGTAGATGGCATCAGCCAGCAGCACAGGCCCTTGAGTAATGTGAATGTCCTCAGCCGACACCACTGGCACTTGTGTAATATGGATGGTATCAGCCAGCACCAAAGGCCCTGGTGTGGTGATGATAGCCTCACAGGAAGCACTGTCCCTGGTGTAATTTGGATGGCCTCATCCAACAACACTGGCCCTGGTGAAATGTGGATGGTATTAGCCAGCACCACAGGCCCTGGTGTCGTGAAGTTGGCCTCAGAGGGAGCACTAGCCCTGGTGCAATGTGGATGGTCTAAGCCAGCAATACAGGCCCTGGTGTGGTGACGATGACCTTAGTCAACACCACTGGCCCTGGTGAAATGTGGATGGTAATGGCCAGCACCACAGACCTTGGTGTAATGTGGATGACCTTAGTCAACACCACTGGCCCTGGTGAAATGTGGATGATATCGGCAAGCACCAATGGCCCTGATGTAATGTGGATGGCCTGAGCCAACAACACTGGACCTGTTGAAATGTCGGTAGTATTGGCCAGCACCACAGGCCCTGGTTTAATGTAGATGGCATCATCCAGCAGCACAGGCCCTTGAGTATTTTGAAAGGCATCAGCCAGCAATACCACTGGCCCATGTGAAATGTGGATTGTTTCGGCCAGCAATACTGGCCCTTGTGTAATGTGGAAGGCTAGCAGCACTGGCCCTTGTGTAATGTGGATGGTATCAGCCAGCACCACAGGCCCTGGTGTGGTGATGATAGCCTCACAGGAAGCACTGTCCCTGGTGTAATTTGGATGGCCTCATCCAACAACACTGGCCCTGGTGTAATGTGGATGGTATTGGCCAGTACCACAGGCCCTGGTGTAATGTGAATGTCTTCAGCCAGTAGCACAGGCCCTTGTGTAATGTGGATGGCCCCATCCAGCAACACCACAGGCCCTGGTGAAATGTGGTTGTTTTCGGCCAGCACCACAGGCCCTTGGGTAATTTGGATGGCTAGCAGCAAAGGCCCTGGTCTGATGAAGATGGCCTCACAGAAATCACCAGCCCTGGTGTATTGTGGATGGCATCAGCCATCAACACAGGCCCTCGTGAAATATAGGTGGCCTCAGCCAGCAGCACAGGCCCTACTGCAATGTGAATGGCCTCAGCCAGCAACACAGTCCCTGGTGTAATGTTAATGTCCTCATCCAACGTCATGGCTCCGGTGCAATGTGGATGGCCTCAGCCAGCAGCACAGGACCTGGTGTATGTGGATGGCATCAGCCAGTAGCCCAGGCCCTTGAGTATTGTGAAAGGCATCAGCAAGCAACACCACTGGCCCTTGTGAAATGTGGATGGTTTCAGACAGCAACACAGGCCCTTGGGTAATGTGGAAGGCTAGCAGCACTGGCCCTTGTGTAATGTGGATGGTATCGGCCAGCAACACGGGCCCTGGTGTGGTGATGATGGCCTCACAGGAAGCACTGTCCCAGTTGTAATTTGGATGGCCTCATCCAACAGCACTGGCCCTGGTGAAATGTGGATGGTATTAGCCATCACCACAGGCCCTGGTGAAATGTGGATGGTATTGGCCAACACCAAAGGCCCAGGTGTAATGTGAATGTCCTCAGCCAGTAGCACAGGCCCTTGTGTATTGTGGATCGCATCAGCCAGCAACACAAGCCCTGGTGAAATGTGGATGGTATCAACAAGTAGCAAGGGCCCTGGTGTAATGTGGATGAGCTCATCCAGCACCACAGGCCCTGGTGTGTTGAGGATGGCCTCACATGAAGCACTGTCCTTGGTGTAATGGACCACCAAGGACAGTGAAATGTGGATGGTATCAACAAGTAGCAAGGGCCCTGGTGTAATGTGGATGACATCATCCAGCACCACAGACCCTGGTGTGTTGAGGATGGCCTCACAGGAAGCACTATCCTTGGTGTAATGTAATTGGCCTCAGCCAACAACAGTGGCCCTGGTGAAATGTGGATGGTATTGGCCAGCACCACAGGCCCTGGTGTAATGTGAATATCCTCAGCCAGTAGTAAAGGCCCTTGTGTTTCGTGGAACGCATCAGCCAGCAACACAATCCCTGGTGAAATGTGGATGGCCTCATCCAGCACCACAGGCCCTGGTTTGGTGATGATTGCCACACAGGAAGAACTGTAGCTGGTGTAATGTGGATGTTCTCATCCAACAGTACAGGCCCTGGTGTGGTTAAGATGTCCTCAGAGGAAGCACAGGCAGTGGTGTAATGTGGATGGCCTCAGACAGCAGCCAGGCCCTGGTGAAATGTAGATGGCCTCGGCCGGCAACATGCGTTCTGGTGAAAGGTAGTCTGCCTCAGCCAGTAGCACAGACTTGTGTGGTGAAGATGGCCTCACAGGAAGCACTGTCCCTTGTGTAATGTGCATGGCCTCAGCCAAGAACAGTGGCCCTGGTGAAATGTGGATGGTATTGGCCAGCACCACAGGCCCTGGTGTAATGTGAATGTCCTCAGCCTGAAGCACAGGCCCTTGTGTATTGTGGATTGCTCAGCCAGCAACACAAGCCCTGGTGAGATGTGGTTGGTATCAACGAGTAGCACAGGCCCTGGTGTAATGTGGATGGCCTCAGCCAGCACCACAGGCCCTGGTTTGGTAATGATGGCATCACAGGAAGCACTGGCATTGGTGTAATGTGGATGGCCTGAGCCAACAAAACTGGCCCTGGTGAAATCTGGATGGCATCAACGAGTAGCACAGGCCCTCGTGTAATGTTGATGGCCTCAGCCAACACCACTGGCCCTGGTGTAATGTGGATGGCATCAGCCAGTATCACAGGCCCTTCTGTGTTGTGGATTTCATCAGCCAGCAACACAAGCCCTGGTGAAATGTGGATGGTTTAGGACAGCACCAAAGGCCCTGGTGTAATGTGGATGGCCTCAGCCAAAAGTACAGGCCCTGGTGTGGTGAAGATGGCCTCAATGGAAGCACTGTCCGTGATGTAAAGTGTTCGGCCTCAGCCAACAACAGTGGCCCTGGTGAAATGTGGATGGTATTGGCCAGCACAACAGGCCATGTTGTAATGTGAATGTCCTCAGCCAACACCACAGGCCCTGGTGAAATGTGGTTGTTTTCGGCCAGCAACACAAGTTCTTGGGTAATTTGGATGGCTAGCAGCACAGGCCCTGGTCTGGTGAAGATTTCCTCACAGGAATCACTGGCCCTGGTGTATTTTCGATGGCATCAGCAAACAGCACAGACCCTGGTCTAGTGAAGATGGCCTCACAGAAATTACTGGCCCTGGTGTATTGTGGATGGCATCAGTCGTCAACACAGGCCCTCGTGAAATATAGGTGGCCTCAGCCAGCAGCACAGGCCCTACTGCAATGTGAATGGCCTCAGCCAGCAACACAGTCCCTGGTGAAATGTGGATGGTTTCGGACAGCACCAAAGGGCCTGGTGAAATGTGGATGGTATTGGCCAGCACCAAAGGCCCTGGTGTAATGTGGATGGCCTCAGCCAAAAGTACAGGCCCTGGTGTGGTGAAGATGGCCTCACAAGAAGCACTGTCCCTGATGTAAAGTGTATGGCCTCAGCCAACAACAGTGGCCCTGTTGTATTGTGAATGGCCTCATCCAACAACACTGGCCCAGGTGAAATGTGGATGGTATTGGCCAGCGCCACAGTCCCTGGTGTAATGTGAATGTCCTCAGCCATAACCACAGGCCCTGATGAAATGTAGTTGTCCTCAACCATGACCATAGGCCCTGGTGTGGTGAAGATGGCCTCACAGGAAGCACCGTCCCTGGTGTAATGTGTATTTCCTAATCCAACAAAATTGGCCGTCTTTAAATGTGGATGGTATTGGCCAACACCACAGGCCCTGGCGTAATGTGAATGGCCTCATCCAACACCACTGGCCCTGGTGTAATGGGGATGGCATCAGCCAGGAGCACAGGCTCTTGTGTATAGTGGATCGCATCAGCCAGCAACACAAGCCCTGGTAAAATGTGGATGGTTTCGGCCTGCACCACAGGCCCTGGTTTAATGTGGATGGCCTCAACGAGTAGCACAGGCCCTTGTGTAATGTGGATGTCATCAGCCAGCAACACAAGCCCTGGTGAAATGTGGATGGTTTCGGACAGCACCAAAGGGCCTGGTGAAATGTGGAGGGTATTGGCCAGCACTAAATGCCCTGGTGTAATGTGGATGGCCTCAGCCAAAAGTACAGGCCCTGGTGTGGTGAAGATGGCCTCACAAGAAGCACTGTCCCTGATGTAAAGTGTATGGCCTCAGCCAACAACAGTGGCACTGGTGTATTGTGATTGGCCTCATCCAACAACACTGGCCCTGGTGAAATGTGGATGGTATTGGCCAGCACCACAGTCCCTGGTGTAATGTGAATGTCCTCAGCCATGACCACAGGCCCTGATGAAATGTAGTTGGCCTCAGACATGACCACAGGCCCTGGTGAAATGTAAATGTCCTCAGCCAGTAGCACAGGCCCTGTTGTAATGTGGATGTCCTCATCTAACAACTCTGTCGCTGGTGAAATATGGATGGTATTGGTCAGCACCACACAACCAGGTGAAATGTGCATGATATCGGTCAGCACCACAGGCCCAGGTGTAATGTGAATGGCATCAACGAGCAGCAGAGGCCCTGGTGTGGTGAAGATGGCCTCACAGGAGGCACTGTCCCTTGTGTAATGTGTATGGCCTCAGCCAACAACAGTGGCCCTGGTGAAATGTGGATTATATTGGCCAGCACAACAGGCCCTGGTGGAATGTGAATATCCTCAGCCAGTAGTAAAGGCCCTTGTGTTTTGTGGAACGCATCAGCCAGCAACACAATCCCTGGTGAAATGTGGATGACCTCATCCAGCACCACAGGCCATGATTTGGTGATGATTGCCACCTAGGAAGACCTCTACCTGGTGTAATGTCGATGGCCTCATCCAACAGTACAGGCCCTGGTTTAATGTAGATGGCATCAGCCAGTAGCACAGGCTCTTGAGTATTGTGAAGGGCATCAGCCAGCAACACCACTGGCCCTTGTGAAATGTGGATGGTTTCGGCCAGCAACACAGGTACTTGGGTAATGTGGAAGGCTAGCAGCAATGGCCCTTGTGTAATGTGGATGGTAACAGGCAGCACCACAGGTGTGGTGATGATGGCCTCACAGGAAGCACTGTCCCTGGTGTAATTTGGATGGCCTCATCCAACAACACTAGCCCTGGTGAAATGTGGATGGTATTAGCCAGCACCACAGGCCCTGGTGTAATGTGAATGTCCTCAGCCAACACCACTGGCCTTGGTGAAATATGGATGGTATTGGTCAGCACCACACAACCAGGTGAAATGTGCATGATATCGGTCAGCACCACAGGCCCAGGTGTAATGTGAATGGCATCAACGAACAGGAGAGGCCCTGGTGTGGTGAAGATGGCCTCACAGGAGGCACTGTCCCTTGTGTAATGTGTATGGCCTCAGCCAACAACAGTGGCCGTGGTGAAATGTGGATGATATTGGCCAGCACAGCAGGCCCTGGTGGAATGTGAATATCCTCAGCCAGTAGTAAAGGCCCTTGTGTTTTGTGGAACGCATCAGCCAGCAACACAATCCCTGGTGAAATGTGGATGACCTCATCCAGCACCACAGGCCATGATTTGGTGATGATTGCCACCTAGGAAGACCTCTAAATGGTGTAATGTGGATGGCCTCATCCAACAGTACAGACCCTGGTTTAATGTAGATGGCATCAGCCAGTAGCACAGGCCCTTGAGTATTGTGAAGGGCATCTGCCAGCAACACCACTGGCCCTTGTGAAATGTGGATGGTTTCGGCCAGCAACACAGGTACTTGGGTAATGTGGAAGGCTAGCAGCAATGGCCCTTGTGTAATGTGGATGGTATCAGGCAGCACCACAGGTGTGGTGATGATGGCCTCACAGGAAGCACTGTCCCTGGTGTAATTTAGAAGGCCTCATCCAACAAAACTAGCCCTGGTGAAATGTGGATGGTATTAGCCAGCACCACAGGCCCTGGTGTAATGTGAATGTCCTCAGCCAACACCACTGGCCTTGGTGTAATGTGGATGGTATTGGCCAGCACCACATGCCCTGGTGTAATGTGAATGGCCTCATCCAACAACACTGGCCCTTGTGAAATGTGGATGGTATTGGCCAGCACCACAGGCCCTGGTGTAATGTGATTGTCCTCAGCCAGAAGGACAGGCCCTTGTGTACTGTGGATCGCATCAGCCAGCAACACAAGCCCTGGTGAAATGTGGATGGTATCAACGAGTAGCACAGGCCCTGGTGTAATGTGGATGGCCTCATCCAGCAACACCACAGGCCCTGGTGAAATGTGGTTGTTTTCGGCCAGTAACACAGGCCCTTGGGTAATTTGGATGGCTAGCAGCACAGGCCCTGGTCTGGTGAAGATGGCCTCACAGGAATCACTGGCCCTGGTGTATTTTCGATGGCATCAGCAAGCAGCACAGACCCTGGTCTAGTGAAGATGGCCTCACAGAAATCACTGGCCCTGGTGTATTGTGGATGGCATCGGCCATCAACACAGACCCTCGTGAAATATAGGTGGCCTCAGCCAGCAGCACAGGCCCTGGTGTAATGTTAATGTCCTCATCCAACCCCATGGCCCCTGTGCAATGTGGATGGCCTCAGCCAGCAGCACAGGACCTTGTGTAATGTGGATGGCATAATCTAACAACACTGGCCCTTGTGAAATATGGATGGTATTGGTAAGCACCACACACCCTGGTGTAATGTGGATGGCCTTAACTTACACCACTGGCCCTGGTGTAATGTGCATGATATTGGCCAGCATCACAGGCCCTGCTGTAATGTAGATGGCATCAGCCAGTAGCACAGGCCCTTGAGTATTGTGAATGGCATCAGCCAGCAACACAGGCCCTTGGGTAATGTGTAAGGCTAGCAGCAATGGCCCTGGTGAAATGTGGATGGTATCAGCCAGCAACACAGGCCCTTGGGTAATGTGTAAGGCTAGCAGCAATGGCCCTTGTGTAATGTGGATGGCATCAGCAAGCAGCACAGACCCTGGTCTACTGAAGATGGCCTCACAGAAATCACTGGCCATGGTGTATTGTGGATGGCATCGGCCATCAACACAGGCCCTCGTGAAATATAGGTGGCCTCAGCCAGCAGCACAGGCCCTACTGCAATGTGGATGGCCTCACCCAGCAGCACAGGACCTTGTGTAATGTGGATGGCATAATCTAACAACACTGGCCCTTGTGAAATATGGATGGTATTGGTAAGCACCACACACCCTGGTGTAATGTGGATGGCCTTAACTTACACCACTGGCCCTGGTGTAATGTGCATGATATTGGCCAGCATCACAGGCCCTAATGTGGATGGCATTAACGAGCACCAAAGGCCCTGGTGGGGTAAAGATGGCCTCACAGGAATCACAGTCTCTGGTGTAATGTGGATGGCCTCAGCAAACAACACTGGCCTTGGTGTAATGTCGATGGTATTGGCCAGCACCACAGGCCCTGCTGTAATGTAGATGGCATCAGCCAGTAGCACAGGCCCTTGAGTGTTGTGAATGGCATCAGCCAGCAACACAGGCCCTTGGGTAATGTGTAAGGCTAGCAGCAATGGCCCTGGTGAAATGTGGATGGTATCAGCCAGCACCACAGGCCCTGGTGTGGTGATGATGGCCTCACAGGAAGCACTGTCCCTGGTGTAATTTGGATGGCCTCATCCAACAACACTGGCCCTGGTGTAATGTGGATGGTATTGGCTAGCAGCACAGGCCCTGGTGTAACGTGAATGGCCTCATCCAACAACACTGGCCCTGGTGAAATGTGGATGGTATTGGCCAGCACCACAGGCCCTGGTGTAATGTAATTGTCCTCAGCCAGAAGCACAGGCCCTTGTGTACTGTGGATCGCATCAGCCAGCAACACAAGCCCTGGTGAAATGTGGATGGTATCAACGAGTAGCACAGGCCCTGGTGTAATGTGGATGGCCTCATCCAGCAACACCACAGGCCCTGGTGAAATGTGGTTGTTTTCGGCCAGTAACACAGGCCCTTGGGTAATTTGGATGGCTAGCAGCACAGGCCCTGGTCTGGTGAAGATGGCCTCACAGGAATCACTGGCCCTGGTGTATTTTCGATGGCATCAGCAAGCAGCACAGACCCTGGTCTAGTGAAGATGGCCTCACAGAAATCACTGGCCCTGGTGTATTGTGGATGGCATCGGCCATCAACACAGGCCCTCGTGAAATATAGGTGGCCTCAGCCAGCAGCACAGGCCCTGGTGTAATGTTAATGTCCTCATCCAACCCCATGGCCCCTGTGCAATGTGGATGGCCTCAGCCAGCAGCACAGGACCTTGTGTAATGTGGATGGCATAATCTAACAACACTGGCCCTTGTGAAATATGGATGGTATTGGTAAGCACCACACACCCTGGTGTAATGTGGATGGCCTTAACTTACACCACTGGCCCTGGTGTAATGTGCATGATATTGGCCAGCATCACAGGCCCTGCTGTAATGTAGATGGCATCAGCCAGTAGCACAGGCCCTTGAGTATTGTGAATGGCATCAGCCAGCAACACAGGCCCTTGGGTAATGTGTAAGGCTAGCAGCAATGGCCCTTGTGTAATGTGGATGGCATCAGCAAGCAGCACAGACCCTGGTCTACTGAAGATGGCCTCACAGAAATCACTGGCCATGGTGTATTGTGGATGGCATCGGCCATCAACACAGGCCCTCGTGAAATATAGGTGGCCTCAGCCAGCATCACAGGCCCTACTGCAATGTGGATGGCCTCACCCAGCAGCACAGGACCTTGTGTAATGTGGATGGCATAATCTAACAACACTGGCCCTTGTGAAATATGGATGGTATTGGTAAGCACCACACACCCTGGTGTAATGTGGATGGCCTTAACTTACACCACTGGCCCTGGTGTAATGTGCATGATATTGGCCAGCATCACAGGCCCTAATGTGGATGGCATTAACGAGCATCAAAGGCCCTGGTGGGGTAAAGATGGCCTCACAGGAATCACAGTCTCTGGTGTAATGTGGATGGCCTCAGCAAACAACACTGGCCTTGGTGTAATGTCGATGGTATTGGCCAGCACCACAGGCCCTGCTGTAATGTAGATGGCATCAGCCAGTAGCACAGGCCCTTGAGTATTGTGAATGGCATCAGCCAGCAACACAGGCCCTTGGGTAATGTGTAAGGCTAGCAGCAATGGCCCTGGTGAAATGTGGATGGTATCAGCCAGCACCACAGGCCCTGGTGTGGTGATGATGGCCTCACAGGAAGCACTGTCCCTGGTGTAATTTGGATGGCCTCATCCAACAACACTGGCCCTGGTGTAATGTGGATGGTATTGGCTAGCAGCACAGGCCCTGGTGTAACGTGAATGGCCTCATCCAACAACACTGGCCCTGGTGAAATGTGGATGGTATTGGCCAGCACCACAGGCCCTGGTGTAATGTGATTGTCCTCAGCCAGAAGCACAGGCCCTTGTGTACTGTGGATCGCATCAGCCAGCAACACAAGCCCTGGTGAAATGTGGATGGTATCAACGAGTAGCACAGGCCCTGGTGTAATGTGGATGGCCTCATCCAGCAACACCACAGGCCCTGGTGAAATGTGGTTGTTTTCGGCCAGTAACACAGGCCCTTGGGTAATTTGGATGGCTAGCAGCACAGGCCCTGGTCTGGTGAAGATGGCCTCACAGGAATCACTGGCCCTGGTGTATTTTCGATGGCATCAGCAAGCAGCACAGACCCTGGTCTAGTGAAGATGGCCTCACAGAAATCACTGGCCCTGGTGTATTGTGGATGGCATCGGCCATCAACACAGGCCCTCGTGAAATATAGGTGGCCTCAGCCAGCAGCACAGGCCCTACTGCAATGTGAATGGCCTCAGCCAGCAACACAGTCCCTGGTGTAATGTTAATGTCCTCATCCAACCCCATGGTCCCTGTGCAATGTGGATGGCCTCAGCCAGCAGCACAGGACCTTGGGTAATGTGGATGTCCTCATCCAACCCCATGGTCCCTGTGCAGTGTGGATGGCCTCAGCCAGCAGCACTGGCCCTTGTGAAATATGGATGGTATTGGTAAGCACCACACACCCTGGTGTAATGTGGATGGCCTTAACTTACACCACTGGCCCTGGTTTAATGTGCATGATATTGGCCAGCATCACAGGCCCTAATGTGGATGGCATTAACGAGCATCAAAGGCCCTGGTGGGGTAAGGATGGCCTCACAGGAATCACAGTCTCTGGTGTAATGTGGATGGCCTCAGCAAACAACACTGGCCTTGGTGTAATGTCGATGGTATTGGCCCAGCACCACAGGCCCTGCTGTAATGTAGATGGCATCAGCCAGTAGCACAGGCCCTTGAGTATTGTGAATGGCATCAGCCAGCAACACAGGCCCTTGGGTAATGTGTAAGGCTAGCAGCAATGGCCCTGGTGAAATGTGGATGGTATCAGCCAGGACCACAGGCCCTGGTGTAATGCGGATGGCCTCATCCAACAACACTGGCCCTGGTGAAATGTGGATGATATTGGCCAGAACCACAGGCCGTTGTGTAATGTGGATGGCCTCAGCCAACACCACTGGCCCTGGTGTAATGTGTATGGCATCAGCCAGTATCACAGGCCCTTCTGTGTTTTGGATGTCATCAGCCAGCAACACAAGCCCTGGTGAAATGTGGATGGTATTGACCAGCACGACATGCCCTGGTGTAATGAGGAGGGCCTCAGCCAAAAGTACAGGCCCTGGTGTGGTGAAGATGTCCTCACAAGAAGCACTGTCCCTGATGTAAAGTGTATGGCCTCAGCCAACAACAGTGGCCCTGTTGTATTGTGAATGGCCTCATCCAACAACACTGGCCCAGGTGAAATGTGGATGGTATTGGCCAGCACCACAGTCCCTGGTGTAATGTGAATGTCCTCAGCCATGACCACAGGCCCTGATGAGATGTAGTTGTCCTCAACCATGACCATAGGCCCTGGTGTGGTGAAGATGGCCTCACAGGAAGCACCGTCCCTGGTGTAATGTGTATTTCCTAAGCCAACAAAATTGGCCGTCTTTAAATGTGGATGGTATTGGCCAACACCACAGGCCCTGGCGTAATGTGAATGTCCTCATCCAACACCACTGGCCCTGGTGTAATGGGGATGGCATCAGCCAGGAGCGCAGGCTCTTGTGTATTGTGGATCGCATAAGCCAGCAACACAAGCCCTGGTGAAATGTGGATGGTTTCGGCCTGCACCACAGGCCCTGGTTTAATGTGGATGGCCTCAACGAGTAGCACAGGCCCTTGTGTAATGTGGATCACATCAGCCAGCAACACAGGCTCTGGTGAAATGTAGATGACCTCAAACAGCAGCACAGGCCGTGCTGTCGTGAAGTTGGCCTCAGAGGGAGGAATAGCCCAGGTGCAATGTGGATGGCCTAAGCCAGCAATACAGGCCCTGGTGTGGTGACGATAGCCTCACAGGGAGCACATGCCGTGGTATAATATGGATGGCCTCAGCCAGTAGCACAGGCCCTGTTGTAATGGGGATGGTATTGGCCAGCACCACAGGCTCTGCTTTGGTGATGATGGCCAGACAGGAAGCACTGTCCCTGATCTAATGCGGATGGCCTCATCCAACAACACTGGCCCTGGTGAAATATGGATGGTATTGGCCAGCACCACAGGCCGTTGTGTAATGTGGATGGCCTCAGCCAACACCACTGGCCCTGGTGTACTGTGTATGTTATCAGCCAGTATCACAGGCCCTTCTGTGTTGTGGATGTCATCAGCCAGCAACACAAGCCCTGGTGAAATGTGGATGGTTTCGGACAGCACCAAAGGGCCTGGTGAAATGTGGATGGTATTGGCCAGCACGAAATGCCCTGGTGTAATGTGGATGGCCTCAGCCAAAAGTACAGGCCCTGGTGTGGTGAAGATGGCCTCACAAGAAGCACTGTCCCTGATGTAAAGTGTATGGCCTCAGCCAACAACAGTGGCACTGGTGTATTGTGATTGGCCTCATCCAACAACACTGGCCCTGGTGAAATGTGGATGGTATTGGCCAGCACCACAGGCCCTGGTGTAATGTGAATGTTACATTACACCAGGGCCAGCACCATTGGCCCTGGTGTAATGTGGATGGTATTGGCCATCACCACAGGCCCTGGTGTAATGTGAATGTCCTCAGCCATGACCACAGGCCCTGATGAAATGTAGTTGGCCTCAGACATGACCACAGGCCCTGGTGTAATGTGAATGTCCTCAGCCAGCACCATTGGCCCTGGTGAAATGTGAATGTCCTCAGCCAGAAGCACAGGCCCTTGTGTATTGTGGATCGCATCATCCAGCAACACAAGCCCTGGTGAAATGTGGTTGGTATCAACGAGTAGCACAGGCCCTGGTGTAATGTGGATGGCCTCAGCCAGCACAACAGTGATGATGGCCTAACAGGAAGCACAGTCCCTGTTGTAATGTACATGTCCCCAGCCAACACCACTGGCCCTGGTGAAATGTGGATGGTATTGGCCAGCACCACAGGCCCTGGTGAAATGTAAATGTCCTCAGCCAGTAGCACAGGCCCTGGTGTAATGTGGATGGCCTCATCTAACAACACTGTCCCTGGTGAAATATGGATGGTATTTGTCAGCACCACACACCTTTGTGTAATGTGAATGGCCTTAGCCAACACCACTGACCCTGGTGAAATGTGCATGATATCTGTCAGCACCCCAGGCCCAGGTGTAATGTGGATGGCATCAACGAGCATCAAAGGCCCTGGTGGGGTGAAGATGGCCTCACAGGAAGCACTGTCCCTGGTGTAATGTGAATGGTAGAAGCCGGCATCAAAGACCGTGATGCAATGTGGATGGCCTCAGAGAACAACAGTGGCCCTGGTGAAATGTGGTTGATATTGGGCAGCACCACTGGCCCTGGTGTAATGTGAGTGTCCTAAGCCAGTAGCACTGGCCCTTGCGTATTGTGGATGTCATCAGCCAGCAATACAAGCCCTGGTGAAATGTGGATGGCATGAGCCAGCAACTCAGGCCCTGGTGAAATCAGGATGGTATCAGCCAGCAACGCAGGCCTTTGTATATTGTGGATGGGATCAGCCACCAACACAGGCCCTGGTGAAATGTAGATGTCCTCAGCCAGTAGCACAGGCCAGGTGTAATGTGGATGGCATTAATGAGCAGCAGAGGCCCTGGTGGGGTGAAGATGGCCTCACAGGAAGCACTGACCCTGGTGTAATGTGGATGGTAGAAGTCGGCGTCACAGGCCGTGATGTAATGTGCATGGCCTCAGCCAAAAGCACAGGCCCTGGTGTGGTGAAGATGGCCTCAAAGGAAGCACTGTCCCTGGTGTAATGTGAATGTCCTCAGCCAACACCACTGGCCCTGTTGTAATGTGGATGGCATCAGCCATGACCGAAGGCGCTGGTGAAATGTAGTTGGCCTCAGCCATGACCAGAGGCCCTGGTGAAATGTAAATGTCCTCAGCCAGTAGCACAGGCCCTGTTGTAATGTGGATGGCCTCATCTAACAACACTGTCCCTGGTGAAATATGGATGGTATTGGTCAGCACCACAAACCCTGGTGTAATGTGAATGGCCTTAGGCAACAACACTTGCACTGGTGAAATGTGGATGGTATTGGCCAGCAGCACAGGCCCTGGTGTGGTGTTTCGACAGAAGAAGTCAGCTTGCGGCTCTCCGGATGCAAAGGTAATTGGTGGTATGCTGAGCTGAGGTCAATCTGGCTGTAGTGAGTGGCAGCTGCCAAGTCAGAAAACAGATCCTCCATATGAGGAAGAGGATGGCAGTCAGCAATAATGCTCTTATTGGGTTCACGAAGGTCAACACACAGTCTCAACTCCTTTTTTCGCTTTCTGGCCACGACCAAAGGACTCACCCACTCAGCTGCATCGATCCTTTCAATTATGCCAGCTTTGAGTAAGCGAGAGAGTTCTGCTGACACCTCTGTACGTACACTTAATGGCAGGCGTCTCAGCTTTTGGCGTACAGGCCGCACATTGTTGTTTACCTGTACTTTATGGATGAACCCTTTAACACATCCAAGTTGAGCTGGTGGAATAGGATCAACATTGTACACAGCAGACTTCTGGTTAGACGAATCCGGATCATCTGCAGTTTCATCCTGAATGCGGTCCACTTTGCCTCCGACGATGCAGACGTTCAGTGCTCTAATGAGGTCGAGGCCTAATAGCGGGGAACCAGCTTTGACAATGTAGAAGGAAGCAGGAACTTTTTCATTCTGTGCATGCAGTGCAACTGATGCAGGCAGACAACCCATCACAGCCAACTCATCTTTAGCATAAGTAACTAGTTTGACTTTAGGTCGCACCAGTGAACAGTCTGCAAAATATTGTCTGTAGATAGTTTCTGGCAGAATAGACACAGAAGCTCCAGTGTCTACTATCAGCTCTACTGTCTTAGAGCCACCTTGTACAGTTTCAATGTCGACAGTGCAGGTAAGCTTATCTTGAATAGCTGCCATCATTTTAGCATCTTGCACGCACAGTACTGCCAATTCTGGAACCACTACTTCTCTCACTTCACTGACTGACGACTTACATACCTTGGCAAAATGTCCCTTTTTCCCGCAGTTATTGCATTTTGAAGAAGCAGCCGGGCAGTTTTTATCATTAGCTAAGTGCTTGTGAGAACCACACCTGAAGCACTTCCGCTGCTGCTGCTTTGAACCTCCCCGTTTGCGTTGGTCTGGAGTGCAGCCTTTAGCGGGGCGAGGTCCTCTCCTCTGGTGAGAGTGGGAATTTGCCGCGTCGACCGTCTGAACAGGCGCGGTCGGACACGAGCCAGGTGTGGAGAGTAGAGTAGCGTTTTTGACTGCTGCTTCTACCTGGCTCGCAATAGTTAGAGCCTTATCCAGTGTGAGTTCATCCTCCAGTAACAGTTTGTCTTTCACAACGCTGACATGAGCATTGGAGATCAACTGATCTCTTATCATTTCACTTTCCATTTGTCCAAAGTTACAAGATGAAGCTAATGCTCTCAGAGCCACCACATACTGAGAAACAGTCTCATCCGCTCGTTGAATACGCTGTCTGAATGTATGACGGCACGCCACGACATTCACTTTCGGCACAAAGTGCTTCTCCAGTGCGCTCATGGCGTCAGCATATGTATCACCTTGCTCCGGTAACGTGTAGAATAACCGCTGTCCCTCCGGGCCCAAGCAGTGTAGCAAAACAGCGCGTTTCCTAGCATCCGGCCATGCGTCTCCCGTGGCATTGATTACTAGCATGTAATTGTCGAATATTTTCCGCCATGTAGTAAATGGAATCGGCAGCTCGCCCACATGTGGAAGAAAAGATGGTGGACTCGGAACTGATGCACTCATCCTCGTCGCCAATTTGTGGTGTTTTGACAGAAGAACGGAGACGGCTTGGTTTGTAATGGAACGTATATATTCAGCAGTAGTTCGCCATTTTACATCTCACCATACACTTCACTTCTTCTCTCCTTCCATCATTCTTAGTCACAGAGCCCCCTACTGGTAACTGAGTATATGTTCATATTCAGTCCCCCTTGTAAGCAACCCTTCACCATCTTAGCAGTGTATGTAAACACAACATCTCTCCTCATTCTCACAGAATTCTACTACCTCAGTATTACTTACTTAGCATGGCAACATTACTATTTGCACAGAACATTATCAGTAGTAAACTTTGCAACCAGACAGCATTTTCAATACCTATTTCACTTATAACATTACTGGGTGTTTGAACTATACCCGTGATCTTAACATACAATCTTGTTATGGTGCCTAAATCGTCCTTTATAATGAATACTTGTACCGTTAAGGTTACTGTAGTAACTTAACAACCTTAAGTCACAAAACTCACAAATAAATCACAGTAAATCAATCCTCTATTATACTTGGACCTCAGAACTAGCAGTATGGAACTTAACATTAGCACCCAACAGTTTTTTTCACTTTTTTTTCTTTTCATTTTTTTTTTTTTTTTAACTCATTTCATAACATAATCCTTGGTCCAAGCTGGTAACTGTCTCGGTCTGTTAGGAACAGAAGGTCTTTTAGGAGTTTCTCTTGTGTTATTTTCAACCTCGTCACCAGCCTGCAACGGCTCAGCATTCTCTGCGCAGCAGAGTGAGAGACGGGCTGCATTCCATCTCTTTCCATCACTCAAGATGAAGGTGCTCAGTCCAGTCTGTTGCTGCACTGACAGTGGATCAGTGAACTGTCTCTCTCCCTTCCCCACTCGGAAAGGTTTACGTATCCGCACCCTGTCACCGACCACAAGCTGGGGAGGTTTTGCCCCCCTCTTTGCATCAGTGTAGCGTTTACTCTTACGTTGCTGGTGAGAGACTCTGGCCCTGCATTGGTCATACTGTCCTGTGTCTTTGGGAAACGGCAGGACATTTAGCTTTGTTCTCATGGGTCTCCCTCTGAGAAGCTGGAACGGAGCTGCTCCAGTCGTTGCATGAGCTGTAGCACGGTAATTCTGTAGCATCTCTGTCACGGCAGGCTTCCACAGCTTCTGGGACACCTGTGCAGCCTGAACACAGTCCTTCAGCACTCTGTTGAATCTTTCAACACACCCGTTCGCTTGAGGGTGATACACACTTGTTCTGATGTGCTTGATGCCCCTTTCCGTCAGGAAATCAGCAAAGGCAGATGAAGTGAATTGTGGTCCATTATCTGTGGTAAGCTCACAAGGGTTTCCCTCCCGTGCAAAAACTGAAGACAAGAACCTAATCACAGTGTCTGTAGTAGCTGGTGAAGTAAAGGCTACTTCTGGCCATTTGCTGAAGTAATCGACCAGTGTGATGGCAAACCTGCAGTCCTGCGACCCGCGGTCAAAAGGTCCAACAATGTCAACGGTCACATGCTGAAAGGGACCATCTGGAAACTGAACCGGCTGTAAGGGAGTAGGAGCAGTTTTGGCCGTTTTGTCACACAATTGACAGACTGAGCACGATGACAGAATCGCATGGACTTGAGTATCCATGCATGGCCACCAGTAAAGCTCTCTGAGCCGCTGCTTTGTGCGAACTATGCCCTGGTGACCTTCGTGTGCGAGACATATCACCTTTTCCCGCAGGGACCTTGGGACCACCAGACGTGTCCCCCGGAAAACCAACGGTGATTCCACAGCAAGTTCATGTCGCACCAGGAAATACGGCTGTATCTCAGGTGGGAGAGACCTTTTCACCTTAGGCCAGCCTGAGCGGATAACCTGTTGCAGCAGAGAAAGGTCAGGGCAGTCCTCACATTCAGCTTTAAAATCCGTCAACGGTGTCGCTGTCAAGAGAGGAGAAACTTCAGCTATCTCCAAGAGAAGGTCTTTTTCAGCATCAATGTCAGTGCTGGAGTACATCAGGGGAACCCGTGAGAGGCAGTCTGCGATGACATTCTGAACACCAGGACGGTACTGCACATCATACTGAAAACACATCAGCCTTGCAGACCATCGTGCGATTCTCATGCCCGCTCTGTTCATACCTTTGGTGCTGAGAAGGGTAGTAAGAGCTTGGTGGTCAGTACGAAGCGTGAATCTGCGGCCCCATACATATGTACGCCACCTTTCCACCACCCAGACACAGGCTAACGCCTCCTTTTCTGTGGTGGAGTACTTTCTTTCAGCAGGAGACAGTGTTCGGGAGGCGAACGCCACAACCCGCTCCACTTGATCTGGGTGTAACTGTGTCAACACAGCGCCTAGCCCATAGTCTGATGCGTCTGTGGTGATAAAAGCAGATAAGTCAGGGTCATAGACGGCAAGTGCGGGACTTTCCAGAAGGAGTTTTTTCAGGTTACTGAAGCTCTCATGTGCTGCCTCGTTCCACTGGAGTTCAACTTTCATGTCTGTTTTCAGCAACTGTCGCAGTGGTTCCACCAGTGTAGCATAATCTGGAATAAATTTACTGAACCAGGATGACAAACCCAGGAACGAGCGCAATGCAGCCATATCCTTTGGAGCAGGAGCCTCGGCAATAGCAGTAAGGTGATGTTGGCTTGGACGTAGGCCTTCCTTTGAGATTACATGGCCCAGGAATGTGATGTGTGACTGGCAGAAGGAACTTTTCCCAACATTAATCTGCAGGCCGACATCTCTGAGACGTTGGAGAACAGCTTGCAGGCGTGTATCATGTACCTCCTTTGATGTTCCGTAGACGATGATGTCATCCAAGTAGTTGTGAACACCAGGCAGATCTTTCAGGACCGTTTGCATCATTTTCTGGAACGCCGAAGGTGCTGATGCTAGGCCAAATGGGACACGTGTGAACTGGAACAGTCCCTCATGAGTGATGAAAGCAGTCAGCTTGCGGCTCTCCGGATGCAAAGGTAATTGGTGGTATGCTGAGCTGAGGTCAATCTGGCTGTAGTGAGTGGCAGCTGCCAAGTCAGAAAACAGATCCTCCATATGAGGAAGAGGATGGCAGTCAGCAATAATGCTCTTATTGGGTTCACGAAGGTCAACACACAGTCTCAACTCCTTTTTTCGCTTTCTGGCCACGACCAAAGGACTCACCCACTCAGCTGCATCGATCCTTTCAATTATGCCAGCTTTGAGTAAGCGAGAGAGTTCTGCTGACACCTCTGTACGTACACTTAATGGCAGGCGTCTCAGCTTTTGGCGTACAGGCCGCACATTGTTGTTTACCTGTACTTTATGGATGAACCCTTTAACACATCCAAGTTGAGCTGGTGGAATAGGATCAACATTGTACACAGCAGACTTCTGGTTAGACGAATCCGGATCATCTGCAGTTTCATCCTGAATGCGGTCCACTTTGCCTCCGACGATGCAGACGTTCAGTGCTCTAATGAGGTCGAGGCCTAATAGCGGGGAACCAGCTTTGACAATGTAGAAGGAAGCAGGAACTTTTTCATTCTGTGCATGCAGTGCAACTGATGCAGGCAGACAACCCATCACAGCCAACTCATCTTTAGCATAAGTAACTAGTTTGACTTTAGGTCGCACCAGTGAACAGTCTGCAAAATATTGTCTGTAGATAGTTTCTGGCAGAATAGACACAGAAGCTCCAGTGTCTACTATCAGCTCTACTGTCTTAGAGCCACCTTGTACAGTTTCAATGTCGACAGTGCAGGTAAGCTTATCTTGAATAGCTGCCATCATTTTAGCATCTTGCACGCACAGTACTGCCAATTCTGGAACCACTACTTCTCTCACTTCACTGACTGACGACTTACATACCTTGGCAAAATGTCCCTTTTTCCCGCAGTTATTGCATTTTGAAGAAGCAGCCGGGCAGTTTTTATCATTAGCTAAGTGCTTGTGAGAACCACACCTGAAGCACTTCCGCTGCTGCTGCTTTGAACCTCCCCGTTTGCGTTGGTCTGGAGTGCAGCCTTTAGCGGGGCGAGGTCCTCTCCTCTGGTGAGAGTGGGAATTTGCCGCGTCGACCGTCTGAACAGGCGCGGTCGGACACGAGCCAGGTGTGGAGAGTAGAGTAGCGTTTTTGACTGCTGCTTCTACCTGGCTCGCAATAGTTAGAGCCTTATCCAGTGTGAGTTCATCCTCCAGTAACAGTTTGTCTTTCACAACGCTGACATGAGCATTGGAGATCAACTGATCTCTTATCATTTCACTTTCCATTTGTCCAAAGTTACAAGATGAAGCTAATGCTCTCAGAGCCACCACATACTGAGAAACAGTCTCATCCGCTCGTTGAATACGCTGTCTGAATGTATGACGGCACGCCACGACATTCACTTTCGGCACAAAGTGCTTCTCCAGTGCGCTCATGGCGTCAGCATATGTATCACCTTGCTCCGGTAACGTGTAGAATAACTGCTGTCCCTCCGGGCCCAAGCAGTGTAGCAAAACAGCGCGTTTCCTAGCATCCGGCCATGCGTCTCCCGTGGCATTGATTACTAGCATGTAATTGTCGAATATTTTCCGCCATGTAGTAAATGGAATCGGCGGCTCGCCCACATGTGGAAGAAAAGATGGTGGACTCGGAACTGATGCACTCATCCTCGTCGCCAATTTGTGGTGTTTCGACAGAAGAACGGAGACGGCTTGGTTTGTAATGGAACGTATATATTCAGCAGTAGTTCGCCATTTTACATCTCACCATACACTTCACTTCTTCTCTCCTTCCATCATTCTTAGTCACAGAGCCCCCTACTGGTAACTGAGTATATGTTCATATTCAGTCCCCCTTGTAAGCAACCCTTCACCATCTTAGCAGTGTATGTAAACACAACACCTGGTGTAATGTGAATGTCCTCAGCCAGTATCACAGGCCCTTGTGTTTTGTGGATGTCATGAGCCAGCAACACAATTCCTGGTGAAATGTGGATGGTTTCAGAAAGCACCACAGGGCCTGGTGAAATGTGGATGCCATCAACAAGTAGCACAGGCCCTGATGTAAAGTGGATGGCATGGGCCAGCAACGTAGTTCTGGTGAAATGTGGATAGCCTCAGCCAGCAACGCAGGCCCTGGTGAAATGAGGATGTATCACCCAGCAGCACAGGCCCTGGTGTAGTCAATATGGCCTCACAGGGAGCACTGTCCCTGGTGTAATGTGGATGGCCTAAGCCAACAACACTTTTCCTGGTGAAATGTGGATGGTATTGGCCAGCACGAAATGCCCTGGCGTAATGTGCATGTCCCCAGCCAACACCACTGGCCCTGGTGTAATGTGGATTGCATCAGCCAGTATCACAGGCCCTGGTGAAATGTGGATGGTTTCAGACAGCACCACCGGCCTTGGTGCATCAGCCAGTAGCACAGGCCTTTGTGTATTGTGGACGGGATCCTGACAGAAACACACGCCCTGGTGAAATGTTGGCGGCCTCAGCCATGAACACAGTCCCTGGTGAAATGTAGATGACCTCACCTGGCAACATACACCCTGATTAAAGGTAGTTGGTCTCAGCCAGTGGCACAGGCCCTGGTGTGGTGATGATGGCCTCACAGGAAGCACTGGCAGTGGTGTAATGTGGATCACCTCAGCCAACAACACTGGCCCTGGTGAAATGTGGATGGTATCGGCAAGCATCACAGGCCCTGGTGTATTATGGATGTCATCAGCAAGCAACACAGGCCCTGGTGTAATGTGGATGGCATCAGCCAGTGTCACAGGCCCTGGTGTAATGTGAATGGCCTCAGCCAGCACCACAGGCCCCGGTGTGGTGATGATGGCCTCACAGGAAGCACTGTCAGTGGTGTAATGTGGATTCCGTCAGCCAACAACACTGGCCCTTGTGTATTGTGGATGTCATCAGCCAGCAACAGAAGCCTTGGTGAAATGTGGATGGTTTCGGACAGCACCACCAGCCCTGGTGTAGTGTGGATGGCATCAGCCAGTAGCAGGGGCCTTTGTGTATTGTGGACGGGATCAGCCAGCAACACACGCCCTGGTGAAATGTTGGTGGCCTCAGCCATGAACACAGGCCCTGGTGAAATGTAGATGGCCTCAGCTGGCAACATACACCCTGGTGAAACGTAGTTGGCCTCAGCCAGTAGCACCGGCCCTGTTGTAATGTGAAGAGCCTCATCTAATAACACTGGCCCTGGTGAAATATGGATGGTATTGGTCAGCACCACACAACCTTGTGTAATGTGGATGGCATCTACGAGCAGCAAAAGCCCTGGTGTGGTGAAGATGGACTCCCAGGAAGCAATGGCCCTGGTTTAATGTGGATGGTATAATCCAGCATCACAGGCTCTGGTGTAATGTGGATGGTATGTGCCAGCATCACAGGCCCTCGTGCAATGTGGATGGCCTCAGCCAGCACCACAGGCTCTGGTGTGGTGATGATGGCCTCACAGGAAGCACTGGCCGTGATGTAATGTGGATGGTAGAAGCCGGGATCACAGGCCCTGGTGTAATGTGTATGGCCTCAGCCAACAACAGTGACCTTGGTGAAATGTGGATGGTATTGGCAAGCACCAAAGGCCCTGGTGTAATGTCAATGTTCTCAGCCAGTAGCACAGGCCCTTGTGTATTGTGGATCGCATCAGCCAGCAACACAAGCCCTGGTGAAATGTGGATGGTATCAACGAGTAGCACAGGCCCTGGTGAAATGTAGTTGGCCTCACAGGGAGCACCGGCCGTGGTGAAATGTGGATGGCATCAGCAACTAGCAGAGGCCCTTGTTCATTGTGGATAGCAACAGCCAGCAACACACTCCCTTGTGTATTGTGGATGGCCACAGCTAGCAACACAGGCCCTGGTGAAATGTAGATGGCCTCAGCCAGCAACATACGCCCTGGTAAAATTTAGCTGGCCTCAGCCAGTAGCACAGGCCCTGGTATAATGTGGATGGTATCAGCCGGCAAAGCAGGCTCTGGTGAAATGTAGATGTCCTCAGAAGGCATGACAAGCACTGGTGAATTGTAGTTGCCCTCAGCCAGTAGCACAGGCCCTGTTATAATGTGGATGGCCTCATCTAACAATACAATCATTCAATTCAATTCAATTCAATTTTATTTATATAGCGCCAAATCACAACAAAAGTCGCCTCAAGGCGCTTCATAGATACAGAGAAAAACCCAACAATCATATGACCCCCTATGAGCAAGCACTTTGGCGACAGTGGGAAGGAAAAACTCCCTTTTAACAGGAAGAAACCTCCGGCAGAACCAGGCTCAGGGAGGGGCGGCCATCTGCTGCGACCGGTTGGGGTGAGAGAAGGAAGACAGGATAAAGACATGCTGTGGAAGAGAGACAGAGGTTAATAACAGATATGATTCAATGCAGAGAGGTCTATTAATACATAGTGAGTGAGAAAGGTGACTGGAAAGGAAAAACTCAATGCATCATGGGAATCCCCCGGCAGCCTACATCTATTGCAGCATAACAAAGGGAGGATTCAGGGTCACCTGGTCCAGCCCTAACTATATGCTTTAGAAAAAAGGAAAGTTTTAAGCCTAATCTTAAAAGTAGAGATAGTGTCTGTCTCCCGAATCCAAACTGGAAGCTGGTTCCACAGAAGAGGGGCCTGAAAACTGAAGGCTCTCCCTCCCATTCTACTTTTAAATACTCTAGGAACAACAAGTAGGCCTGCAGAGCGAGAGCGGAGCGCTCTAATAGGGTGATATGGTACTACAAGGTCATTAAGATAAGATGGGGCCTGATTATTTAAGACCTTGTATGTGAGGAGCAGGATTTTGAATTCAATTCTGGATTTAACAGGAAGCCAATGAAGGGAAGCCAAAACAGGAGAAATATGCTCTCTCTTTCTAGTCCCTGTCAGGACTCTTGCTGCAGCATTTTGGATTAGCTGAAGGCTTTTCAGTGAGTTTTTTGGACATCCTGATAATAATGAATTACAGTAGTCCAGCCTGGAAGTAATAAATGCATGAACTAGTTTTTCATGTGCATGATATCGGCGCATGTAACAGTGAGAAACGCACTGTCTGTAGTGCTGATCTGATAGCACTACAGACTGATCTGTAGTCTTTATAAACAGTGATTAAGGGTTTCTTGGGGACTGGGATAATTGAATATCTTACACTGCGTTAAAAGGAAGTTTTCTCTTTTTGAGCACATCTTTGAATGGCATGAACAAGACAGCTGATGGCATCTATATTGTTTATCCAGCAGATCAAATATAACAACACATGGTTTAGATTTCATCTTTTTTATTTCAAGGAGCTTTGTTTCATACAAAATGTATAATGTAGAAACAACAACAGAATTCAAAGTCTGGTCAACAAACATAAATTCACGCAAACAAACATTTCACTGAATCCCAAGACCCAAAGAAAGGAATGTTCCTCGTCTTCTGCAAGGAGTGGAACTACCAGTAATGTTCAATACTGTTTTTTCCAATAGAAATTTGTCTTTTCAACAAACCCCACAGTTTATATCAAATATTAAAAAGTAACAACAAAAGGACACATGATATCTAAAAGTAAGTAAGTATATTACATGCACATACACTGTTAGAACATGCATACGTCTGTATTTTTTTCAAGAAGAAAACCCACATTTACACCGTCAGTGTTATTCAGGAATAAAGCTGTTGGACTGCTTCTAATGTGTGGAGGCTGACTGGTCCAGACTTGGTCAAAGGTATATTTTTCTTTAATGTAATACAGACACAATACAGGTATTTTGAGATGTTTTTTTCTTTTTGGCATTATATGTTGAAACTGTTAAAATAATGATTGTATCTGCAAAAGCATATGTCTTACACTAAAAGAATGACTTTGACAGTGTTTATTTACGAAAACCTGTTATGGTGACCTAACAGGACACACCTCATCCCTCTTGGAACTATGGGATCTACATTTGACACAGTTAAAGTGTAAAGGTAAATGTTATGCATGCAAATATTCATACAAAGTTGCTACAATTTTAAATATTCTTGTTTAGTCTTTGTGCCTTTATGCATTTTAAATCTTTTTTGTTTGTGTTTCACTTTTTTTCATAGCATTTTTTATAAAATATTTGGTCACAATCATGCTGAAGCCTAAATCTGAAGAGACCAGCGTGTAATGCTACAGGATGGATGGAGAAACCAGTTTTTCTTGTTGCATAGCCCTACTCAACTGTCTTTAGCTTGTGTCAGGCCCCTGTAGTGTGTGTTGCTGTGGTTAAACAAACCCCCTGGCTGTTCCCTCCTAACAGCTGAAGGGACAAAGTCTCTCTTCCTCTACTAGTCAGTCAGGTGCTTCAGAGTTTAACATCTTGTCCTTCATGTAAAAGCACATCAATAGGCATTTCATCAGAGACAATCCACCAAGTTGCATAAAACAGAGATTGCTTGTGTGTAAGTCAGCCTGCATATGAAATTCAGAGCAAAGTGCAGTGCAGTGTACCATCTGTGGTGACTGGCTGGGGATGTTACTGAACCTGTCCCTGAGCCCGGGTCTGCTGGAGCTTTCTTCCTATTAAATGAATTGGTTAAATGCAGAGGACAAAATATCTCACGCATGGGGTTTGGAAATAAACTATGTTTAACCTCGTAGGGCCTGGTGTCCACATATGTGGACATTACATTTTGGGTTGTCTAGACCACAAAACTAAATTTTGCTCCACAAGGGCCTGAACTCTTACAAGGATATTATACTGCCACTGTTCTGTCAAAATTTAAAACAAATGTCCTCATATGTGGATATCCAGCTCTGCGAGAGAGAAAAAAGTCAGGCAAAAAGATAATTCTTTGTTTTGCATCAGGTCCCAATCACCCCAAATAGCAAAGTTAAATTAAAAATGCATGCCATGAAAGAGTTTGGGTCTTAGGAGGTTAATTGCACACTAATATGTTACTATCAATGTGGAAGTATTGTTAGTTTGATACAGATTCTACTTGAATATTTCAAAATAAGTGTTCTTTTGAATCTGGCATTTTTGGGTTATGATAGTATTATTCAGTGGTCAGGTGGATCTGTTGCCTGGTTACAATCCTCTCACTGTGTTTTGTACAAGCCAACTAGTCAACAATCTGCAAGCTCTGGGTACAACCCTGAAATGAAATACAAGATTTATATGTGTAAGCAGCATACTTTCAAAGATTATGAATGATTTGGAAGTCACCAGACTTTTGCATATGCATCAATATAGCAACACTAGCCTTTTTAAGATTGTGATTAAAAGCAAGGCCATAGGAAGTAGAGGTACTGGGGATGCTGCAACAAAGGCTACGTTCACACTGCAGGTGAAAGAGCATCAAATGCGACTTTTTTGACCCTATGCGACCCATATCCGATCATGGTATGACAGTTTAAACAGCACAAATCCGATATTTTCAAATCCGACCTAGTCCACTTTCATATGTGGTACTGAATCCGATACATATCTGATGTTTTAGAAAGCGACTGCTGTTTGAATGGGCATGTCACATTAAATCCATCTTTTACGTCACTGACAAAAGACAGATGCCGGACAGTGCAAAACGAGACAAACGAGAAAGCATGGCGGTGAGAAACGAGAAAGCGATAACTTATCATTAAGCAATAACTTAATGATAAGTTATTGCTTATCATTAAGCAATAACTTCACATTTGCTGCAAAAGGGTACTTGACTATGTTGTATGCTGTGCAAATTTGACTTTTGGGCTAGACAAAAATATTGAGCAGTGTTGGTCAAGTTACTTGAAAAAAGTAATCCGTATCTAATTACTGATTACTTCCCCAAAAAAGTAATCCCGTTACTTTACTGATTACTTATTTTCAAAAGTAATTAATTACTTAGTTACTTAGTTACTTTTTAAAAACACAATTTACAACCTGAAGAGGTGATAAAGCGATAGATCTTTCAGCCCAATTCTACTTTTTCTACATAATCCATCATACAAAATGTAATCAAATGGAAAAGTCTCTTTTTTTTAACTTGTTTTATCAATTTTAATCTTAACTTTATGCATCAAGCAAAGATTTAATTATACGCAACATTCTCTGACTTGAATAAATTAGTTTAACATTTAAACCTATTTTCTACACATTCCAGCACATAAAATAAAGTATTTTTTGTGTTTACACTCACTCTTTCAAATAGATGCAAGTAAAACACAGCAGAAAATAAATAAAGTCAAAGACTCAGCGGTCCTGTTGCTCTATTTTCACCTGTAAAGCAGGACTGCGGTAGGCAGAGGTTTACCCTGGTGCAGGTGTGCCGCGGTCAGTGGAAGAATCCGCGAGTTTCTCTGTGAGTTTCCCATTACGTCGTAGCGCACTCGGTGCTTGCTTGGAAGTTTTTCGCTGTAAAAAGAAGTTTTCTTCCCACGCACGATGGACGCTAATGTTTTTGTCACTTTTTATGGAATCAAACTCAAAGTAAGGTCAGTACTTCCACGCTTTAAACGCTGCACGCTCATACTCTCTCCCACAATCGATATGTGATCCATTGTTGATCTGCACACAGCTGTTGTCACTAACGGCGCAGTTGCTTACGTCACTGTCATGAGACATTCTCGCAAAAAATCACGGTTTTAGTAACGCAGCATTACTACGGGAAAGTAACGGTAATCTAATCACCGTTTTTGCAATAGTAATCCCTTACTTTACTCGTTACTTGAAAAAAGTAATCAGATTACAGTAACGCGCCCAACTCTGGTCTTAAGTGATGTCTTAGGAGGAGTCATAGTTGCAAAAATGGCATATGTTTTAATGGTTTCAAAATGAAACGTGAAAAATGAAAAAATGAAAAGTTAAACTGCCTGATATTTGCAGTTTAAGAGGTTTAATTATTGTTGCATCTATGTTAAAATATTGAGTGAAAGCCAGTATATTTTTCTTGGCTATGCAGAGCAGGTCAGCTAAGTTTTATTGTTTATCCTTGTCTGTTGTATGCAGAAGAAAGGGGTATTTGCAAAATTTAAATACTTTGTGAAGTTGAAATGTGACAAGACAAATATATATACATTTTATATCTAACAATGTAGACAACCACCCCCCTAAAAAACAAAAAGCAAAGGCAAAAACAAAACACACACACTTACTTCAGAGCTCCAAACATCAATGCCCTTTTACAAATGACACTATATCCTTGATATAATGTTTCCTTAAACCATCCATGTGGGATTTTCTTTTGAAAATTAGATTTTTCCTATAAATTACCTAAAGGTAATTTGCCTTGAAAAGCAAACAATTTAATTGTTTGACTGTGGAAATGCTGATCATTTTAGTGCAACTTTTGCACTTAACTAGAAAGCAAACAAGCTCGTGCAGAATGTTTGTCAGGCCAAAATGGTATACACTGTAATCATACACTGTTGAGTATTAATGTGGCGGAGGTCTGATCCTCCGCCACATTAATAGGCTGTGGCGGAGGCTGCAGGGAAGGTGTGGTGCAGTGAGCTCAACCAGGGAGGTTGGAGGCACAGGTGAAGGTTATTCATCTAATGAGGTCTTTCCTTCTTTATAGTGATGTCAGACACCAGAAGGAGAGAGGTGTGTGTGAGGTCAGGTGAAAAGCTGGGACGCTGGTGCCAAAGCTGAGTGCTTCTGTGTGTAGCATAAATAAAAATTATAAACAACTGTCAGAACACTGTGTGGGGTCAGAATTATTCACAATTAATTATTAATTAAATTGTTTTGGTGATCATATGAAAAGTCACACTGTTTACCAGCCAGTGTTAATTCTGACTCACCACAATGTCCATATAGCATTTGTGGGGCTTAGTATGAAAAACATTGGATACATTATTAAGGGTTAAAAGTGGTGTTTATCCTTCTGACCAGAAAAGATATATACTGATATCTTTCTCCATATTCAATCCAACAGTTGATGCTCAAGTGCTCAAGGCACAGACATGAAATTCGGTGAAAAGAAACAAAGAAAAAGTAATTCACTCTGCCTCTTTTATTTTCTTTACTCTGTGAAGATAGGGGCTGGTATAAGACCTTTTTTCTAATCCATCCATCCATCCATTCACTTTCGCTTATCCTTTTCAGGGTCGCGGGGGGCGCTGGAGCCTATCCCAGCTGTCATAGGGCGAGAGGCGGGGTACACCCTGGACAGGTCGCCAGTCTGTCGCAGGGCCAACACACAGGGACAGACAACCATTCGCACTCACATTCATTCATGATGGTGGAATTGAACTCAGGACCTTCTTGCTGTGCGGCAACAGTGCTAACCACCATGCCACCGTACTGCCCTTTTTTCTAATGATTATTCTAAAGAAATTGGATCACTGCTGTAAAACTGCATTATACAGTAGTTACTGGGCATGATGTTACAATATAATTTTTTTGATACATGTGAAAAGGTGAAAAAAATGACCCAGAAATGTCAAGTATCTCAACAACAACTGATACGCGCACACTCAGACACACACAGACATACAGTCACAGACATAGCTTGTGTCCATTTAAATGGACAAAAAATGGATTAAAAAAAAAAAAGTAGCAATCCTTGCTACTTTGGGTAGTAAACAGCCACAACCAACTACACCCATCCACTGCAGCTGACCCAACTCACACTCTACCACCTGAATAAGATACTTGCACTGTGACTCTCACTGTGACATCGTTACCAAAAATATACAAAGAGGTTATATCAGGTAGTTAACCAGTTCTAACATTTTAGCATGCAAATTAAGTTTCTGACTTTAATTTAAATTGAATGATATATTTATCGTTTTCATAATTAAATCCCAGCATAGCGTTTCCACAATGCTGATCCTTAAGTTCCCACCCACATGACTACATGGTATCAAAAACAACCACATAGAAAAAAAAACAGAACTTAATTTTTCACTCCTGTCTTTTAAGTGTAGATATTGACTCTGCTTGCAGATAAGGCTTTCTATACAACACATTTTCCTGCAGAGCTAGATATATATAATGAATCCAACATCTATTTTCATGTGGCTGCATCAGAAAACAGTGACATTGCATCTTTTTCTATCTAAAAGGAGAGGCACTTAGTCTTAAAACATCGCAAAGAAGTCTGTAAGAAACATTAGACCTGAAACAATGGCAAACTGTAAGCAGTTCACATAAAACACTCCTTTGTTTTTCCTCATATTGTATAAAATGTGCACAATGGAGAAAGAACATCAAGGAAAGGAAAGGAAAATTTGAGGTAAAAAAAATCCCAACAACAATCAAACAAACAAACAAAACTATTTCCACTACCACGCGCTATCTCATTCCTAAATTCTGCAGCGGTATGAATTCCATCTTTTCCACTGAGGGAATGTTGAAAAGGATTAGGCATCATCATGGAATGGTAAAGTCCAAAGCTAAAGACAGCACAGCTATCTGTACAGTGTCATGTCTGAGGTTTTCAAATACCATTTCATTAAACTACTGACTTGATTTTTGTCCTGATCCTGTGACTTACAGTGTTGACACCACCATCTGACTCTGAAATGCAACAACTGACAGCAAGTAATGGTCATAGCCTCCTGAGAACCTCTTTCAGTTTAACTTATTTTTGTGTGATTCCCTGCCTCTTTGGAGCTAAATTGGAGTGGCCAGGATGTCCTCTCTTGAGAACTTTTTTTTTTTTGTGTCCCGTTTGGATCTATAGCCATCAGAATTGTTGTCTTGAGGCCAAGAAAGATGCCAAGAGGATTTATTTTAAGTGGATCATCATATTGGTCCATTTGATTGACCTTTATTATAATTATGAATTTATTTTATTTTCAGTTGCAAACGGGACAGACATGACTGTGGGATAGGACAGGGGGAAAGAATGAAAGAAAGAGGGGGAGAGAAAGAAAGAAAACCAAAGGGGAGAAAAAAAAAGAACAATACAAAATTTGTAATTTATTTTATCAACTTTCCTTCTGACGATGCTGTCTGTGTTGAGCGCTCAGTGAATCTGCATTTGACTACTCCGCCTAGGCTCGAGAGTGCAGCCTAGGCGGAGTAGTCGAACGCAGATTCACTGAGCACTCAACACAGACAGGATGGTCAGAAGGAAGAGCGCAGGGCAAGCTAGCGAGACAGAAGTGGACCTCCCCACCCTCATTCAGATCTGGCGTTTGGAATTATTTTGGTTTTCATGTGACGTATGACCCTGAAGGTAAGCGAGTCATGGACTAAAGTAAAACAGTATGTTGGGATGTGCCATGCAATGCTCAATTACATGGGTGGGAGCTAGTGTGTTAGCGCAGTTAGCTCGTTAACGTGTTGGCCGTCTAGCCCCTCTGTATAGGGTAGCTCGTTAACGGAGATTTGCCGTGTTGTGGCGCTAAGGTTATTTCAACGAGATTAACCTGAAAGCACTAGTGGGAACACAACGAATATGACTGCACATTTACACCGACATCATCCTAGTGCAAAGACAAAAACAACAAGCATGCATGCTACAAACTTTAGCCGAGTCATTTAGACAGCTGTTAGCACAGGATTCTCCTTATGGAGACCTGATATGTTTAATATGCTGCTGAGAATATAGCCCAGAAGAAGCGGATAGTATAGCTTTTATTTTGGAAAGAGACATTTCTCTGTAATAAACTCTCTTTTCCAAAGATGAGTGATTCCTCAATCAGATACAGGGCTCGCAATATCGCTAGCCCGACGTCCCGGGGCTATCTCTCCCCTGCCTGTCGGGCTATTGTAGGAAGGAAAAATATATGTCAATGCTTTTGCATTCTTTCAGAAATGTAGCTGGGTAATTATGTCATTGGGTGAGCCACTGTCAATATGTGACATATTGAAATCGTGTTTGAATTTGCGCTTGTTTTTTTGCTTTCACTTTGCAATCGCGCGAACTGTGTATAGAGAGCGACAGCACTGATCTGTGAGTGATGATAATTTGTGCACCAATTCCTCTGACATCGTCTTATTAATTGTTAGCTTACTATGCAAACATGACAAGTGAAATCTCCCGCAGCTTAAACATGTGAGAGGTTGATCGCGCAGAGAATCACTGAGCTTATGTGAGTGCGGCAGGATATATATTTCACTACGATGACCTGGATGATTGAGAACCTTCACAGACAGATATATATTTTAGTTCTGCTGAGCCAAATAAGACAGGTCAGGGTGAAGAAGTGACAGCCAAAGAAAAGCTTACCACAAAACGGAGAAGTTATGACAAATCAGACTATAAGGCAAAAAGAAAGTGCAGCTTTATGGTTTCATGGACAAAAGAATTTCTGTGGCTGCAATATGACGAGCTAAAAAAACAACACGCACAAGGGTTAGGGTTAAATTTAAAAACTGTACTTTTGTGTTAAAATATATATTTATAATTTTAATAAATGACAAATTAAAAAGGCATGAACATTTTTTTTTTGTATCGAAAAAATATCGAACCGTGACACCAAAGTATCGAACCGAACCGTGAATTTTGTGTATCGTTGCACCCCTAATATATATATATATACTTTCCATATAATATATATATATTGTATGGAAAGTTGCTTCAGGATCAGTATGGTGGTGTCAGTAGCAAATCAAAAACAGACACTGTAAGACATTTGATACTGACAAAAAGTCTGCCTTTCTGCTACAAGCGCTTTGATAAAGAGGATACTTTTCTATTCACATTCAAATATTACCCCCTTAAAGCATTCTCCTCAGATGTTCTCCATAACTTAAGATCTCCAAGTTAGGATTACAATAAAGCATTAAAACACATACAGTGATGCTGTAAACTAAAGCCTTCAAAGAAGATGATAAAACTCATCACAATTCCTCAAAAATGCATTAAAAAGGTTTGTTTAAAGCCATGCTAGCACCATTCATCCTTTACTGCCTCCTGGTAACACCTGGGTGGCCTGATGCCAGAGCCTGGGCTGGTGCTACCCCCAAAGCTGATGTGGTACCCATTGGGCATACCAATGTTCTGTTGTTGAGCAGGAGACAAGGCTCCCATCATGTGAGGCAGTGCGTTCCAAGAGGAGTGTCCAGCACAGGGGCTGGGAGACAGCGCCGCCATATCCTGGAAGACTTGCAGCTGGTCCCGGAGGCTGCCATAGAGGCTACCCAGAGCCTTGCCCTGGCCCAGGAAGGGCTCTGAGCTGATACGAGTGACGGGGCAGGGGAAGTGGTGAGAGCCGCTGTAACGGAGGCCATTGTGCTCTGAGAGGCCACGGCTTAGCCGGCTGGGACTCAGAGAGGTCTGGCTGGACACAAAATGCACAGGAGAGGAATTGGCAGTCTTGTAAGCCACCCCGGGTCGCGGGGTGTGGGGGATCTTGGGGAGCTGCCGACGTCCACGGCTTGACGTGCTAGTATTGGAGCTCAGTGCCACTGGGCTGCCTTTAACCCAACCACTGCCCTAGATGAAAATTGGACAAGCAATTTGAAATGATGAGGAAAAAGAAAATATGCCAGAGAAGAAAGGAAAATGGGAAGAATATGTATAAGTACAGAGCCACCCAAGGGAAGAAAAGAAAAGAAAGACACCAAAATACATGTACATGGTAAGATAACAGCAAACATAAGAGGGACAGAGAAGACAAAAATAAAGACGCACAAATGGATAGATAATCACAGAGGGACATGATGAAAAAGACAAAGTGGGAAGAAAAGCGAAAGGTCATGAGAGGCTATACTGAAAGCAGACAGAGAAGAAAGCACTAAAAACATGCAGAGCAATCACAACAGTCTGCATTTAATTTCTGCTTGTCTATATCACACATTTGCTGATGCTCTGTAATATATATGGTAATGTGACAAAAAGCAGTCTTTTATTCTGCTTTTATTCAAATATATCGAGTCAATTCAACTTGACTTAAGTAATACAAAGTTTACAGTGGAACACATATTCACTGCAAGAGTAAGTGTCTACAGGCATCTGTAAAGTATGGTCATGGTTTGGGGTTGCATTTTAGCTAATGGTGTTGGAGATCTTGTTAAAACTGATGGAATTATGAGAGCAGAAAAGCAGAGCCAGATTTTGATGCAATTTGCAACAAAATCTTAAAATCTTCTGAATGGCAAGAGCGTCATCTTTTAGCATGAAAATGGTCCCAGATATACTGCCAATGCAGTAAAAGCAAAGCAGGACTCCATGCCTCCACAGAGCCTGGACTTCAACAATACTGAAGTGAAGTTTGATCATCTTGGAAATAACTGAAAAAAAAAAAAACAGGTCAAGAAAGCTGGAGAACTATTCCTGAAGAATACTTAAGAAATGAAAAGAATCAGGTTTTGTAGGGAACATTTAGACATTAGTACAAAATACTGAGTTCTAAGCTTGTTTTAACTGTACAAACACTATTTTGCCATATATACTGTATTTCCATCTTTGTATGTTTCAATAAATTACTACTCTTATTTAAAATTTTCTTGCAAAATATAAAGAAATGAAGGGTGGCTCAAGACTTTTACTATATATTGTATTTATATTAAATGCTGATATTGATAAGTTAATATTTTTCACCGGCACTAATTGACTTGTAACACCCAGCTGAAATGGAAAAGGTTCCCAGTTATCTAAAATACATGCACAGGTTAAGTGTATATGATGTAAAAACTGTCAGATAACACTATGTGGATAAATAGTGTTATGCTTTGCTATTCTTTAAAGTTTCCAGTTTGCATTGTTTTTTTTTTCTCGCTTTTCTTAATCTCACTTATCTGTTACCTCATTGATTCTCACTGTGTTCTGCACTCTTTCATTCATCCTTCTTACCAGTGGAAGTTGTGGTAAGAGACTTTTTCAATGTAAACCTTTATTTTTCAGATTAAGTCAACTAATTTATTTTCAAATTGCTCTAAATTCCACCATTTCATGTCCTACTCAATCAGATCAGCTTGTGCCTCTCTTGCTTTTAAGGGAGCAATACAGACGTACTAGACAGCACGTCTTTCATATCAGGCTCTTTTAATCACATTTTTACTTCACTTGAAACAATCTATAAATGTACCTTCACATATTTTAGCTAAAAAAAAAACTCTGCAGTTTACTTATTTTAGTTTCTTCCTGTAAGTCCATTACCTGCATGAGGCACACTAGGGGTTGGGTTCAATGTCTGTCACACAGCAGTCAAGGTTGGGGGCCCTGCTTGTCCAATCCCTGGCTATCAAGGCTGGATATTGGAACACAAAATGTCACCTTTCTGGTGGGGAAGGAGCCTGAACTAGTGCTAGAGGTTGAGAGATACTTAAATATATTTGGGGTCACCTCAACGCACTGCTCAGGTTCTGGAACCAGTCTCCTGGAGAGGGACTAGGCTCGATTCCAGTCTGAAGTTTCCCTTGATGAGTGACAGCAGGCTGAGGTGGGTATTATCATTTCCACTTGGCTAGCTACTGGTACATAGGGTTTTAACGGTGGATTACAGAGCTGTTTCCTTGTGCCATTGACTCAGGAACAGGTCTAGACTGTCGTTTGCACTTATGCAACTGTTCAGAGTATCCAGACTTCTTGGATTCACTAGGTGGGGTGCTCAATGGTGCTCTATCTGGTGAATGTCATCCTACTGGGAGACTGCAACACTCATGTGGCAAATGACAACAAGACCAGGAATGGCACTATGATCGAAAGAATGAGATCACGGGTACAAACAGCTTTCTCTGAAAGGTAGCTGGCCTCTCCCTTAGAAATAGAGTGAGAAGTTCAGCCATCTGAGAGAGGCCCAGACTAGAGCTGCTACTCTTCCACATCAAAATGACCCAGTTGAGGTGGTTTGGGCATCTGTCAAGAATGCCTCCTGGGCACCTTCTCTGTGAGTTTCTTCGGGCATGTTCCACTGGAGGCAGAACCAGGATATGCTTGAGAGATTCCATCTCTTAGCTGGCCTAAAAACATCTTGGTGTTCCCCAGAATAAGCTGGAGAAGGTGCCTGGGGAGAGGAATACCTGGGCATCTGTGCTTAGACTCCTGTCCCCACAACCCAGTCCCGGATAAGTGGAAGAAAATAGATGGATGGACAGACAGGCAGATGGACCCAGGATGATAGCACACTTTTCCTCCTGAGTTATCAAATTAGATTATTTAACATTAACACCAAGCTGGATAAGGCATGTTGTATAAATGCTGTATGGCTGTCTTCTGAAAGTTGATCCTACAGTCAAATATTCCTGTGGTAACATTGACTGTACTTGTGAGTATATGTTACGAGAAGCTGGACTGTGTAATACTCTAGAGTGTGACATATGTCCATGGCTAAAAGAAGTGAGTTGCCCAAGCCATACTTATCATTGAAGACAGGGGCCAAATCATAGGTATAAAACAATCCAAACCGTATAGTTGCATTTATAAATTCTTTCAAAAGAAAGTAAAAATGGGGATAAAAGAGCCTGATTTGAATAAAAATAGAAAAATATATTATCCTACGTGTTGGCCCCCCTAAAGCAACAAATACCTGAATCGTCATTATGGAAAGCCCAAGTCTATTTGAATGATGAGTAGGAGGAGAAATGGTGGAAAATGGGGGGATTTGCAAAAAAAGAAGACGCCTTAAGCTAAACTAACAAGAATGACATTAAAAAATGAAAGCTCAAAGATGACCTTAGTCAAAAAGAACATGCTTGCCCACCTGCTTGTTGCTGGTTTCCAGCCCTTCACTTGGAGAGCCAGCACAGCTGGCGGTGGAAGATTTCGAGTGGCACTGTCCCCGGCTGCAATAGCGGTCACAGGAGTAGTAGCGCTGTTTGTCTGCAGAGGAATGATGGTATTTCCTTTCATGGGAGCGTCCACGGTCGTGGGCTCGCTCTCTGGAGGCTGTTGTTTCCGATGCTGGCTCACCCACTGCAGCTGTGAAGGAAGAAAATATTGCTGGGTGTTTCTGACAAGTCCTAAGATTTTCTTACTCCCCAGTGTTTAATACAGTGTTTCAGTAGGGGTAAAGATTCTAACAGTCATGACAGAAACAGCATAGGTCATTTCTAATCTAATTAACGATTAAGCATTTAATAGGTTAGAATTAGTTTGGAATGGAAAGGCCTTAATCAGAGAGATGACTCTGACAGAGCTCCAGAGTTGCTCTGTTGAGTGAAAACAGTCTTCCAGAAGGACAACCATTTCTGCACCATTCTACCAAGAGGCAGATAGTTGCTGGATAGCGTAGTGGGCTACTGGAACAAGGAGGCATAAGTGGGCAGAGATGGGTAGTAACGCGTTACTTGTAACTGTAATCCATTACTTTTTCAAGTAACGAGTAAAGTAAGGGATTACTATTGCAAAAACGGTAATTAGATTACCGTTACTTTCCCGTAGGAACGCTGCGTTACTAAAACTGTGATTTTTTTGCGAGAATGTCTCATGACAGTGATGTAAGCGAGTGCGACGTTCGTGACAACAGCTGTGTGCAGATCAACAGTGGATCATATATCGAGTGCGGGAGAGAGTATGAGCGTGCAGCATTTAAAGCGTGGAAGTACTGACCTTATTTTGAGTTTGATTCCATAAAAAGTGACAAAAACATTAGTGTCCGCTGTGCGTGGGAAGAAAACTTCTTTTTAGAGCGAAAAAAAACCCTAAACTTCCAAGCAAACACCGAGTGCGCTACGACGTAATGGAAAATTCACAGAGAAACTCGTGGATTCTTCCACTGACTGCTGCGGCACACTGCACCAGGGTAAACCTGTTTTAAAAAAGGGACCTTTCCATTTGATTACATTTTGTATGATGGATTATGCAGAAAAAGTAGAATTGGGCTGAAAAATCTATCGCTTTATAACCTATTCAGGTTGTAAATCGTGTTTTTAAAAAGTAACTAAGTAACTAAGTAATTAATTACTTTTGAAAATAAGTAATCAGTAAAGTAATGGGATTACTTTTAATTCGTTACTGTAAGTGGGCAAGAAATAAAGAAATAAAAAACAGGTGCTGTTGCAATGCTACTACATAAGTAACCCCAGCAGTTTGAACAGGATGAGGGGCTTATGGAATCTTTGATATCCAGCATCCAGCATTGACGGCGAAACAACTGGTGTTCCAACATTCAGAAGAAGGACCTACTCTCATGGCTAGAGATTGCAACAGCAAGGGGGAGGCAGGACGACAGGTATCATCACCCCCACCCGAGATTGGGTACCAAGTGCACCGGAAAAAGGATCTTTGAGTGCATGAGGATCACAGTGAAGCTTGAAACCTGGATGTTTCCACAACACAACCTCAGAAATGTGCATTTCTTAACTGTACGTGCAATATCTGCATTATAATCAGACTCCTGTGCATGTAGAAGTATATATAGAAGAGAAGTGTAGTCGGATGGTAACGAAGAGAGGGAAGGTAGTCAGGAGATTGAACTACCAGAAGGCAACTTTGCAACGTGTTCTAGTAATAGAAGGGGCTACCATTTTTTGTTTTTGTTTTTTTCAATTATTCAGAAAAGGTATATGATAATATTGATAAAAGGTATATGATAATATATAACAGGACTAATGGGACAGTAGTACAGAGGTTTCAGAAGTTGCTTTAGAACTCTTCTGTTCTTTAAGATTCCAGTGTCCTTTTTTAGTATTTCTACTGCTATACAGCAAATACAGCAGAATAACTGCTAATTAATTCACCAAATTTCTTTTTCCAAATTGTAAATAAATATGGTTTAAAACAGTGCTTTATGATGCTAACATGATTTACTTGGCCAACCAAGTAAAAGTGGATACTTACATAAGTATCCACTTTAATCTAAGTATCTGGATTTAATTGTGCAAATTTAATTGTTTTAACCCTTAGCTTCTAACAGAGCAACCTTGGAAGCAATAACAGGAGTGATCTGCTACAGTCAGAGAAGTACTACTGCTCAGTGGAGGGCTCATGGTTAGGAAAGAAGGGAAGCTGAGCTCCTGAAAAGTCGCAGAATTCAGGACTTCAACAAAACTCGGACAAAGTGGTAACTAACCGTTTGATGGATGTTGCTCTTGTTTTGTCCTTTTTTTTGACTTTACTAATTTTCTGTGCTTGTTCTTTTGAAACTCCTCACACTTATATGTTTAGATTTTATGCTTTATTTATAGTGTGTTGGTTTTTATTGAGGGGTTATTGAGATCAAAATCCTCCTGATCTCCTCAGCAGTGTGTCCCCCTCCATGCCAGAGAGCTAGCAATTATTTCCCCCCACTGTACATTAAAATCAAGAAGCATTTTTTGTCAAATGTTTCGTTAAAATCAGAGGTTTTTATAGGTGACTTAAGTTAAGTCCCTAATATTCTTTCCAATAATGTGTTTTATTGTTTTCCCCTTGTATTTAACTATATTAAACTGACAGTACATGTTATATTTGAAGTAGTATGTAAGAAGCAGGTAAGATGCTAGAGCAGGGGTCCCCAATCCCAGTCCATGAGGGCCGCTGTCCCTACAAGTTTTAGATCTCACCCTGGGTCAACACATCTGAATCACATGATTAGTTCATTACCAGGCCTCTGGAGAACTTCAAGACATGTTGAGGAGGTCATTTAGCCATTTAAATCAGCTGTGATGGATCAAGCACACATCTAAAACCTGCAGGGACACCGGCCCTCGTGGACTGGGATTGGGGACCCCTGTGCTAGAGAGCTGCCCTTCTTGTCAAAAGGTGTCAGAATCTGAAACCTTTGATTCAGAATATGAATGAGTATCTTTTTACATTTGAACAGGTAAATATCTGTCAAGAAGAGATATTTCAGTGACTATGTTGCAATGCAATCTACTGTAAGACAGATGACAAGAGTCTGAACTACTTTGGTGAGCCTTTAGTCAGTGCAAACCAACTGCCACTAAGCAGCAAAAAACTTATGGCAAAGTGGAAACGCTAACCTGATGGTGGCATCGAAGAAAATCGGAGGATTTCTTGATTGTTTATTTATTCATTTATCTATCGTTTTCCCGAACTGCAAATTGCTTTGTTAACTAGTAAAAGTTGCATTTCCTGCAAAAATACTGGGTGAATGCCATGTAGTGGAAATCATGTGCCAAAAACAGCTGAAGAAGCGGAACTATCTGCTTTATTTCAAAGGGTACACTGAAGAGGAGCGAGAAAGAAAAAAAAAGCAGAAGGAGCGAGAGCAGGAAAGAAATGCGGCAACAACCACAAGTAGGATTCAAACCTGTGCTGCCCACTCTCAGGGCACCTGCTCATCTCAGTGAGGCAAAGACAGATTTCCTATCCTGAAACAAACGTAATTCATGGGAAAACGGTAAACGGTATGAAAAAAAATTATTTTACCGTGACCGTCAGGAGTGTCTGAAGATATTGGCACAAGGCTCATGTCTCTGGAGTCCCCGGTTTAGAAGATATGACGAGTTGAAAAGTTAAAAAGCTTAATATTTAAAAATGCATAAAAGTTATGAGCACCAAAAGATAGAGCTGCAGGGCTCTAGACTAACTTTTTCCATGGTTACACTGGTGCGCCTAACTTTTTTGTTAGATGCAGATAGTCATTCATATTCTGAATCAAAGGTTTCACAAAAGTTTAGGTGCACACAAATTTTTCAACAACATCGCTTAACACTGTAGTTTTACATGTGCACTTTAAAAAAAATAAAATAATACAGGCAATATCGATATAGGCAATATCGATGTTTAAATTATTAACTAACAGTCTTGTCAACACAAAGTTCTTTATTTGGAGCACCATTCTACAAGAAAGATAAGTTACTGAAAGTCCTTGTTCTTAAAGTGCTTTGGCAGTCTTTGGCAGTAGTAGACATTGTAGACAATGTTAAACTTAATCATCATCTCGGCCTCTGATGATCTGTTTGCTGCTGCCTGCCGCTGAAAGGGAGTGGGGAGAGGGGACACTTGTTTTGCAATTTGGCATCATTTTAAAAAAGTTTACATTTCTTCGCTATTAAACAGCAGAAATTTGGCTTTCTTGTTGGAGGTCATTTTTGGAGAAAAACAAAACAGCAGCCGACAGCACTGTACATGACTTGTGCTTAATAATCGAATGAATAATGCAGAAAACAGAGATTTGAGAAAGAAAACTGTTCTAGAAGTACACTGAGAGAGAAAAAGCACTGTGCAGCAAGTGTGATTTTATTGTGGCGGAAGCAAAACAGCAAAAGTAAGAGGGAATTCATGATGATGTTTATCAAATGTGAAGACAAGTTTTGATCTTCTTTTGCTGCTGCAGTCAATTTTGGTTGGAGAGTGACAAAACCTGCAGCATCATAATCTAGCGCAAAAAAAGACGTAAACACAAAGCATGGACCCGACGCATCAGAATCAGTAAGCTGTCAGCTTTCAGCATCAACGTGTCCATGTACATGTCGTCAGGTGATAAAGCTGACATTTCACTGATGTGTCGGGGCCGCATTCTGTGTTTACGTCTTTGAGTGGAATCCGTTTAGCTGTTCTCATTTACTGTTAGCTTGTTGGTGGTTGTTGAAATAGTTTTGTGAGGTTTAAACTGAGATTCTGGCCTTTCTGGTAAAATACATTTATATTTAAAAGTTGATTCAGGATTCAATGAATCGATATCACTTTATTCAAGCTGCTCACCTCTCTCTATCCGCCTGCACTTTCAAAAGTACACACTGACTATCTCTGATTGGTTTAAACCATGTTATGGGCATAATGTGTGTCTGCTGTTGACCACGCAGAGACTTCCAGAGTTGCGGAGACCTTTTTTTGTACTAAACAGCTGGTTGCACCAGTGTGACCTAGGATTTTTTTTAGTCACACCATTGAGAAATTAAGTCGCATAAGCGACCAAATTGGTCACACTCTAGAGCCCTGTAGCTGGCATTAGCAGAAATAGCAGAACAGTTTAAAATTTGAATGGTGAAAATAGCACAAAAACTGTGGGAGTAGTTAAGTGTCAAAGATTAAAGAAACAGGAACTCAGTAGGTTGAGTGAACCTATTGACCTTCACCAAAGTGATGCTCACCCAATGAGCTTACTTAGGTGATGTTAACAGAAAACATTGTGATTCCACTGACATGCAGATTAGACTATGAAAGTCTGGATATCTGGAATACGTGTCATTTTCTGCTTCTAAGTTTTATTTTTGACCCAAATGTCTGTCTCCTTTAACTTGCATGTTAAAGAAACAAGACTGCCTTATTTCATCTGTGCAATACTATCAAAATAAGGAACACATTTTAGTAATGCCGAAAAACTAGGATGTGAGGGAGGCTATATGTCTTCCTTTTAAGCTTCACTTTATTGGCTCTCTATTTTAAGTCGTTATCATTTATCGTAAATAAATCCTAATAAATCTCCCCAAATCCTTTTGCTCTCAGACTGCAGGTATACCTGTAGTTCACAGAGCATTCCAAAGTAGAATGGGAAGCAGAGTCTTCATCTTGGACACTAAGATTGCTGGGGATCACAATCCACTGTGCACTGCTCCTCCAGATCCTTTGTTTCACCGCTTTTTTATTCTCTTACTGCTCTAGAGGTTTTTTCTGGTTAAAAGGGACTTCTTCAACCCCATCGTCACCCAAGTCCTTGTTCTTAGTGAGTAGCTGGGGCTCTTGCTAATATTGCAGATCACGCGTCCTATAATATAAAGCCCCTTAAAGGAAACTATTGTTGTGAGTTGGCACCATATAAATGAATTGCAACTGAACTAAAAACAATCACATAAAATTATAGGATAGCATGATGGGACAGTCCAATACTAAGTGGGACTAGATGATACTGAAGTGGGACTAGATGATACTGAATGTCTTTGTACACTGTGATTTTGATAGTGCTTGTGAATAAATTCTGACTGACTTTACCAGCAGAACCGGGAGGTTGACCTGCCAAAGGTGCATCTAAAAACCTCTGTCTGTTCTCTCTGTCTCGGTCTCTACGGTGGTGGCAGCGACGGTGATGGTGGTGGGTTCTCTCCTGGCTTGGTTTTTCCAGGGTGTAGTCTCTTAAATTGACCTCTTGGGGCCGCTGTGGGGTCACAGTTGAGGCTGAGCGCTTCATAGGGCTGGCATCAGGGACAGACTGAAGGAGAAAGACGGATAGAGAAAGCCAGTCAGCAATACATTTTAGAGTTGTTTTTCCCCACAGCTTCATGTAACAACTGCATCTAATTATTTAATCCACACAGTAATTGCCCACTGCTTAATCTGATGAAGAAAATACATTACAGCACAAATGTAATCATTTGTGTTGTGTTTTAGAATAATTGACTGTTGTCCCACATGACACAACAAAGGGAGTGAAAACATTTTACATTTAGCTAAAGAATGCATCAGTATTAGGAGCACAGGGCCAATCTGCCCATACAAGTCTGTCTTAGTAAATAGTAAGTAAGTATCAAGATAAGATAAGACTTTATTGATCCCACGACGAGGAAATTAAAGGCAAAGGACCAGGTGTTTCACTCATACCAGTAGGAGCTAATTCATTCAGCTGATTAACCTATTTTAAGATAGAATTAGTTTCAGGTTTTATAACATTCTGTAGACTTTTCACATATATGGAACACCCAACTGGAATGATCTGTAACAGAAAATTTATAAAAAAAAAAAAGTCAAAATTAATAGTGAAGGGTGAATAAGACTTTTTAAGAGACATCTTCTAGTTCCAGAAAAAAACCCCTCTGTATTTAGCAATAGCTAAAAAAACAAACAAACTGATTTTCAGAGGTCAGAAATAACAAAGTACACTAATGTGTAAAGTACAGATATCTAAAATTTCTACTTAAGTATTTATTTTTTTGACTACTTTTTTGCTTTTACTCCCTACATTTTTAAACAAATATCTTTACTTTCTACTCCTTACATTTTAAAACCAGGCTCATTAATTTTGTTTTAACACATTTGAAGGGTATTATCATTTTGTCACTGCAAGTCTTCAAACATCAAACTAATTTGAACCTAAACAGTAACAAATGAATTGCAGTCCTGTTCATTTATTAATTAACAGGGGATGTTGCATTAAAAGAGATGACATGTGCCAAAGTCAGAGGTGTCAGTGTTTTGTTTGTTTTTTTTTGTTTGTTTGTTTTTTTGCTTCAGGTAATTTCAAAGGCAACGTTTCTATCAGCTCAACAAATATCAGCAAACACAGAAACTCTTTGTGTGCAGTTTGTCTCACAATGTGTAGCTAGCTTTAGCTAACACTGTTTTTTAAATGAAGAGATGGAACTAGGTTTCCAAAAATAAAGCGAGCCTTTATTGTGGCTGATGGCATGACAAAAACACTAGAGAACACTAAGGAGAAACTAAGGAGACTGAGAACACTGTGTAAACTAAAAAGACTGACACTCTGTGGAAGAACTATGAAAAAACTATGAACACAGAGTAACTAGGCAGGCTATGAAACAGTGACACAATAACGGAAACTATGAAAAGATGAGGTGAGGATAACAGACAATCTGACACTGACTGAGCAGAAACACACGGATTAAGTACACATAAGGAATGATCAGGTGGGGAGGAGGCAACCCCCCCTCTGTCCCCTTCTGGCTGCCTCTGCCTCAATTTTATCCCACAACTTAGACATTCACATTACTCACACTCTCATTACACATGCATATAGGATCTTGGGGGTGGACACGCTACACGGAATCCAAATTACCATCAGGGTGTACACCTCACCCCTGGCGTCGTTGCCCACCTCTCAATTTTAAATACACGTAGACATTGAGGGCTAGCAGGAGGGGCTATGCGCTTACCTGCTGCTCTCTGACAGGTAGCTCCATGCCCTCCTGGGTTTTAAATGCACCTTAGAACACACATGCATCAACACTACAATAAGCGGGTGGAGGGAGGTTTGGAGTCTTCTCTCACCCCGTTCTCTGCGGCCTGCTGGAGCGGGGGGCTAGGAGGAGGAGTTGGCCCTCCGACTGGGGTCTGAAATGTAGGGCCTCCCTGCTGTGGAGTCGGGTCGGTCTGCTTCTCCCCACCGCAGGGAAAAGGGTAACACCGCCTGGGTCTGGGTGCAGTTCCCCCCTCCAGGGGCAATGTACCTAGACCCGGTTCGTAGAGTACGCTTTATGTCTGTCTCCACGTTGGTTGAGTGTGGAGTAAGTGCATATGAGAGCATGAGGGTGGGAATGGATGTTTGTATCTGTGTGTGCCTGTATGTCTGTGTCTATACGTCAGGTTGGGTATCAGACGTCACCTCTCTGGGGACATATCAGGCCCTCCAAGGTTTGGAGGCCTATCTCCCCCCACCACTTCCCCTGCCGGTGGCGGACTCCCTCAGACATCGGTGCGTTGGTGGTTCTTTGTGTCCGGGGATGGGCGCCCAGGTACACATCGGGCCACTTCGGAGGTGGGGTGCCCGCGGCCTCTCGGCCTGGGGCTTGGTCACTCAGGCACAGCTGGCTGCTGGCGGAGCTCACGGGCGCATCACTGCAACCCCCCTGGCTTCTGCTCCGCGGCTGCTGAGTGACCCCTCATCTGGGACTCTCCTCAGCTCTTTCTGGGACAGTGGGACGGCTGCCCCTCTGTTGGTCTTCCTTGGTCTCTTGTGTTCTGGGGGCCTCTGGATGTCTGGAGTTTTGATCTCCTCCATACCTGCTTCATGCCCTGGAGGACGGGGCAGTGGCTCCCCACACCCTCTAGCACATAGGTGTCAAACTCTGGCCCACGGGCCAAATTTGGCCCGCAGCCTAATTACATTTGGCCCGCGAAGCCATACCAAATTACTATTAGAGCTGGCCTACTGGTATTATACAGCTAATATATATATTGTTTAGTATTAAGCTTTGCTTGTTCCATATTCAGTTTTCCAGCAAAACTTATTTGAGTCCATAAGAAAAGATTCATTCTTATATCTGGAGGAAGTTTTTTTTTCAATAAATATTAATGTTAGCCCACGACTTTGTTCCAGTTTTGAATTTTGGCCCACTGTGTATTTGAGTTTGACACCCCTGCTCTAGCAGATCATTACATGAAGGAACCTTTTAAAAACAAGCGCGTCCATGTTCACGGGTGTACACACGGGAGCTCACACTCACAAACTACACCCTTTTTGGCTCCTACCTCAAAGCACACTGTGCGCTGTCGATCTTACGTGCTGCACAATAATGTTTAATATTTAGTATTTACTGTCATGTTCCCATATATCATTGTGATGTTGTTTATTCTATTACTCTCGTTTTCTTCTGCTTGTTTTCTTTTTTCTTTCTCAACAGGTGATCCAGGTGATCGATATATGTATTTATTTTTTTTTGCTTATTCTGTTGGTTTTTGTTTTTTTGCCCTTCTCCCCCGTCCCTCTTCTCAGCTGTTTTTCTTTCCCTCTTTCTTTCCCCCCTTCTTTCCCCCCTCGTCGTTACAAAAGCACAACTACTGTCCACACCCCAACCACACCTCACCTCACAGTAAATTATCATTTCCATTTTAAGCATTTCCAAATAATCATTTTCCATACTGGCAGTATAAATATACACAGTATACTGCCATCACTACAATATACATGTTTTACACACTCCTTTTGTTGTAAAACATGTATATTGTAGTGATGGCCGCGCGCACAGACGCAGCGGCCCGGAGCTCCTACACTTTTGCACTTTTTTTTTTTTTTTTTTTTTTTTTCAAAAGTCAAAGTCAACTTTATTTGTCGATTCTGCCACATGTACAGGACATACAGAGAATAGAAATTGCGTTACTCTCAATCCCTAGATAAATAGCAAATGAACATTTAAATATATTTAAATATAAAAGTGATTAAAAATGCAAGTAAAATAATTAAAAAGTAAAAATTTAAATAAATACAATTTTACATATAACAAGAAAGCTATACAATATACAATATAATGAGTAAGTGACATTGAGTGTAAACCAGGCAGAGTAGTGCAAATAGGCAAATAGTGCAAATGGAGATTTAGTAATGTACGGTAAGAGAAAGTGTAACAACAAAGTCTTATGAGGTAATGGCAGTCCAATGCTCCACAAAGTGACTGGTAACTGGTGCAGGCCAGTGAGTGAGTCAGAGAGTGTGTGTGTTTGTGTGTGTGTGACAGAGTTCAGTGAGACCGTGGAGGAGAGAGGGGAGAGGGGGCAGAATCGGGAGGGAGTTAAGCTTCCTGACAGCCTGATGGATGAAGCTGTCCTTCAGCCTGCTGGTCCTGGCCTGGAGACTCCGCAGTCTCCTCCCCAACGGCAGCAGCTTGAAGAAGCTTTGCATTGGGTGCGTGGGATCAGCCGCTATGCAAAGGGCTTTTTTAGTGAGACGGGTGCTGTAAATGTCCTGGAGGGAGGGGAGAGAGACACCAATGATCCTCTCTGCAGCTCTCACTATGCGTTGGAGGGTTCTATGACAGGACGCATTGCAGGCTCCAAACCACACAGTGATGCAGCTCGACAGGATGCTCTCGATGGTGCCTCTGTAGAAAGTGTGCATGATGGGGGCTGGTGCTCCTGCTCTTCTTAGTTTGCGGAGAAAGAAGAGACGCTGCTGTGATTTCTTGGCCAGTGCTGTGGTGTTGTACGTCCAGGAGAGATCCTCTGTGATGTGCACACCCAAGAACTTGGTGCTGCTCACTCTCTCCACAGACGCTCCGTCAATGGTCAGAGGAGCATGTTGGGTGTGCATTCTCCTGAAGTCCACAACAATCTCCTTCGTCTTCTCCACATTCAGAGAGAGATTGTTGTCAGCACACCATGTGGCCAGGCGTCTCACCTCACTTCTGTAGTCAGTCTCATCCCTGTTGCTAATGAGACCCACCACCGTTGTGTCGTCTGCAAACTTGATGAAGAGGTTGGAGCTGTATGATGGAGTGCAGTCATGGGTCAGCAGAGTGAAGAGGAGGGGGCTCAGCACACATCCCTGCGGGGCCCCTGTGTTTAAAATGATGGTGCTGGATGTATTACTGCCAACCCGTACTGCTTGAGGTCTTCCGGTGAGGAAATCCAACAGCCAGTTGCACAGTGAGGTGTTGAGCCCCAGCTGGACCAGTTTTTGAATGAGCTGTTGGGGGATTATAGTGTTGAATGCTGAACTGAAATCTATGGTACTGTGGTGCTGTGTATCATTTCACACAGTCTGGGGTTACTTCAATATAATAGAGATGATCTACTACAACTAAGCCGTGGAGATCTTCAATTAACATCCGAGTATCTCATCCCCCCGGAGATCGTCAAGCAACCCCCGGGGCTACCCGCAACAGCAAGCCGCAGGAGGAGACGCTGCGAGCGGAGGCAGAAGAGAGGCAGGCGGGGAGGCCTGTGGGCACGGCTAAAGGCTAGTCCGTTTAAACCACCACTCCCGACCATATTCCTCTCCAATGCCCGTTCAATCCGTTACAAACTGGATGAAATACGACTGCAGATCGCCACTCGACGGACTTTCAACAACTGTTCGTGCATGATTTTTACTGAAACCTGGCTGGACAGCGCCATTCCCGATGTGGCTATTGATCTAGCAGGCCGCACCGCCTATCGAGCCGACAGGTCAGCGGACTCGGGTAAGAAGACCGGCGGGGGGCTGTGCATCTATATTAACAACTTCTGGTGCACGAACGTCACGGTAACGGAAAGACTGTGCAGTACAGAGGTAGAACTGTTGGTGTTAAAGTGCCGTCCATTCTATCTCCCTCGGGAATTTTCTGCCGTTTACATCTGCGCTGTTTACATTCCACCAGATGCTAATGCTAAGCTAGCGTTAGCACAACTGAGCAGCAGCATCAATAACAGCCTGGTAGCACACCCGGACAGTGTCTTTATTGCGGCTGGGGATTTTAACCACGCGGACCTGAAATCTGTACTTCACAATTTCCACCGAAATGTGAAGTGTGCTACCAGAGGAGATAGAACTTTGGACCAGGTGTACACCAACATGGCGAACGCATACAGAGCCCAGGCCTATCCCCACCTGGGTCTGTCAGACCATCTCTCCCTTCTGCTACACCCAATATACACACAAAAGATCAAGAGCACTGGGATTACAACCAAAACCGTGAGAACATGGCCGCAGGATGCTATTCCGATGCTTCAGGACTGTTTCCACTGCACAGACTGGGAGGTATTCAAGGTGCAGGACACTGACAATCGTGTCGCATTGGACAGTTACACCTCCACTGTCTTGGACTACATCCGTTTCTGTGTGGACAATGTAACAACTTGGAAACGACTCCGTGTGTTCCCTAATAATCCACCCTGGATGACACACAGAGTTCAACAACTTATTCGAACGAGGAACAACGCTTTCAACTCCGGGGACCAGGAGGCATACAGTGCTGCCAGGGCTAACCTGAGAAGAGGCATCAAGACTGCCAAGCAGCAGCACAGGAGGCGTATCGAGGCCAGGTTTGAGAACATCACAAACCCAAAGCAGGTCTGGGAAGGCATCAGGGCTATCACGGACTACAAAAGGAGAACACCATCACCCTCAGCCGATAGTCCTACTCTGGCTGAGGACCTAAACCTCTTTTATGCCCGCTTTGATAGGGAGAACACCGACCCTGTCCTGTCCCCTCTCCCCTCAACCGACCCTGCTCCGGTCCTGAGCACTCATGAGCTGAGGCGTGTGTTCCGGAGCATTAACACCAGGAAGGCGGCCGGGCCGGATGGAGTGCTGGGCCGGGTGCTAAAAGACTGTGCTGCGGACCTGGCGGACGTCTTCACCTCTATATATAACACCTCGCTGTCCTGTTCACTGGTACCATCCTGTTTCAAACCAGCAACCATCGTTCCCATCCCAAAACAGTCAAATGTCACATGTCTGAACGATTTCAGACCTGTGGCACTCACCCCCATTCCCGCCAAATGCCTGGAGAGACTGGTCATTAAACACATCAGAGCTGCTTTTCCACCATCTCTGGACCCGCACCAGTTTGCATACAGGGAGAACCGGTCAACTGAGGATGCGATCGCCATAGTGCTGCACACATTATTGAAGCACTTGGAACACAGGAACACCTATGCACGGCTCCTCTTTGTAGACTACAGCTCGGCTTTTAATACCATCCGGCCATATAAACTCCGTCCCAAACTCCACCAACTGGGACTCAACTCCTCTCTGTGCAACTGGATTGTGGACTTCCTCACTAACCGCAGACAGAGTGTCAGAGTGGGTAAGAACACCTCTTCCACCCTTGTGGTCAACACCGGCGCCCCTCAGGGGTGTGTTCTGAGCCCTCTGCTATACACTCTCTTCACCCATGACTGTATTTCCTCCTGCGCGTCCAATCTCATTGTTAAGTTTGCCAATGACACCACAGTGCTCGGACTTATATCCAACAACGATGAGACAAACTACAGGACAGAGGTGCAACAACTAGAGTCATGGTGCCACGACAATAACTTGGTCTTAAACACCAAAAAGACCAAGGAGATCATTGTAGATTTCCGGAGGAAGGGTCATAACAACCATCTGCCTCTCTTCATTGGCAGTGAGGCGGTGGAGAGGGTGAGCAGTTTTAAATTCTTGGGGGTAACTGTGACCGAGGACCTGTCCTGGGGCAACCATATCACCTTAGTTGCACGGAAGGCCCAACAGCGCCTCTACTACCTGAGGAGACTACGGAGCGCACACATTCCCAGACCTCTGATGTTGAACTTCTATAACTGTGCCATCAGCAGCGTCCTGACGCATGGATTTCTAGTGTGGTTCCCCAGCTGCACCAAGGCCGACCAGCAAGCACTCCAGCGGGTGGTGAAAGAAGCTGGCAGAATTATTGGAACAATTCTGCCAGAGATTAGTAATATCTTCCCCACTCGCTGTCTGAGGAGGGTGCACAGTATCCTGCGGGACCAACATCACCCTGCGCGCCACCTTTTCCACCTGCTGCCCTCAGGGAGAAGGTACAGGTCTATACAGGCCAGAACGGCCAACAGCCTGTATCCACAGGCTGTGAGGCTCCTGAATTCTGCCCCCCTCCCCTCTCTGCCCCCCTCTCACGGACAATAACCATATCCAACTTCTTAATAGCACTGAACTGGTTTGCATTGGTGCATTAAATCTTTATTCTCCTCCCCCCCCCCCCCCCCCCCTCTTTCTTAAATAGACAACCATCATATCTCACAGTACAATAATATTGAACGGGTTGCATTGTTGCATTTTGTCATGTTTCTCAGGTCTTTGTCTGAATGTCCTATGAACATTACCTGTCTTGTTCTCATGTTGTTGCTAAGGATTGTCTCATTGCACTGAAGTCACACTGGGTTAAATATTTACACTTGGGTTTTAAGGGGTATTTGTTTTTTTTTTTTTACGGGTTGTACGGAAGCCCCAAACGCAATTTCATTGTTCTTCGACAATGACAATAAATAAATACTTGACTACTTGACTTGACTGATCAGGGAAAGCGGAATCACATGGGGAAAGCAGCTGATAACAATTAACATAATGACAGGACAGGGGACGTGAAGCTAAATACAATAAACACAAGGATCCTTCAAAATAAAACGGGAAACATAACGAGACCCAGACATGACTCGAACTAGACAAACAAAGAAAACTTGGACATGAAACATTACAGACAAACACACGAAGACTTAACACAGGGATGAGACAAATGGGGAGCTTGATAAATCATGAATTAAAACTGTAACCCAGGCATGGCAGAATGTAACTAGATAAACTGAAATGAAACTAGACTGAAAAGGAATAACAAATACATCAAGAAACTCAGAATACTGTATATGCAGTTTCATTCTACCCACTGCTCGTGACTGCACCGTGTATCGTGCAGGTAGATCACAGGTAGATCGTGGGGTGGATGAGGTTCGTCCTGAGTTCCTGAAAGCTCTGGATGTTGTAGGGCTGTCTTGGTTGACACACCTTTACAATGTTGTGTGTAGGGGTGGGTTTTGACTATCGATTCTAGCTTGGATAATGTGATATCGATTCATTAAAATCCTGAATTGATTTTTTCATATATAAATTTATTTTGCCTGAAACACCAGAATCTAAGGTTAAACCTAGCAAAATTTCAACAACCACCAAACAGCTAAAACAATAAATGAGAGCAGGTAAACAGATTCTGCACAAAGATGTAAACACAAAGCATGGACCCGCTGACGGATCAGAATCAGTGTGATGTTGCACGGACACGGTCGGGGCTGAAAGCCGACAGCTCACCGATTCTGATGCATTGGCGCTTTGTGTTTAGGTCCATTTTGGAGTGCCCAAAAGCACAAGGTGTGCAATACTCAGAGACATGGCCAAGTTAAGAAAGGCTGAAAGACGACCACCACTGAACAAGACACACAAGCTGAAACGTCAAGACTGGGCCAAGAAATATCTCAAGACTGATTTTTCTAAGGTTTTATGGACTGATGAAATGAGAGTGAGTCTTGATGGGCCAGATGGATGGGCCCGTGGCTGGATTGGTAAAGGGCAGAGAGCTCCAGTCCGACTCAGATGCCAGCAAGGTGGAGGTGGAGTACTGGTTTGGGCTGGTATCATCAAAGATGAGCTTGTGGGGCCTTTTCGGCTTGAGGATGGAGTCAAGCTCAACTCCCAGTCCTACTGCCAGTTTCTGGAAGACACCTTCTTCAAGCAGTGGTACAGGAAGAAGTCTGCATCCTTCAAGAAAAACATGATTTTCATGCAGGACAATGCTCCATCACACGCGTCCAAGTACTCCACAGCGTGGCTGGCAAGAAAGGGTATAAAAGAAGAAAAACTAATGACATGGCCACTGTTTTGGAGGAAGGAAGGTTCAGGGTTTCAGTAGTCATCATCATGGGCTCATCGGATTAGAATGAGAATAAGCAGTCGTCATTTGCAGGTTTTGTCGTTTTATTGTATAACAGGTAAAGGAAAGAAAGACACACATGGACTGCTGTCTCTAAAAAGGACATAAAGTATGATTTAAGTAACTCAAAATGATACATGAACTCAGGAGACTCAAAGAGAAACTCACCTCAGCTGCCGCCCCATGTGGGAGTGAAGAAAGAGTGAGGGGTAGGTGAGTGCAGTCCTTATATAACGAGTGACAGGTGAGTGCAATTAAGGCCAAGCACCACACCCAATCAAAGGTGAGGAAAAGAAACAAGGTGCATCTGGTGAAGTGAATGTGCTGAAAGGTGAGCCTTTTCAACAGCCGCCCCCATATTTCTACTGAGAAATATGTTCAAAGGATTAAAGATGCTCTTTTTCACAAAGCGGGGGCAGAGGAATCAGACATGCTACAGGTCTACTATAGGTTCAGGGGGTCAACCTAGAGGTCGACAATGCAGGCCAGACAGTTCAGGGGGCCGACCATGTAGCCAGCGGTGGCGGCAAAGCAGGTCCAAATGCCAACCACGTGGGATGCAGCAGCAGGCCCAGACCTGCAGACCATTGGGCAGTTTTGCAGGTGCTGGGGGCAATGTACGGGGCTTGGCAGAGGCAGGACCAGGTGGTGCAGGAGCAGGCAGCGCCCTGACCACTGGCGGAATGGCAGCCACAGGCGGTGGAACTGGTGATAGTGGCACTGCCGGTGATGACATAGGTACTGCTGCTGGTAGAGTATGAAGAGGCTGAATGAATTCAGAGCCATCAGCGGACACAAGGATGTGCTGGAGCGGTTCTCCTGAACCTGAACTGGAAGATGTGAATAAACCTTGGGCATGCGTGGAACTGCTCTGGGGTTGGAAGTCTGTGATTGGACCTTGGAGTGTCCATCCTAAGCGGGTTTTGACTGCTGCAGGAGATCCAAATGGTCCATGTCTAACTGGTGCAATAGGCGTAATAAGGTGGGTATGATCAGAGCCTATGAGCAGTAGTGGAGCTGCTTTGTTAGTAAAGGTTAATGGGATACCTTGAAGATGCTTGTATCTCCGTTGAAGAGAGGATACGGGGTAGGTGTGGTCTGAAAGTGCTAAGTGACTTGTAGCGAAGGCATTATTAATTGTGTAAGTTTTCTCTGGATGTGCGATGGGAGAAATCTGGAAACTTACACAAGAACCTTGAATGGTTTCAACTTCTTGATGGACAGTTCTGAGTGATAATTTTTCAGCTTTCCCAGTTAGGTGGAGATGCTTAGCTGCAGATGTCAGAAGCATGGTACGTTGGGAGCCATCGTCAAGTATTGCATATGTTTCCAGGGTTCTTTTGCCATTACGCAGGAGCACTTTCACAACCTTTAAAAGGACACTAGGGCGATCGCTAGGTCTATCAAAGTACAGTGTCCTCACTACAGGATTAGTTTCAGTTCTAGGTCTCTGATTCACCTCACATAGGATCTGTAGATGTCTTTCCATGCAGGTGGCACATGCTTTCCTCAGATCACACTTCGCAGCCTGATGAGTTCTAGCACAACGCCAACACCGTTTGTTTGTCTTTATCCAGTTTATTTTCTCATCCTTTGTCTTCTGAATAAACTCGGGACACTTACTAATGTGGTGTTCAGGTGAGCGGCAATATGCACATCTTGCCTTAGTCATTATGATGGGTTGTGCTGCCTGTACAGGATCGGATGCATTTGTCCCATGTAATATTGTTGTGAGTGGAGAGGTGTACTTATGGGCAGGTCGTGGCTGGTTAGAGGATGAAACAGGACTGTCCTTTCTTGGTTGACACTTGCATTCCATTTGCAACCAGGATGAGAACAAAGGTAAGTCATACATCATATCTCCTTGTTCCCTGTAAATGTGCCGTTTGAAGCGACTGGAATGCTCTGCGGGCAACTTTTCAAGTAGGCGATCGACATGGGAGCCACAATTTAGTTCTGTCCGTCCTTGATCACCCATAGTGCTAAGCAAACCAACTAAAGCTTGTACACGAAGAGCAAAATTATCAAGACTCTGACCATCACCTGCTCTGATAGGAGGCAGTTCCAGTATATTCTTTAGCTCTTTCAATGCCAGCTGTCTTGGTTGCCCATAACGCTCATCAAGAGCTTTGGTGGCTTGAGTGTATGGGTCAGGAGCATAGGAAAAGGAAATAGCTAACCGTTTAGCTTGGTCTACTTTCAGATGATCGAGAAGGACATGATATTTGAAATGCTCTGTCTCATGAGGGTCAAGCAGGTTAGTAAGGGCCATTCGTAACAGCCTATACTGGATTTCATCTTCTCTGGTAAGGTCTGGGAAAGAAGGACCCTCAAGCTTATACACATGTGTTCTAGTGCTAACAGGGTGACTAGAACTAGCAGTAATGGGTACTGAAGGGTTTTGTGCATGCAAACCATCAGATGTAGCTGGTTGCTGCTTTACAGGAGGGTGCTGCCTTGGTTCCGGAATGCAGACAAGAGGTTGAGCGGGGTCTTCATCTAGATGAACAGCAGGTTGAACACATGAAATCTGGTGGGGACCTTGCAGTGGTGTGGCCAGGAAATTAAAAGGAGTCTCATCTGGTGTAGGAAAAACTGGTCTAGGCAAACCACTTGAAGGAACTGCAGCATCTAATATTGTTGAATTAGGGAAAGGAGGGCTAGCAGCCAGAACTGCACCAGAGTGACGGCTAACCTGGGGGGGCTGAGAGGGTGACTGACATGTTGCTGGATCAATCACTGGGAACTGCTCATGTTGCTGATGTGTTTGGGGAATGGCTTGTAAACCGCAAACAGAGGATTTGCTTTCATCAGAGACAGTGTGAATTGAAGATCTGGAGGAACTGCGAGAATGGGGAGGAGATAACTGAATCATGAATTGCCTAATCTCCCTCATTGTCATCAGGAGTTCCCTCATGACCTCATCTTGGTTGGTGGGTAAAGGAGCAGGGGATGTCTCTGGTTGTCTTTCTGACTCTCCGACAGGATCTTGCAGCCCATGTGTGTATGTGTCACTATGCTGGCATTCTGTTTGACTCTCTGTCTCACATGTAGCTCTTCTAGCTCCAGGATACTGAACATCATACTGCTGCAGGTAGGCAGGAGGTCGACTATCACGACTGGATCTTCTCAAACCTTCAGTCAATGGCTGCTTTGAATCCATGACGCTAATACCACTCCGGCTCGGAGGACCATGTTTTGGAGGAAGGAAGGTTCAGGGTTTCAGTAGTCATCATCATGGGCTCATCGGATTAGAATGAGAATAAGCAGCCGTCATTTGCAGGTTTTGTAGTTTTATTGTATAACAGGTAAAGGAAAGAAAGACACACATGGACTGCTCTCTCTAAAAAGGACATAAAGTATGATTTAAGTAACTCAAAATGATACATGAACTCAGGAGACTCAAAGAGAAACTCACCTCAGCTGCCGCCCCATGTGGGAGTGAGTGAGGGGTAGGTGAGTGCAGTCCTTATATAACGAGTGACAGGTGAGTGCAATTAAGGCCAAGCACCACACCCAATCAAAGGTGAGGAAAAGAAACAAGGTGCATCTGGTGAAGTGAATGTGCTGAAAGGTGAGCCTTTACAACACCCACCTTGTTCACCTGATCTGGACCCCATTGAGAACCTGTGGTCCATCATCAAATGTGAGATTTACGAGGAGGGAAAACAGTACACCTCTCTGAACAGTGTCTGGGAGGCTGTGGTTGCTGCTGCACGCAATGTCGATGGTGAACAGATCAAAACACTGACAGAATCCATGGATGGCAGGCTTTTGAGTGTCCTTGCAAAGAAAGGTGGCTATATTGGTCGCTGATTTGTTTTTGTTTTGTTTTTGAATGTCAGAAATGTATATTTGTGAATGTGGAGATGTTATATTGGTTTCACTGGTAAAAATAAATAATTGAAATGGGTATATATTTGTTTTTTGTTAAGTTGCCTAATAATTATGCACAGTAATAGTCACCTGCACACACAGATATCTCCCTAAAATAGCTAAAACTAAAAACAAACTAAAAACTACTTCCAAAAACATTCAGCTTTGATGTTAATGAGTTTTTTGGGTTCATTGAGAACATGGTTGTTGTTCAATAATAAAATTATTCCTCAAAAATACAACTTGCCTAATAATTCTGCACTCCCTGTATATCTAACTGATACCTCTTGACCTCATGCACTTACTCAGGCTCTTTCCCCACCAGAGAGGTGACATCCCATGTCCCAAAAGGTAGTCTCAGTACGGAGGAATCGGTCCACCATTTAACACATAATACATCCAACCCCTACAGAAACCCCCGAGAACATGGGTCACACAAACCCCTCCACCACGATAAGATAGCGATTCATGGAGGGGCTAACAATAGGGATTTCTTTTCTTTGTAATAGTTTTATTATTTGAAACTAAACATATCTCCTTCCAAGTTTGACCAGGAAAACTGAAGCATGTTTTCAGACAATTTCTGTATACTTAACCATAAGTATGTTTCATGGGATAATTGTGTTTTTCTACCCTAACCTATGCAAAGTAAAATAAACTGAGTAGTTTCAATCAGAACTACCTAATGAGTGAAACACATTTTGGCTAAGACTCTGCTGAGACAAATTTAAAGCAGTACTTAATATATATCAGGTTAATGTATCGTGTTTCACATGATAATTCCAATGACCTAATTCCACAGGACTTACACTGACCTACACGTGTGTCAGTGTAACTCTTGATGGTAACATCAGAGTTTCTGGATTTGTTCCTATAGCACTGATTTTAAGAGTCCATCAAGCCTGAGCCTATAAATTAACCATACTGTCAATAGCAGTAAAGAAGAATACTGTTTGGCAGAATGTACATACAGCTAGATGAATCCCTGGAGAGTGGCGTGAATGGCTCCGCTGTAATGCAAGGGAGAAACAGAAAGAAAAGAAAGGAGAGATGAATATTAGGAATATTGAGAAAGATAGAAATGATATACAGATGAGGACAAAATATTTATCCAGGTATGTTCACCAATTTCTCGATTGGGGAACATCTATAAATTATTATAGCTAATTACGTATATTATTCTAGTTGACAAATTTTTATTTCTTTGTGTGAGCCCCACCTAAGTGTGCAAAGGGATCACTGAGTTACATTAGATTGGAAGGCAGGTGGGGCAGGGGAGAATCAACTCATCACTACCCTCCACATGCCATAAGATATGACTTCCCACCACCATCCCAAATAACCCCCAAAACCTATAGGAAGCCCTAATTTCCTTTGCATAAATACAGTCATCATGAATCTTATGTTTGAATCGGCTAGGCTTTTGCTATACATTATAAAAAATTGTAAGAAGCAATACAGGTAAAGTTCAATCCCACCAGGTTAGATACCCAGGAGCAACAGCAGGGCCAACAACCACCCACTCAACCTCCCCCCCTGCAATCCCACCCAACAGATCCAGTTTCCCTTGCTGGTCCACTGTAGCCCAGCAGGGGAAATGTGTAGGCTCAGAGCCTCCAACAAGGGATCCACTAAAGAGGCAAAAAAACAGGGAATGGGGAATGAAAATTGGTGCAAAGGGCAACAATATGTCTACTAACAGATCTAATCACAAGGGCAAGGTGAAAGCAAGCAACTAGAGAGAGGCCGGGTGCTGTACATACAAACCACACTGAGGCTAGCTCATGTTAGGAATAAAATCACAGTCAACCTATCCATTATTTCCTCAACCGCAAAACAAAAATGGCTACGACCCCTACAGTACGGAGGCCCCTTGGTCACTTATAAAAGAAAGCTTGCACTCACTGGTCCTTATCATTTAATATTCAAATAATTAAAACTAAATGCACAAAACTCAAAAGCTAGGACATGTTCTCTGATGTCTTTCTTTTTACTAAAGATCACTAAGCATCACTGTTTATTACACACCTATTTAAAACAAACTTTAAAAAAAAGTGACGTTCAGCAGAATTCAGTAATATTTTTTTGTGTTTCTATCCAGCATTGCGTCTGCTCCCTTCAGTATATCCTGCATTCTGTGATTGTCACAGATATATCAAAGAACATGCCACCCACTGTTCCTTCTGTTGTTGTCTGTCAAGTCGGGCTGGCAAGGGAATACCCTGAAAATTAAAGCAGATCTGCACATACTTTTCCAACCAAGATCAAGTGATACTACTGAGAATCAGAGGTACAAGAGTAATCCTACATGTGCAGCAGGCACTTTCTAAAAGGCCATTAATCCTCCATTTCAAATTTTTTATTCTTCACAGTAATGCAATTACCATATTCCTCTTTCTGTAAATTTGGGATCCAAAGCTATTTGGAAGAGCTATCAAAGTTTCAGTTGGCAGCAGAAGAAAAACAATACCGTACAAACAGCAGGCAGTGAGCCAGGGTCTAATCAGATTACGTTAGACTTCACCTCTCCTGTGAGAAGAATCAACAGCAGCTCTTCCCACCCTGTGGGTGAACAGGGCACTTTGAATGCATGAATCGATTAAGATCACGCAGGAAATGAGATGCTTCTAATATTTCTTAGGCTCTTGTGAAAGACTCATTTAGAGATTTTCAGCTTTGAATGGATCAATAATGAAACCTTGTGGGCCTCCACAAGCTGCAACATGCACATTGGCCACACCACAGGAACAACTTGGATTGGCATGCTTAACTGGATGTAACCTGTTAGGATTAGGTTAAGTGAACAGCAGTTGGTTGCTGACTGGCCCTTGCATTCAAAGAGTGGGGTTTTGCCCAAAATGATCCTTGGTGGTCAGAGACATTATCTGATCATAATGATGACAGAATGTCGTCTACAATTTCATAAAGACCAGAAAAAATATAGCAGTAAAACACAACTCTGTTGCAAATAAGACAGATTAATATGGTAGAAAATTGTTAATCTTGGGATTTTAATTCACTCGCTGGCTGAGCATCAGACACAGCGAGGTCCAGCTGGTGCGTAAACCGGCGAAGCGCTGGCAATACGCCAGGGAAACACAGCCTGCAGCTGCAGCAGTAGCAGTGTTAACACACATAGCAGCCGAGCCGCACAGTGCCAAGCGACAGGGTATGTTTGAATGTTGAAGCCGTGTCCCTGCTGTGTTTCCTCACTGTAGCCGAGCTACTCGCTAGCCGGCAGCTGCACAGCATGGTCCGACCAGCGCATAAGCCTGTTTTTTTTTCGCGGCGACATGCCAGGGAAGGGGGACCAACCAAGGGGAAGCAAGGGCCAGCTAGGGGGAACCAAGCTAAGGGATACCAGGGGAAAACCGGGGCTACCAGGGGACCAAGAAGGGAGAAATACATCGTCCACGGAGGATGCCGAAGCACGCTCCAATAGACGCACACACACAGTAGTCTCAAGGTAAGCACATAATTCAATTCAACATATAAGACTTCAAGAATGCACAAGCATCTACTTAAAATCTATTTATTTAATCTATCATCTATGATATCATTATGTACAATTCTAATGTATTTTGTTCATCTCCTTTAAATAAACAGGCAGCCTTAAAGTATGAAATATTCATATAAAAAAACAAAAACACATAAATGTGTCTACTGTCTCAGTGGCTGATAGTGGTCCACAAGTCTCAGTGTGAGCTTGAAGCCATTTATAATGTTTAAGTAGTTTAATTTGTAGGTGCTGACGATAAACACATTTTGAATGAAAGCCGGGTAACTTTGGTAGCACAGAAACAAGTGACTATTCTTTGTGACCGTTTGGATCAGTCCCTCATATTACCATTATTTCACCCAAAGGCACCAAGTTAATACTTAAAAAAGCTGCAGCAATACACACAAATATAAACAGTACTTGGTGACAACTTTGCTTTTAGTTTACACAAACTAAAAGAAAAGTTTGCTTTTAGTTTGCGGTCGACAAATGCGCCGTCGATTTCCCCAAATTTGAAGTGTGGTCTGGTGTAGACTTCGTGGTCCCATATATCCCACAATTCATAGCGCAGCGGTGGGTGTGGTGGATTTTGCCGAAAAATACGGCAGACGGCTGGTGATGTGCGATACCACTGATTTCCTTTCCGATCCAATACCAAGTAAAATTCAGAGTGGTATCGGCGATACTGATCTGATATCTTTCATTGTATCTCAAATTATAGCTTCATCATGATTACAAGACGTCAGGTTACTTGTTCTTATCACTTAATAATAATAATAATGCAGAATTGTCATATAGAAATAAAAAAAACTGAAGTTGTGTGCCATTTGAGCATGTTGCCTGACTGCAGCACTAAAGGACTCCGCGAGAGATGTCTGTCTCGCATGCCAAAGGGCTGCCACAAATTTATAAAGCCCTATTTCGCACATGACTATTAAAAGTGGAATAGGAAGTAGTTCCTTCCAATGTAGACAATCCGAATAATATAGTTTCTTTCTACTCTGTTCCTGTTAAAGATAAACTACAAATTTACCCTAAATTACTAAAATATCGATATTTTAATATGAGAATCGATTCTAGAACATAAATGACTGGTATCGCAGCAATCGATATTTCAGTATCGATCCGCACATCACTACAGACGGCTGAAGTGGGGCAGCCGAAGACTAAACTTTCAACAGTACTGAATATGATGTCACTTATTTATGTGCAAATGTTTAATAATGAAGAACATTAAAACATTACTGTTGGCCACATGTCGGCAAAGTTATGTGGCATTAGTGATGTTAGTACTTTCAGCGTCAGCTTGATTTTAAAGCCTTTACTTTAAAATATATGCCGTTCAGTAGTTGACCTTAATCTTACAGAGAATGTGATAATTTTAATGGATAATTAAAGTCAGTGATATATTTAAAAAAAAACAACAAGTTGAAAATTAGTGAATGCTGCTCGGTTTGCAGTCCTGAATATCACAGCACAAGCAGGATTCACTATACTGTTAATGTTAGCTATGTTATACTGCTGCCTCTGAACCACACCAGCCACATGACACGTCAGCTGGAGGGCCCGAGGAGCCCGTCCAGCCACACGCCACATCAGCTGGAGGGCCCGAGGAGCCCGCCCAGCCACCATCGGCTTCTGCCTCTGCTACGCCCGGGATCGCCGGCCACTTTCCGGGCCGTCGGCTGGACATTGCCGTCAGGGGCGGCCTCCTGACCTGCACCACCACTGCCTCCCGCGTGGGCGGCCTCCTGATGGGCGATGGCGTGGCCTGTTGTGTTGCCAACCTAGCGGGTCGGCCCCCTGAACTGATAAACTGTGACCTGTGGTGCCCTCGACCTCCGGGTCGGCCCCCTGACCTCATGAACTGTGGGCTGTTGTGTTGCCGCCCTCCTGGCCGACCCGCTGAACTATGTTTGGTCTACTGTCAGGTGCTCCAGTGTTTTCTGTCAGCTGTTTTTGGTTTCCTGTTCTGTACGCACCTGGGTCCATTACACACACCACCGCACGGCCTGTCTCTGCAGACCGTGACACAGTGCTCGTTTGACTTTGGGACCTGAAGAGGACGGAGTTTTGGACCCGAATTGCTCCGTGAGGCTCCTGACTACGGCAGTCGTAATGCTCCGGCAATCCATCAAGCGGTGCGCCTTCAGAGCTTACCAAAGTTGTACTAAAACATTTTTGAAAGATTTCTGCACGTACCACATAAAATCGGTGCAAGGTCAGTAAGCACAACCAGAATTCACACATAAGGCGCAGTGTCGATTTTTGAGAAAATTAAAGGATTTTAAGTGTGCCTTATAGTGTGTAAAATATCTTATACAGAAGAAAGGAATACAGTATATCGCGATATATATAGTTACAGCACATGCTTCAAATTATACCGTGATATGGCTTTTAGGCCATATCGCCCAGCCCTACACTAAATCCTCGTTCTCTTGTGCTGTTTTGTAGAAGTGTATACATCTGAGATTGTTACCTGTCTCTCTGTCCTGCACTCTCTCTTTTTCTTTCTCTCTGATTGTGTAATAAAAGTATGAACATATGAACATGTATTTATAAGTTACATTTGTGTTTGAATCCTGCAGCTTATCACACATTTGATTTCCATGTGTGACAACTACAAGTGTCCAGAGTGAGGACAGACTGAGGGACCCACCCCTGATGATCCACCAGGACAAACTGGTGTGTGTGTGTGTGTGTGTGAGGAAGAGGAGGAGGAAGAGCCAGTAGCAGCTGACAGATGGAGAGGATAGACATACTGTTCCCTAGGGCTGCTCAATTAATCGAATTTTAATCACGATTACGATCTGGGCTTTCAACGATCATTAAAAATGACTGAGCCAATTATTAGCCCCTCCCTCATGCTTTACTCTCGCACTGCTCCGTGTGGCAAATCCAGCGCACCTCTCTGCATTTCGAACACGCGTCACAACAATTAAGAGCAGCGGTCCCCAAACCCCGGGCCTCCGTGAGTCGTTTGGTACCGGGCCGCGAGAGTTGAGGCTCAGGTGTGAAATGTATGGTTTTCAGGGTTTTTATCAGTTTTCAGCGTTATTTTGTTATCGTTTTGATTGTTAACTCGGTTTTCCTGGGTCTTTTCATGTGTGTTATGAATAAATGGTCTGTTTTTCAGTACCGGTACTAGTTTTATTTTGTTGCATTTATCCGCGACACCTTAAAGGCCGGTCCGTGAAAATATTGTCCGTGGCGCAAAAAAGGTTGGAGACCGCTGATTAAGAGGACCCGAGGGAAGCTCGGAAAGCTAAGCAGAAGTTATTTGGAGAGGAGAGTGACTGCCGTTGGTTGAAAAGAGAGATAAAAAAAAAAAAAACTTCAGTGGTGTTGCACACTATTTTATATTATTTTTTTAAAGTCATTATTCAATACATTGTTATTGTTAACCCTTTAAAGCCGGTCAGAGCAGCACGCTCCGTTTTGTGTAACTATTTTTAAATCCCTGTAGAACCTGAACCGTGTAAGCTAGTGCAATATTTTTTTTGCATATGAAACCAGAGGAGTTGTACTTACATCTTATGCCATCAGCTTGTCCTAGGTCACGGTTTCCTTCCACATAAAGCTTTGCAAAAATTGCATAAAAAGCGCTTGCAGGAACAAAAACATAATATTCCAGAAACACGCTTTGCCTATCCGATCAGCTGTTTGTAACACTTCCCACAGTGAAACAGACGTCAGCGCGAACTATCGCATGTCCGCCATTTCCTGCCCGAAACCGGAAGTGGCGTCATTCTCGCGGAAAATGTAGTTTTTTACTTGTAGGCCTTAAAAGCCTATACTGGTGTTTTTATAAGTCATGTTTGACTTTTCTGAATAGTTTCTGGGATGCTTAGAACTCGAATTGCACTGCTGGAAATAGTTTATTTTGATGCACATGCTGTTTTTTTTGCAAATTTGCATCATAGGATTGTTTTTTTGTTTTTCCTGCAGTATATAAAAATTGGTGTATCTCAAAAATAAAACTATGAAGACACTCAAAATAAATTTCCTGTTGTTGTAAACTATTTTTTGCAACTTTTTTGCATTTAAAGTTTTGAGGGATAAACCTCTTAAATTTCTCCAAGTAGAAATATATATTTAAAAAAAACAAAAACGATTTTCAATTTTTTTGTAGTTTATTGCACGTTTTTGCAATTATTGTAGTCACTATGGACTTAATGCATACTTAATGCGTTTTGCTCATCCTACTGCAAAACAATATTCTTTTTTTCTCATGTGCATCGTACATTTTCGCGAATAGATTATTTTCTGATAGATAAAAAAAGTTTATTCCTGAGATTGTTTCTACTCAGTATCTACTGATAACGGTATCAGATCATGCCACAGTAGTATTAGATCTTCAGTTTACAATGAAGCCAAAGAGATTTAAATATTGGAAGCTAAATCCTCTCTTGGTGGCGAAGACCAACTTTTGTAAATATATTTCTGAGTCGATTACTTTTTTTTGTGAAACTAATAAAAATAATGAAACTTCCCCATCTATCCTATGGGTTATTCTAAAAGCCTATATTAGAGGTAAAATTATCTATTTTACGTCTTATTCTAATAAACTACGTAGATCCCAGCAGAAAGATTTGGAGAAGGCCATAAAAGAGATAGAATTGTCTATCTCTCTTACAAATACACCTGATCTTTATAAAGAAAGAATAAGACTTCAAACTTCAGAAGCTGCACAAGTTCTCCTCCGCTCTCGAGGGTTAGTATATGAACATGGTGATAAAGCTGGCTGTCTCCTGGTACAGCAACTGAAGACTAAAACAGCATCAAATCAAATTATACAGATAACCGATGATTCAGGCTTAATAACCTCAGATCCAGATAAAATTAATGACACTTTCAGATCTTTCTTTACTCAACTTTATACCTCAGAATCTTTCATAGATGAAAGCCAATTATATAGTTTATTTGAAAAATTGGATCTACCTAAATTGAAATTAATTTAAAATTAGACGCCCCTATTACAATTTTAGAAATTAAAGAATCAATACAATCAATGAATAGCGGTAAATCACCAGGTCCAGATGGCTACCTGGTTGAGTTTTATAAAGTTTTTTCAGATCAGCTAGCTCCACTTCTACTGCAAATGTTTAATTATTCGTTTGAGCAAAGAAACTCTGCCACCTACACTCATGCAAGCCACTATTTCTCTCATTTTTAAAAAAGGCAGAGACCCACTGAGCTGCACATCCTATCGGCCAATATCACTCCTCCCGGTAGACGTTAAAATTCTTGCAAAAATCCTAGCCCGGCGACTAGAATCGATTATGCCCTCAATTATCTCAGAGGACCAGACGAGATTCATAAAAGGAAGACAACCCAGCAACACGCTCAGACAGAAACTGGTTCACCCGAAAGACAAAACGCCAAAACACAAACTTAACAATGTGGTGTATGCTGTACAGTGCAGCGAGGAATGCCCAGACCTCTACATTGGAGAGACCAAACAGCCACTTCACAAGCGCATGGCACAACACAGAAGAGCCACCTCCACAGGACAAGACTCAGCAGTCCATCTGCATCTTAAGGATAAAGGACACTCTTTCGAGGATGCCAATGTTCACATTTTGGACAGAGAGGACAGATGGTTTGAAGGAGGAGTGAAAGAAGCCATCTATGTCCACTGTGAGCGACCATCTTTGAACAGAGGCGGGGGTTTACGACACCAACTCTCTGCCATCTATAATCCAGTTTTGAGATCCCTTCCCAGACGCCTTAAGGCCCACTCACATCCTGGGCCATCTGACCTCAGGAATTCGCATGATAAGGTGGGGCCAGGTTTCACAATAAGCTCACTCGAAACTCTGGCTGATTGGGACCCGCACCCAGTTTCACACCTTGGCTCAGGCGATTAGAGGATCAGCAGGGGGTCCTTTTGTCCGTCTGTGGGGGGATACTCCCACTAGGTTTAAATCTGGGACTCCCCACCATTTGACCTTAGAACTGAAGAAGCTTCTCGGATGAGAGGTGAAACGTCATCAAGTAACTTAAAGAAGTCCAGACGCTTTTCTTTGCAAGCTCCTTTGAATACGTAAATGATGTTTTTGCAAATTTTAACGAACTAGTTACTCACTTTAATTTCAATAAATCTGAATTTTTTTTGTGGTACTGCCAGTTGCAAAACTTTGCAAAGAAATGTTCAACTTTATTCCCACAAATCCCAGCTTCCAGTGGAATAGATTTGGTTCTCAGAGCCAAAACTTTGGTAAAGGGTCATATTTCTTACCTTTATTTATAAAGTAGCTTCTCCGCCTAGTGAATCTCTTTTATACAGGACCAAGATGAAATGGGAGTCAGAACTCCATATGAGTTTTTCTGAGTTGTTCTGGGAGTGAGCGGTAAGGGCCATTAATTCGTCTTGTAGTTTTGCCAGACTTTCATTAATACAATTTAAAGTTTTCCACAGATTACACTACAGTATCCAGATAAATTTGATAATAAATGTGACAGATGCTCACAGATACCTTGCAATCTTACTCATATGTTCTGGGCGTGCCCTAGGTTGTCTGAATTTTGGCATCAATTCTTCAAAATAACTTTGGATATATTGGGTATAAAATTGACTCCAACTCCACATATCGCTATATTTGGCAAACCACCAATTAACCTTCATACTACAGCTATTCAAAATAACCTTATTGCCTTTGCTTCTCTCATAGCTAGAAAAATAATTTTGTTGTTGTGGAAACCATCTCAGCCACCATTAATGAAAGTCTGGCTACAGGATATCTTAGGACTCTTAAAATTGGAGAAGAGAAAATTCTCCATCAGAGGCTCATTGGATAGACTTTTTACTCACTGGAAACCATTACTTAAATATTTAGAAAAGTTACCAGCACGAGAAATCTCTCTGTAGTCCACCATATGACAATATTGTACAAATTTTCTGCTATTCCCGGCAGTGGCTGTTCTACCTTATAAGAATACTCTATTTAAAGATATTCCAGCATTATTAATTAGTTTCGACCGAGGAGCAAGTAACCATTAATATTAATATTAATATTGTTACTGTTGTTGGTTAAGATTTATATCAATATTGATTAATGTTAAGACCTTGTTTTTTGAGGCTAGCAGATGTTAATGTTAATATTAAACTATAAGGATACGCACTATTATCTTATTGTTGATTTTTTTTTTTTTTTTTTTTTTTTTTTGGTATGGGTTTTGTATTTTTTGTATGAGTCAATTCATTTTCTCTGTAACATATTCATTTTTACATTATTGGGAGCGAGTGGGGGGTATTCAGGTACTCATCTCATCTATGGGTTTTTTTGTATGCTATAAAAAAGAAAAAGGAAAAGATTATTACTTCTATATGTACCTATGTGTTTTATGACAGTTTGGCATTGAAAAATAAAAGAATGGAAAAAAAAAGGTTAGAGCAGAAAAGTTCAATACAAGTTTCAGCCCTTAAAATTGAATAAAGGAAGTTAAATATGGAACGCCAGGACTGCCATAATGAATTAATTAAATACACCATTAAATAATTAAATGTGTCAATAATTAATTAAAATTGGAATTAATTAATTAAATAAATAGTTATGACACATGTAATTAATTAATTATTGACACATTTAATTAATTATTTAATGATATATTTATTTATTTCATTTTGGCAGTCCTGGCGCCTGGCTCTCATCATGAAATAATTTTATCTGTCAGCCTCACCCATCAAACTCAGGGGGCGGGGTTAACGCTGCCCATGCAGCTTCTCTAACATTTGATTGGTTGCCGTGCAAAGTAAGTCAAAACAGGTCGATCCTAGATAATCGATTGCTTGTGTAGACTTGGGGCAGCCAGGTATCCCAGAATGCAGATCAAATCACAGGCAGCAATGATGGTGGTGTAGTTTTAAAATACCCTGTTTTTCTGTCACCAGCTACACTTTTAACAGTGTTTTAGCCACGAATGTCGCGTCGTATGTCTGGTCAGGTTGTCAACATAGAACATGTTTGCAAAAGTGCTCAGATGTTTTCAGAGATTTCACTAGCTCTGCTAACAATTAGCATGCAGAGTGCACCGAGGGGGTTACGTTAACCGGTTTGTTTACATATTCCACTCTCCGTGTTCCACATGTTGCATTCGCAGATTCTCATTTTCACCAACGATCGTCTCTTTCCGCCTGGTCTTGTGTCTCTGTGCTTCTGTAACATAAAGAACGAGCTGACATTTTTCTCACGAAACCAGCGATCAGCTCAACAGACCCTCCGTTTACCTGCATGCATCCTCCTCCTCATCTGTCAGCTGTTTAACACCTGCTGCTAATTCAAGAAACACGCCTACGTTACCTGGTGATAGTCACAGTTTAACTGGGCAGCCGGTGCTCGATATAAAGCAATGTCAGCGCATTTTTCTGCACAAGATAAGTAAATATAGTGTTTTTCCCGAGCGCAGAGCTGCTGGAGCTTGTTTCCTTACAGAGCACTTTATAGGCGAACCAGCTTAATCAGCGGCTGATGTCCAATCACCGGCACACAGCTTTGAAACCTCAGCTGAGTTTTAGCTCTCAGTGGTTAAACGCTGGACTTCATTCACTCAGGTTCTGTCTGTCGGGTCACGTTTACTTCGCTGTTTTATTTACAACTGAGCAAATCGGTTTGGCTGAGGTTAAAGTTACGTTTCATAACTGCATAGTTTCACAGACGTTTAATGGTTCACTGGCACATGTGTTAGACTGAACTATCATCTAAATATCATCTGTTTTTTAATAGTTATTCAACTGTATTCTAAGCACCAGCTGTCTGTTAGAATGTGATTTTTTTTCTCTCTCTGTTGGCAGAGGTATAAAAATGCGCAGGAAAATCTGACGTGCATGGCAAACTTCACCGACGATATTTAGGGAGGAATAAACACACATCAAACATAAATGAACCATTTGCCTGTCTCCATAATTGAGAGCATTTTCTCTTCTTATGTCAACACACTCTCTCTCTCTCTCTCTTTTTTTTTTTTTTTTTGGCTTTTTCGGTCATGTTATGTTTACCTGTCAAAGGCTTGTTACAAACTATGAAACACATCGTGCAGACTTCTGGATGTTAGAAGAAAACTAATACTGCTCATGAAGGAGACTAAAGGCAGGAAGGTGTCCTTTAAAACTAAACATGTTAATAGGACCTCCCTATTTATATCATAGTTTATGATATAGCACGTGTATTTCAGTAATAGCCTGCTGATTTCAGTGTAGTGAACAGTCGCACAGCTCACGTAGGCGTTATCTGTGATACTCCTTAACTATAATTTATCCAAGTTAACTTCAGTTAACCATTCAGACAGTTCTTTTGCAATGAAAAACATAAACACCCATGCTGCCGGGAGGTTTCCTCAGTGCCAGCTGTTAAAATTATAGCTGCTTATGCAGTAACCATGGTAACCACGGACTCTGAACGCTGGATCGACGGAGGTCAGACAACAATTTTACATGTATGATCTTAAAACAGGACACAGCCACTATACGTGCTGGCCTCATATCAAATGTGAAGGCAGACTGAGTCTATGTTTGACGTTTGTTTATATCTAATCTTCCTCTCAAACATTTAAACAGCAGCGAGTCTGCAGCTGAGGGAATACAAACTCAAATTGTCGGAACAGGTTTGCTCGTTTCTTGGATTCATTTGGTGATTTATTAAATCTATAACTGTTATTCTAATCTGCTGCTGAGTCTCTTACACTTTTCTTTATGCTGTATATTTTCATGTCTCTGGAATAGTTGGCAGTTAGATAGTCAGCTGGGAAACTTTGTGTTAACTCATGGAGCTGAGGATATCGTGGATATGCTGACCTCGCTCCGTGGTGTACAGGGCCGTTTACCCTCATGATTAATATTCACTATAAAAATATTAGCCGAACATCATGAAGTCTGTATGTGTTTCATAGTGTCGAACAACCTTTGTACAGTTAAAGCCAGCTGTACTGTCTTTCCCTCTTCACACTGCACAGAAGAGGAACCGGCAGCAAGGTTCAACACTTTTCTTCCATCAAGACTCTGAAGACCATTACTCTTTGTCCACAGGTTTAATGATGTAGAAAGTGTGAAACTGAAACAAACATAACACAATTACAATTACAGTATATTCTTTAAATCTTACATATACACTGTACCTACAAGTCTACAATAATCTAAATCAACGTAGCGTAGCACTTTAGCTGCAAGAATAAGCATTAGCCGTGCTCTAAACATGTGGTTTCAACAACGTATCAAAGTTACACATTAAACTTCCCTCATGTCACAAAATACAACCACAAAACTACAGATAAGCATCAAATAAACAATATACATACAGACGATGCTCCAAAAGACGAAGGATTGAAGGCAGATGCATGTGGATTCATGGCAGTCTCCTTGGCCATGTGCAAACTTCACTAAACCTTACTACTTCCTGCTTCCTGTGATGTCACCAGGTATCAGAACTCTTAAAGGGACAGCTGCCCTAACACTATCGGCACACTCCCCACCTGGCATGTTAGAATGCCACAACTAACACACAATACAGAACGGTTATACATGGTTATATATGTATATAGATATAGAGTAACAGTTCAGTCTTTGTCTGGATGTAACAGAAGAATGAGCTCCGACACAGGTCTCAAAAATACTTTTGTCCCATCTTGCCTGGATACCTTCACCTCCGCTGTGCGGACCTTATTGTCCTGGCTAGGGAAGACTTGGGTGATTACTCCAAGAGGCCATTCATTTCTCTTGAGCTGCTGATCTCTGAGAAGTACAATGCTCCCAGGCTCCAGATTGGGGTGACTGTCCTGCCACTTTCTTCTTGGCTGCAGTGAAGAAAGATACTGTCGTCTCCATTTGCTCCAGAAAGTCTGGGCCAGATGCTGCACCTGACGCCATTGTTGTTTACACATATCTTTGACATTGGAGTCTTCAGGTGGAGCTGATGGAGTGCCCATCTTCTGAGTTAAGAGAGTGGCTGGGGTTAGTAGAACTGGGTCACTTGGATCAGTAGATACTGGTATGAGAGGCCTGGCATTGATAATTGCCACCACTTCTGCCATCAGCGTAGTAAGGACCTCATGCGTCAAGTTTGATGTCTCAAGATGCAGGAACATTGAATCGAGGATTCTTTTGGCTATTCCTATCATCCTCTCCCATGCGCCACCCATGTGAGACGCATGTGGAGGATTAAAGACCCATGCACAACCTTTTCCAGCTAGGTACTTCTCAACAGACGTGGAATCAATATTGGATGGAATCTTTAGTTCAGTTGATGCACCCACGAAGTTTGTGCCTCTGTCCGAACGTATTTGTTTCACAGGACCTCGAATAGCTAGAAACCTCCTGAGGGCATTGATGAAGCATGAGGTGTCCAGAGATTCTATGACCTCTATGTGGACTGCTCTAACGGCCATACAAGTGAATATAACTGCCCATCTCTTACTATGGGCGAGACCACCTCTTGTACGCCGTGCAACAACACTCCATGGGCCAAACACGTCCAGTCCAACGTAGGTAAATGGAGGTTCCATAGAGAGGCGATCTGATGGCAGGTCAGCCATCTTTTGTTGTTCAGGGAGGCCGCGAAGCTTTCGACATGTGACACAATGGTGGATGACAGTGCTCACCAATCGCTTCATACCTATTATCCAGTAGCCTGCTGCACGGATGGCACCCTCTGTGAAGTGGCGTCCCTGGTGCAGGGTTTGTTCATGGAAATGTCTGACCAGCAATGTTGCAATATGGTACTTACAAGGAATGATCTTAGGGTTCTTTTCTTCATGAGGAACCTCTCCATGTCTTATCCGACCACCAACTCTGAGGACGTTGTGTGCGTCAATGAAGGGATCCAGGGTCCTAAGAGGACTCCCCTGAGGGATCACCTTATTCTTTTTGAGACAGGCCAACTCTTCAGCATATGCCTCTTCCTGCACAGTTTGAATAATGACGTGCTCTGATAAACTGAGTTGATCAGGTGTACCTGCTTTCTGACAGAAATGCCACCCCTTGCATTGCATGGTCCCTTTGACCTTACGTGTGTGAAAGCTGTTCACAATGTGAAGGAGATTAGCAATGGCACGTTTCAAAGCTTGCCAGGAAGAAAATTTGGAGAAACGGTGGGACCCAAGTAGTGTGCGAGAAGCCTGTGTTTGCAAAGTAGAGATTTGCGGGCGGATCTCAGCGTCCATGTTTGCATCCACAAGCTCAAAGGATTCTGGTTCTAGAGAATCTTGCATAGGCTCAGTCAGAAAAGGAGGTCCAGTGAGCCAAGAGGTATCTGAGAGAAAGGCAGCCGGTACAGACCTTGTCGCACAGTCTGCTGGATTTTCCCCTGTAGACACGTACTTCCACTGCTTAGGATGAGAGGACCTTCTGATGCGGACAATACGATTGCTGACATACACATAAAAGCGTCTTGTCTCGTTATTTATGTATCCGAGCACTACTTTGCTATCAGTGTAGAAGGTGATAGCATCGATGCGCATGTCAAGCTCTGATGATATGAAATCTGCTAACTCCACGGCAAGTACAGCTGCACAAAGCTCAAGTCTGGGGATTGTGTGTTCAGGTCTGGGTGCCAGCTTCGCCTTACCCATAACAAAGCCAGTATGAGTATTCCCTGCTTCGTCCACCACCCTGAGATAGGCAACTGCTGCAATAGCCATTGTTGACGCATCAGAAAAGACAAACAGTTCTCTCGTCTTTGTTGTTGAAAGAAAGGCTTTGGTATAGGCTCTTGGGATCATCACGCCACTTAGGTCTTTTAGTGAATCCCGCCAAGACTTCCATTGTTCCTGCATCCCTTCAGGGAGCTGAGAATCCCAGTCACATCTTTGTTGTGTGAGCTCTCTTAGAATGTGCTTCCCTTGAATGGTCACGGGAGCCACAAATCCCAAGGGGTCATACACGCTATTTACCACTGATAGGATGCCTCGGCGTGTGAAAGGCTTCTCTTCTTTGTTGACTTTAAAAACAAACATGTCGCACTCCAAGTTCCAATTTAGTCCCAAGCTGCGCTGTACAGGTAGAATATCTGAGCTCAGATCCAAATCCTTCAAGTCATTTGCGCGATCTTCAGGTGGGAAAGCCTCCATGACCTCTTTGCTGTTAGAGGCGATTTTGTGGAGCCTCAGGTTGGACTTTGCCAGAACATCCTGAGTTTTCTTCAACAGACAGACAGCACTTTTTACACTTGAAAAAGATTTAAGTGCATCATCGACATAAAAGTCATGGCAAACAAACTGTTTCACCTCGGGGTCATGATGTGGTCCTCCATCCATCGTGGACTGCCTGAGGCAGTAAATGGCAACCGCTGGACTAGGACTATTACCGAACACATGTACTGTCATGCGGTACTCAATGACATCCTGTGTAGGACTGTTGTCTCTGAACCAGAAGAACCGTAGGAAGTTACGATCTTCTTCTCTCACAAGAAAGGAATGAAACATCTGCTTGATGTCTGCAGTTACTGCAATGGCATCCTTGCGAAACCTCATCAGAACTCCCAGAAGTAGGTTGTTGAGGTCAGGTCCTTTCAAGAGAACATCATTCAGAGACACTCCCTCATGCTGTGCACTTGAGTCAAAAACAACACGGATGTTGCCAGGCTTCTTTGGGTGGTACACTCCAAAAATGGGTAAATACCATCGTTCCTGGTTTGGAGTGAGAGGAGGAGCAACTTCAGCATGACCATTTTCGAATATTTTCCCCATGAATGAGAAGAAATGTTGGGACATCTCAGGTTTCCTTGCTAAGTTGCGTTTGAGGGAGCTGAAGCGGTTAAGAGCTTGCTGTCTGTTATCAGGGAGGTGTTGTCTTGGCTGCCTAAATGGCAAAGGAGCTACCCAGCTGTTACTGGCATCCTTCTTGAGCTCTCGTTTCATTATTGCCATAAAGGCAAGATCTTCAAACGATGGTGCTGGTTTATTATCCTCTCGAGTAAGCTGGAACACTGTGCAGCCTAGCCCACCATCTTCTACATCATAGGCACACTTTGAATGTTCGGGACCATATCTCTCTTTAACCTGGAGAACACTCGGACATGGTTCAAAAATAGTAGGACGAGACTGTTCAAGAGCATTGGTGAAGTACGTGTTCACACTGCGTGGCTTAAGAACACGTCCCAAACAGACATTGCCCACAATCACCCATCCCAACTCAAGTTTCTGAGCATAGGGGACATCAGGGGGGCCATTGATGTATTTGTGAACCTTATGAAGTCTAATGACGTCACGTCCAAGTAAGAGCATAATGGGAACATCAGGTTCAAACTCTGGAATAAGGTGAGCAACTGGTTTTAGATGATCATGGAGGAGAGCAGCACTTGGTGATGGAATCTCTGCTCTGTTGTCTGGTATCTCACTACACTCCAACAGGCCTGGTAGTAGCTGAACTGTTTTACAATCCATTGACTCTATACAGAAGCCTGAAGCTATCCTCCCCATGTTCTCAGTCACACCAGAGCATGTCTTCAGTGTGTAAGATGCAGTAGGGCATTGCAAGTCAAACTTCTCAAAGAAATCTGAGTGAGCCAAAGATCTATTACTCTGCTCATCTATAATAACATAGGCCTTTATGGCCTTTTCACGTTCTCCTTTAGGATAGACTCTGGCCAGGCAGATCTTGGAGCAGTTCTTAACAGTGCGGTCCTCTCCACAGATCTCGGTACACTGAGCAGTAACTTCTGAAGTTTGTGTGGGTTCTGGCTCCCCGCCATGCTCCAAAGGCATGCTTATGTTCTTTATCCACAGTGCCTGACCTGGGTGTAGGGCAGATGAGTGTCTATCACTGTTGCATTCAGTGCACTTAATGATACTTTGGCATTCCCTCGCGGTGTGCGTTGAGGAGTTGCAGCACTTAAAACAGATGCCATTCTCCCTGAGAAAGTTCATTCTTTCTTCGAAGTGTTTCTCTCGAAAGGCATGACACTTTTGTAATGTGTGAGGTTTCTTATGTATAGGACATCTCCTATCTGGATCCTCCACGTTCTTTTTGTTTCTGTTGTCTGAGCGAGCAGCAGGTGACACTTCTGTTTTGTTGACTAAAATCTCCCTTTGTCTACTGTTTTTCCAAGGAGGTTTTTCCATTTTAACCATCTCGGTTTGAGAAACAAAGTTGAAACTTGGATCATTCCTCATCTGTGCTTGCTGGTAGATGAAAGAAACGAACACTGAGAATGGGGGGAATGTTACACAATGTGATTGTTTGTAACTGGATCCATGAGAAAGCCATTTTTCTTGTATACCATATGGTAATTTTTGGGCTATTGCATTTACACCTCTGGGAGTATCAAGATACAAAAGACCAGGCAGATCTCCCTTGGCCTTGGCGGCATCTAGTTCCATCAGTAAATCACTGAGGTCCCGGAGCTTGGAGTAGTCTTTATTGCCAATTTTGGGGAAACTATCCAGTTTTTGGAACAAAGCTTTCTCAATAGCTTCAGATGAACCGTAAGAAGCATCTAGTCGGTTCCAGATCATGCTCAGCCCTTTAGCGGGTTGATTTATGTGGATGGACCTAATACGCTTTGCATGCTCAGCTGATTCACTTCCCAGCCATTTGACAAGATCCATTTCTTCATCACTTGTTAGATTCAAGTCTCTCACCGCATTCTGGAATGAACGTCGCCAGGCCCTGTAGTTTTCAGGTCTATCTTTAAATTGTAGTAGACCACTTGTAACGAGCTCACGTCGTGCTAGAAATCTGACAAAGTCTGTCACATGTGGATCAGTGGAGTAACTAGGCCGCTGAGATGGGTGATGGGGAAGAGCTTCCATGGCGCTGTTGGTCTTCCAGGGTGGCTGATGTGCAGTTACACTGCATGAAGGCCTTAGAAAATCTTCATAATCATTTTCTTTGAGTACTCCGTAGTAGTGGTGCTCTGTCTGTTGAGCTGAGTTGCGATTCACATCTGATTTGACAAAGGGATTAAGGCTATTTTGTTTACATGGAGGAGGCAGTGGAGTATCAAAGACAGTAATAGCAGCGTTGGGGGGACCATCACTCAGCGAATTGAGACGGGGCATGCACACCGTATTATGCAAAGGTTCCTCAGGAAGCGGCTGCTGTGTCTCATCCTGCAAGGGTAAATCCTCCTGTGATGCCATCTGGATGTCTCTTGATACTTCAGCTTGTTTCTCCACATACTCTTTTGTACGCTCAACAGAGTCGACTGATGTTGCAATGAGAGGAAGTTTACAACTGTGTTTTCCTTCACTAACGCCAACCGCTGCTTCTAAAGCTTCTGCCTTTGCTACAGCTGCAGCAGTTTCCTTTTCTGTGGTCAGCATTTCTATAGAAGCTTCCAGACGAGCCTTTTCCATTTTTAACTTCATTTCTTGCTCTGCAAACGCTAAACGTGCCTTTGCTGCTTCAGCATTAGCCCTAGCTCTTGCAGCTGCAGTGCTGGTAGCCGATCCATGAGAACGTGTGGTTGACATAGAAGCATAAGACCGTGTCTTCACTGACGATGGCTTTGAATCCATAATGTAGGCGAGTAGAGGCTATGTAGCGTGGTAGCAGTAGCTGTTGTCACATGCACTGTGTTACCTTGTCTGTAACTCAACGTCTTTTCACTGTACTGTCTTTCCCTCTTCACACTGCACAGAAGAGGAACCGGCAGCAAGGTTCAACACTTTTCTTCCATCAAGACTCTGAAGACCATTACTCTTTGTCCACAGGTTTAATGATGTAGAAAGTGTGAAACTGAAACAAACATAACACAATTACAATTACAGTATATTCTTTAAATCTTACATATACACTGTACAAGTCTACAATAATCTAAATCAACGTAGCGTAGCACTTTAGCTGCAAGAATAAGCATTAGCCGTGCTCTAAACATGTGGTTTCAACAACGTATCAAAGTTACACATTAAACTTCCCTCATGTCACAAAATACAACCACAGAACTACAGATAAGCATCAAATAAACAATATACATACAGACGATGCTCCAAAAGACGAAGGATTGAAGGCAGATGCATGTGGATTCATGGCAGTCTCCTTGGCCATGTGCAAACTTCACTAAACCTTACTACTTACTACTAAGGGGCAGGGTAAAGTGGTAAAGTGGTAAAGTGGTCGCCCCATGATCGGAAGGTCGGCGGTTCGAATCCACTTAACGGCTACCCTGAGGTACCCCTGAGCAAGGTACCGTCCCTACCGCTCCCCGGGCGCCTGCTTAGTGGGCTGCCCACTGCTTCACTGAGTGAATGGGTCAAATGCAGAGAAAAACAAGTAATTTCCCCATGGGGATCAATAAAGTATCTATTATTATTATTATTATTATTATTACTTCCTGCTTCCTGTGATGTCACCAGGTATCAGAACTCTTAAAGGGACAGCTGCCCTAACACTATTGGCACACCAGCAGTTACTACATGACAGAAACACCAACGTTATCTCTTTTATGCGTTTATACACAGGTCACGCTGATTACTGAACAAAAACCCAAAGATCAGATGTTAAACAGATTTATTTGCTCTCTCTCCTCCTTAAACATTTTTTAATGTTAGTTATTCAGAATTGGCGACTGAAACACGTAGGACACATAAGAACATCAGGAAATAAAACAACAATAAATATAACCTCAGTAAAAGAAGTCAGTGGGGGTTACTACAGCTGTGTACCGGGGCCTGCGCTTTGTCGGTGGGATTGCTTGCGAGGCGAGCGGGTCTATCCCACGCTTTGCCGTGAGACTGGGCAGACATCTCCGAAATCATCGAAGCACTTTTGCAAAGAGGCTGTATCTTGACAAACCGACCAGACACATGAAGATTAAACCACTACATTCTCGGCTAAAAAAATATTAAAACGGTATTTGGTGACACACAAACAGGGTTTTTCAAAGCTCAGTTCTGTTAGCTTCCACGTGCCAGTTGTTGTGTGCTAGAAACAATGGCTACCAGGCCAAAGCAATGGTTTTGACTCGATCAGCGTTAACCCCGCCCCCTGAGTTTGATGGGTGAGGCTGACAGATAAAATTATTTCATGATGAGAGCCAGGCGCCAGGACTGCCAAAATGAAATAAATAAATATATCATTAAATAATTAATTAAATGTGTCAATAATTAATTAAAATGTGAAATACATAAATAATTAATTAAATGTGTCAATAATTAATTAATTAAATGTGTCAATAATTAATTAAAATGTGAAATACATAAATAATTAATTAAATGTGTCAATAATTAATTAATTACATGTGTCATAACTATTTATTTAATTAATTAATTACATGTGTCATAACTATTTATTTAATTAATTAATTCCAATTTTAATTAATTATTGACACATTTAATTAATTATTTAATGGTGTATTAATTAATTCATTGTGGCAGTCCTGGCGTTCCATAGTTAAAGTGTTCTGACGCAGTATTGTAAAAACCAAGCTGGTTTCATAAAGCTAGAATTTACTCCAAAAAATAAAAAAAATAATAGCGCTGCCGTATTGCATCACACTCAGTGCATTTCAATCATTTCTTCAGCGAGTTTGATAGCTAGCAAAGTAATAATCATAATTTTTTTTTTTTTAAATAGCATGTGTAACGTACACGTGCTGGAAAATTATTTACCTGGGCCCTGCTATCATGCGACTGGAGACCGCAAACTCCGCCATTGTCGTTTTCCATCAAACACTCATTAAAACAGCAACTGCAGGTATGTTAGCGCACTCATCCCCGTCTGTTAGAGGGAGGGGTGGGGTAAGATATTGAAACAGACATAGGTGCGAGGCGGAGAAATTTTGAGATTTTGTCCCAGGCACCTCAACCCCATGTACATCTTGTCTCAGGTGTCCTCAATAAATCACATTATGGGGTGGGTTTCACCCTTAAGCCTGGCTATGGTCATGCAGCAAACATTTATTCACAGCTGGGCTCAGGTGATGACTCATATAATTAATAGTTTGTCAACAACCCTGAGGTTCACATCCAAATGAGACAAGCCCCAGAGGGGGGACTCTCCACCATTTGTCATTAGAACAAAGTCTCTTGGATAAGATGTAAAACATTTTCTCAAACCTGGAGAAGTCTAACTGCCGTCTTTCAAGCTCTCAATACTACCATGACCTGGATGACTGAGAAAATAGACAGATATAATGTGAAAGTAATGTAACAAATACTCTAATCTATTACTTAACCCGGAAAGTCACGTTCTGCATTAATTTTAAGAAAAATAACAGTAATGTTATTTCTGAGCGAAACTGAGCTCTGATTAAGACAGGATATCAACCAAAATTCCAGAAAAAACACATCACGTAAAAGTTATAAATTGATTTGCATGTCACTGAGTGAAAGGAGTATTGAATCCACTACAACCCAGCCAGAATTTTGGCCCCCATTGATGGGCTGTGTACCCGTGTGGCCTATAGATGGAAAAAAAAATCAATTAATTACAGATATGCCACACCTTGTCCATTAAACATATTTTTTAGACTCACGTATTCTTAATGCAGCCATTCACACCCATCGAATAATTTGACTGTACTAACATGCGGCATTTATTTTATTTTTGCTTTGAACCAAGATCGATTTTTCAAATTTTTTGGAAATTAGACAAATCTGAAATCCAAACAAACAAATCTGATCAATCAGATCACTGCATTTGCGAACATGTGCACTCTTAACTCAAACACTGAATCCACAATGAAATTGAAATAGTAAAATAATACTATTTTGTTTTTTTTGCAGTGACCCACCATGGCAACAACCTGTTGCCATTGCCTTTGTGGTCAATACCTAGATACTAAGAGGAAGAATCTATTTGTGTCTACACATTAGGACACCGATTTGCGTTGGTATAGGTTTATATTAACAACACCTATAGCTTTATATTGTTAAATAGTAATTATAAGAGACTGGCGAAATGCTAATGTAATGTACTGCATTACTTTAAAGAAAGGTTTTCTGTGTAATAAAATACTTGAGTAACAACCGCAACACTGATCACAAAAAAGAGAGGAAATACCTCTAACCAAATGAAAATCAGTGGAAGCATCAATAAGAGAATCGATAAGAAATGAAATCAATAAGTAAATTAAGTAAGTAAGTAAGTTTGGTGAAGATGAGCTGTTACCTGCAGCTCAGTATTGAGTCTAGGCATCGAAGCAGCTCGGCCCTGGTTTTCCAGACCGGAGCCAGTGAATGGAATTCTACTGCTCACACTGGTCTCCATCTTCTTCATCTCTACCGACTCCTGAGCATACAAATACAAACAAAACCCTGCCTCATCAGCATGCAATGATGACATTTGGAGGTGCATTAAGCAATTTGGACTCAATTTGAGAAGACTACTGGAACTCTCTGGACCCGCTGTGTCTCTATAACACCACAATTAGCTAATGGTCTCTTAGCAACAGAGTCCACTAATCACTGACATCAACAATTGATGTTACTAGCAGAACACAGACTCTACCCGCTACTACTCTGTAGCTTAATTATACCCACTGTGTCATTAACAACAATCAACAACAAACAACGATTGTTGTCTGAGGTTGCACACTGCTCCTTTAATTCAGTATTGAGATAACAGACACCATGACTCAATGGTTTAAAGATAGGCTAGACTTGTACTATTTGTAATATAATTCTAACCACTATGCTGTTCTCACTGAGAGTAAAGCAAAAGTGAATTATTTGTGAATGAAAACAATCATCTATACACGGATTACAAGATTATAAGTTAAAGTAAGAAGAGCAGAACCTAGTGAATAGGACATGAGCACATCTGTAGTATTAATAAAAATAGTCAAATAGTAAGGATACTATGTGAAGTCTTGCTTTGACATGAATTACCATATTTAATCAAATTGATGTAATCATTTTATAGCAAACATTATTCTATATGGCCATGCTTTTTCTACTGTTTATCTGGGTTTGGGTCTGAGCAGAGAAGCCCAGACTTCCCTTACCACGGCCACCTCATCTTGGGGGGATACTGAGTTGTGCCCAAGCTAGCTGAGAGACATAACTCGAGCAAGTCCTGTCCAGGAGACTGCCTAGGGCTTTCCTAAAATTACTCAACTAGTCAGTTGAGTTCCAGTCAGATGTCTGAACCACGTCAAATTGGTTCCTTTCAATGTGGAGAAAAAGTGGCTCTACTCCTGATCAAGCTCCTCAGCCTGTCTTTAAGAGGACAGCCAGCATCCAAAAGAAGCTTATTTCTGCCACTTGTGCCACAATGTTTGGAATATATTGTAAACACTGAAATATTTTCACAGCTCATGTTGAACATGCATCCGTATGTTTTACCTGATTGATGGCAGTGTCTGAAGTGTCCTCAGATGGGCCCCGGGACATCGTTCTCTTATTCTTAGCCCATGGCACTTCTTTGGGTTTATCAATCACCCAGGAAGATGATGGCTTGATGGTGTGATCTTGACTTGGCCTGTGTGTAATAATCACAGTTCAGTTTAACTTTTACAAGGTCAGCGGTTCCTGTTGTCATTGAAGTCTCAAGTATTCAAAACTAGCTGTAAAACTATTGTAGGATATCTGACACATTGATCAATTAGCATTATTTCTTGGTAATTAAACAGCTATATTATACAACAGCTATAACTCCACTATAATTTCCCATTGTCTTTCAGGCCTTTTAGTCAACTGGGTCATTTTATATTCTTTAAGTGGTAAAAGCAATCAGATTTTTAGAAGATTTTCCGAAGATGAGATCACAGATCTCACATCCAAAAACTTCCTTTACATCTAACTTTAAGATTTAATTTTTTTGCAAGAACCAGGTCTCAAATAAGAAAGTTGGTCTGCAATGCACCATTTGTACTTTGAAGAACTGACACACACTCACAGGTAAACCGGATTTACTTACTTCTAATAATATATCAATGTGATTTTGGTGATCTGAAAACCTATAATGCTTTTTCTTATTACACTAGGGGATGCTCATAACAAACGTGGCAGAAGTTTAAAAAGCTGAGGAATACACATAAGGTTACATCAAAATTTGTATGGTGGGTTAACAGCTCCGGCTTCACAATGGGTTACAGAGCTGAGTATGATGCTGTAGTATGATGCTAAACGAATGCTAAAACACAACAAACAGCCCTTTGCTCATCAGTAAAATGTCTTCTTGCATTTGTCAGTAGACTAAGACAGTACATTAGTTTATTTAGATAAGTAGCTATAGCTATTAGACAATAGCTACTTAAAATAAGTAGCTATTGTCAATGCAGCCATTAATTTTACTGGCAAATACCTCCTAGAGGCAAAGAAGGTACTGGAGTAAAAAGAATGTGCATATAAAAGTATTACATTTATTTCAGTTTTGATTTTCTCTCCACTATGACCTTTACACAATTTTATAGAAGACTGGCATAGCAGAATAAACTCTGCAGGGCCACTGCAACATAAATGCATGCAGTTATGAAAGAAGTAATCAGATCTTTTATCTAAGTTTAAGACCCAACCCATCAAAAATAGCCAGAAAATTCTAATTTTTTGGAACTGAGATGTTTAATAACCTTTATAACAAAACCTACATTTTTTGCTATATCTTGTTGTTTACTATATAATTTGATGATATAGTTATGATATATTTTTGTATCGCATTTGTGACACTGGGCATTTTTGGCAATGTTATGTTAACAACAATGTTAATTTCACACAAATTTTTTTTTTTTTTCCCATTACATTATAGCATTGAAATTATGGCAAGTATTGATCATGTTGATTAGATAGAAGTCTCAGAAACTCATGTATCAAATATGAAACAAAGGGCATTATAGGGTTAAGCAGCACAACTCCATCTATCATTCATCCATCTATCTGTTTATTCAATACAGGATCACAACACACCACAAGCAGAATATAAAAAAGAATCTGTTATGCGTTTTTCCTGAAGTATTGAACTTACAGAGTGCCTCCATTGTTGAGGGAGTTGGAGCTAGGTCTGGTCTGTGGCTGAGACTTGGCATGGGATTTAGACTGGTACCTAAGCATGCTGGGAGGCTCCACACTGTTTAACATCTTAGGGAGGTCTTTCTCCTGTATGTGAGTCAGAGGCAGCAATGGCTTAAATAGAGCCCCGACCTTGCACTGTGGAGGAGAGATGGATGGCAACATGCTGAAGAAATCCAGAGGCAGCAGGCAGAATATTGCTGGACCCAGGTCTGACAACAGGCGCTCAGGGCTAGTTGGATGTGGAGACTTAGGCCAGAATATTCTTTGCTTGTAGTCATGCTTGTTTGCAATATATCTATGTGCATGTGGGAGTGTGGAAACATGCACGAGTAGAGTAGGCGTGCAAAGTTGCTGATAAACATCTGTCAGCAGCCAAATTCCACCAATTCATGTCTGACTGAAACTGACAAGTGTGTCATTAAGTATTTAACATCCACTAGGTTACTGGTGACCCCTCAAAAGTTAGGGTTAAGGTTACCATTTCCCCTACTTAGAACATGTCTGTCCCTTTTCTATAGAATTTCTGCCCACTTGGCACACTCAGAAGGTTCAGAAGGTTTTTATGGATAAATTAATGCCAAAATGTATGAGAATTTACTCGACCCTGGCCGCAGATAGGTTGATGTTAGCCTTGTAACTGTTAAAAGATTAATACAACAACAGCAAGTAACAACTCTCCTGGTACTTCTATATAAATTGGGAAAACAGATGATAGCTTTTGCAAATTACCAGTGAATTACTAGTGAACACAAAGTATCTTCTGTGCATGTGTGTTTACATGCAGCATACATTCAAAGTGTGTAAGTTTGCAAGCATGTATGTGCACCCATGCATCTAGATTTGAACTCCATCCATTGTGTGTGTACTTCCTTGCATGTCTGCATATGTAATGAGGGTGTTGTACCTGGGAGCCCAAAGCGCTCTGTTGCTGCTGCAGTCTCCTAGCTCGATTCTGCTTATAGTAGTCAAAGATCATCAAGGCTGCATAAACCTTCCCTACTGTGAGCTCATTGGCTGAGGAGGTGAGAAGAAATTATTTAAGAAATGACAAGACATAAAAAGAAGTAGTAACTGACTCATTTCTTCTTATTTCAATGCATCTCTGTGCACTGCATGTCTCCCTAATGGTTTAAAGAAAAGGGAATTCTTATGGTGAACAAGTTTGTTAATTTATAGTAAGTAACTAAAAAAAAGAAAAGCAGAACAATCACCTCTGAGTCAAAATGCCTTTTTGTAGTTGCAGTATCTGGTGATCACATCTTGGCAAAGGTGGCAACAAAATCAACTGTAAAGTTAAGTCTTGGATGGCCACATGCACACAGTAACTCACACTATAGGGTGGTTTAGGGATACTTTTTGGGTGAAAAAGCTGCTGTGCATCTACTTTTTATGGCAGTATATTTAAGGACCAGCTGTGGACCAGCTGAAGTCTGTCCTCCATCCCTTGGAAAGCCATCCTCTCTTCCCTTGAGGAGTCAGTAGTTCACAGCTGGTTATAAGCCTTTGTCACTCTCATAGCCCACCACTTCCTATGGATTCATTGACTTAACTGCTAATTGCCTACCTGCCCACTCTCCACTGAAAACCTGCCACTCACCACAGATCTCCACCTGCTAATTGGTACCTACTCCTAAGCCTTGTTTGCCCGTTGCCTTTTTTAATTAAACCTATACTTGATTGTAGTCACTGTCTGCACCTTGGGTCAGAAATTTTTAAAGTCATGATGACCAGTGTTGGTCAAATTGCTTGAAAAAAAATTACTAATTACTGATTACTTCACCAACAAATAAATGTTGTTAATTCACTAATTACTTATTTTCAAAAGTAATTAGTTACTTTATTACTTAGTTACTTTTTAAAAACACGACACACAACCTGAATACTTAACAATGTAATAGACCTTTCAGCCCAATTCTATTTTTTCTGCATGATCCATCATATAAAATTGCTAGTCAGAGTATTAATACTATAGTGTACTAAAGAGTATTATGAATATAATATGAATATAGTATTATGAAAGGACACCAGAGTCTGGGAATGGTACTATAATGTTCAATTAAAAGTCAATTAATTATTAATTATTAATTAATTTTCTCTTTAGCATCAACTCTAAGTGCCACAATTTAAAAAAAAGAAAAAGACTACTTTTTTATGTATGTCATCTATAGATGAATAGAAAATTACAATTCTGATAATTTGCTTACGTTTATGTGGCGTGACCAACAGGTCCATGGTCTTTTGGGAAAGGTTGGGCCACACTGTGGACAATTCCTTTTTTAACTCTGCATCACATAATCGCTGGGCTACCATTCCTACAAGTACAAAATCAAGAGAGATTAAAAGAGACTCAACCTCTTGTCATAATAGTGATAACCTTAACCATAACGTAATAATTCTAACTGACACACATCAAAAACTATTTATTTTTCCCCCCACAACTGTCCTTTTTGCTTTGCTCCAAAGATAAGGTTAGGATTAGGGTTAACATTGAAGATTACTTAGACCATTTTGGGTCTACACAGTGTTATCAGTGTATAATTATGTGCCTCTAACCTGACGCCAACTTGATCTCCAGTGCTGTGCGAATCAGTGCCATCAGAGTGGAGGTAAAGTGAACTGTGTTGTCATCAGCAATAGGCATATTCATTTTGACGAGGCGCTGAGGGTTAGACAAAGAGACATTAGGTCACTGATCATAACAAACTGTTTAATAAAAACATAAATTTCACCCAGAGAAATCAGTCTGTGTGCTGAAGTGATCCTATCCCCTCAAATGATTCAGGTTCTTTGCTAAATTTGGTTTATTATGTGCAAGTTTCTCTAGATTGATGAAATGCTCCAGAGATATATTTCAGCACACAAAAAGCCTTCTCTACAAGAATATACAGGAGACAAACTAGACATTGACATACACTGCTACTAGCTACAGTATGCACTATGTTGCAAGTCAAAGGGCACTGGTGCAAGACTGACATTGACCGAAAAAAAGGCGAGAGAAGGCATGTAACACATAACCATGAAGGTGCTTCAACAGTCGCAGGAGCTCGACTCTGTGGTTGCCATCGCAGCAATCATCAGTTTGGAGTTGAGAAGCTGAGTATGCTCTACATGTACAGTGGATACTAGCATCAAAGAGTTAATTCCACCAAGCTTGATCAGACTTAGCAGGAAGACTTGGTTCATACAGCATTAATGGAACCACTATTTGCATAAAGGATGCTATGGGATTGTTGCTGTAAGAGTTGAGCTCCCCTGAACACAAAAAGCATTCACCTACATGTGCTATCAGTGGCAGTGCAGAGAATAAGAAGACCAGAGTCAGAATGAAACGGGGATGGAGAACTGAGGGCCAAACATATACACACACTCAGGCCTTTTTACACATGGCCACACACTCACTTTAGCAAATGTACACACACAATCATAGGCTGCACAATCAGCTGGAAAGAAAAAATCCTTAACTCAAACCACTAACAATAACAGAAGTAATTGACCTATTAAAGATTTACCTGTAGCAACATATGTTTTGTCTTTTATGCAATGAAATAAATATTTTTTGCAGAAAAATAACCATTTGAAAATGGTATTTGTTCAGCAGAGCCGCTCCAATGCTTTTCAGCACATTAGGTCATGTTCAACCCTTCTTGCATTTAGCAGTTAATAGAGCTGTAATTTTTATGGCTAATTATAACATGAGGTTTTTTTTACATTTATTTTTAGGCATAACAAACTTTTTGAGGTATAAGTACAATCCAGGGAGTGTTAAAATTGTTTCACTATCTCCGCGTCCCCTTTTTATTGCAGAGCTGTCTCAAAGGCAAAGCTTACAAGCTAAAAAAAAGCATAAACCTAAATCTAAAGGCAGAGCATTTTCAAGTTTTGAAGAATCTTGAAAAAAAAAAGCATTCCAGTGTATCATTAAAGAAACGGTATATTAATGCGCAAAAGGTCCATCCATCCAGAAAAGTGGCAAACAGTTAAAAACTAGAAAAAGTTGCATTTCCTGCGAAAATGCTGTGTGAATGCCTTGTAGTGGAATCTGAAAACAGCAGAATAAGGAGAACTATCTGTTGAAAACTGTGTAGAAGCTGAACTGTTTGCTGAAAACTGGTTTATTTAAAAAGGGTACACTGAACAGTGTCACTAAAGCAGAGTGCATGCAAGCAGAGCAGAAGTGTGCTAACAGCCACAAGTAGGATTCAAACCTGCACCAACAGATCTCACAGCAGCTGTTCATCTCACTGAACCATAGCAGTTCTTGTGTCAACGAGAGATATGATGAGAGAAAAAATGTGCAGGGGGCTGAAGAAGCTGAATTGTTGTGAAAAGAGGTGAAGAAGCAGAACTGTATGCTAGAAAAAGGTGAAAAGGCTGAAATTCTTCTGAAAGAGCAGAAGAGGCTGAAATTTTTTCAGCTACTCATTGAGCCAAACTGGTTCTCACGTAACTAAAAAAGGTGAAAAAGCTGAAAATTCTGACAAAAAAAAAAAAAAAGCAGAAGAGGCTGAGATTTGTGCTGATAAGAGGTGAAAACGCTGAACCTTCTGCTGAAAAGAGGCAGAACAACCTGGTTCTGCTAAATTTTAGTCCACCAATCAGAGGTACTACTTCTGTCTGCTTCATCAGGCTGTGTACTTGTATGTATTTCTGCCATGGAGCATTAACAAGAATCTGAGGTCCATATTAGAAATGCTGCCAAAATCATAAAACGTAGCAGAATTGTAATAAATTAGCAATATAAATTGCAGGACTGTGATAGTGTATTAATTTGTAGTTAAAAAAAAAAAACCTGTGGAACAAGGTGGAATTGAACCCAAGACATTTGGGCTGCAGACCCGTGTCATAACCAATTGTGCCACCTGGAACAGGGGCGGGGGGGCTCAGAAAACAGAGTGATGAGGAGTCAGAATTAGATTGCGGTGAGAGGCGAAAAATGCCGTTTTTTGGTGTTACAAAATGTTGTGCAACTCAAAAAGTCGGTGGGATAGAAGCATAATTTTTGTACTGGGTGAATCAGCAGACTTTGGTGAACTTTCACTGTGACGGAGGTACATAGGTCTTTGTACCTCCATCGCGGAGATATGACCACACGGCTTCATTTCCAGAGTTTGAAAACTGAGAGGACAGATTTCCGCCCCTCAAACAAACGTAATTCATCGCTCAACGATAAGATAATTGTAAAAACTGTTTAGAACACTCAAAGTGTCTGAAGATATATTGGCACAAGCCTCATGTCTTAACTTTGCTTTGTTAAGGAGATATGACGATTCAAAAATGCCTCCAGTTAGAATTTCAGCTCTAAGTTTCACAACCTCCCCATAGACTTTGAATGGGAAGTTTTCAGACCTTGTGTCACTTCGAGGCAAATTGTGAAAAAAACGTAACTCGCACGATAATGATAGTGACACTGTCTTAAAGCCAACAAAAATACCTACGTTTTGATGTATAATTCGTGTGGGTTCAGCAAAAGTTGAGTAAGCAACAGGAGTTTGTTCGTACATGAAGAAGGGTTTCAGAGCTTAGAGTGCACGCACTCTAACTCTCAGTCCATATCAACGATAGCAACCCATGCAAATCCTCATAATTCATACAAAAGTTAAAAATTAATTCAAGGGAAATGGTAGAACTTATGGAAAAGCTGAATTAGACAGCAGTAGCAGAAGAACAGGAGAATGGTTTAAAGGTGGAATGGTGGTTCTAGGTGAAAGTATGTGGAAGTACTTAAGGTTCAAAAACATGCCACTTAGAGCGTTTTATGGGATGTGTGCCATTCACTTCAATGGGAGCTGGAAAGAGCAGAATTGATAGAAACTGTAAAAATTTGAATGGTGATAATGGCATAAAAACTGAGGGACTAGTTAAGCGGCAAAAAATGTAGGGAAGCAAATAGAAAAAGAAAAAGGAAGAATAAAGAGAAACAGGATCTCAATAGTGTGAATGCCGGTGAGGCATTCACACAACAAGGTAAGTGGTGAGAGATGTTAATTTCATTTTTTGTTTACATGGTTATGCATTTGCACGCTCTTATAATTGGAGCGAGAAGTAACTAACAAAGCTTCACTGAATTCAACTGTGCTGGCTACCTGACTCAGTATTCTGACAAATACAAACTGTAACCTTTTAGAGTTATTGTAGAGCATAAAAGATTCCAGACTCTTTAAAGTGCCTACAACCTTTGCCTAGTACTGTACAACCATTATGAATGTAATGTAACATTTGTAAATGGCACACTACATTTTGTCCATTTTTGCATATCTACCTGAGGTGAGTTTTAACTGGAATAAAATAGGAAAACAGAAAATAAAAAAAGAAAGTAGTGATTTCTAAATTGACTTTGACTTGTATTTCATTGCAGACAATATGAACACAAAATATTTTATGTTTTGGTTGGTCAGTTTAATTTCATTTGTAAATATACATCCTTACCTGTCACTCAGACCTGCAACACATTCCAAAAAAGGTTGGGACAGGAGCAATTTAGGGCTAGTAATCAGGTAAATTGGCTAAATAATGATGTGATTTGAAACAGGTGATATCAACGGGTGATTGTAATTATGATTTGGTACAAAAGCAGCATCCAAGAAAGGTCCTTTAGGAGTAAAGGTGGGGCGAGGATCGCCAATTTACTAACAAATACAGGAAAAAATTATTGAAATGTGTAAAAAAAAAAAAAATCTCAGAATTTTTTTATGGTCATTTTGCTCCAACATGAGTCCCACTCTGTTATGTGCCTTTTCTGTTATTAGTTTACTCAGACTGTCTTTGGTAATAATTGTGACATTTGTAACCCATATTTGAGTATGGCTTAACTAGAATATACCAGAATAAGAAAAGAATCATTAATCTAAGCAGCACACTTCATTTGTAATGAATAAACCATAGGTGCAGCAGTTAAGGAGTTAACTGTTCTGGTTTAGACACGTGTTACTCTAGGCCAATGAGCTGCTGAAACGTGGTACAGGCTCCGCCTGCCGCCCCTGCCTAGGAGGACACAGATTTTTCTCTTCTCTCTCTCGCTCGCGAACCTTCCACGAGCAAGCTAGTGAGGAAACGAGACACGGCGATTTACTGAGACGAGGTGTGAAAAAGAGTAATATAGACGGAGAGCTAGCACTCGCCGTTTATGAAAGATTGTTTTACTGTATGTATATTGCTAAGACGAGTCGTGCGCCATCTCGCGCTGCTCCGTCTTTCTAATTCTGAGATCGGTGAGCAAAGTGTTTTACTTGTTCATTATTTATCTGTGTTTCATGAATGCCTTGCAAGTAAAATGTTCCAGTGTTTAATGATAATTGTTTAGAAATGTTCTGTAGGAAACTTTGTTCAATTTACTGAAACCCAGTAGTTGAAGCGAATGTGTGAATTGTGATTTTATGAGGAACTTAATATGTCCCATGACACTGTCGTTGACAGGTCAGGGTTTTTTTTGTTTGGTTTTGTTTTTTTTTTTTGTTTCTTTGGTTTGTATCTTCCTGGTGCATTCCAACGGATCCTGAAATTGATGGCGAGCCAACCCCGTTGAAGGACCAAATGACTTTGTTCTGTCCTGCACATCAGAGTGTGGTAGGCCAGATGCAACAAAACAGAAACACACCACGCCATTTTGTACTCGTAGTCCCCCTTCTTCACACACATCCCTCTGGACTCACGGGCGGGTGGTTTTAAGGACTCGTTTTACGGACTCTGTACATTCCATGAATGTGAACAAAAGTGAGTGTGAGCTGTCGGAAATAACCCTCCAGCTGATTAACTGTTGCTATTTGTAAACGAAGTCTGTGAAAATGCAAATAAGTGTTAACATTTACATGCTGATGATTGAAATTGTGGTTCATTGTTGGATGTGAACTGTACTTCCAGAAAGGGTGCACCCAGGTAAGATTTCTTTCTCATCGAGTGATTACTGTGATTTTGCCAAAAGGTATTATTAAGAGAGTACTGGTACCGAAAGGGGATAATTTCATTTGTAAATGTTTTGTATGTTTGTCATAATGTCCTGTTGTTTCTAATTGAGAAGAAAAATACAATTCCGGTTATTTTTCAAAACTCGCGGTTGTCTGAGTCTCATTCAGTTCGCCTCTCCTGTACGTAGCCGAACCTACTGGTCCAAATCATTGAGCTCTTTGGTGCCAAATCCTTTTTTGATCTGGGAGTATTCGAAACACGCACATCAGTGTTACACATTGGTGAAGATGAAAATGTTTGAGTAATTGAGTAATCAATACAGAAATCCTGCTGGAAATTCCTGTTCAATGTCTTTAAACCTTATAAACAAGTTGACCACAGTGTAAAGATTTCCTCAAATGTAACTTAGTCACTGTATATGACTACATTGTTTGCATTTGCCCCTGTGTTAACATGCAAATTTCATTATTTAGATTGGCTATCCGGATAAAGATAATGTGATCAGCTAGAAATAGTGTAGAGGTTAAATCAAGGTTTAGCACCTCTAATATTCTAACACAAAAAGAAAGAAAGAAACACACACAGACACATGCACACAACAGATATTTCCACACAGTGAACAGACTGAGATGATATGACAGAAAAATGAGAGAAAAAAAAGTAGTAGCAGTACAGACAGAACCACAGAGTCAAAAGCACATATACAAAACATTTCTTCCACAGAAAAGCAGCAGAAGCTAGACATACCCACACACACACACACACACACACACACACCTGGACATACATAATTGCACACACATACGCACACGCACGCACGCATGCACGCAAAACTCACTGCTCCACAAAATAAAAACCAAACTAGGGTATACCACTGAAAGGAAATAGTGATGCAACGGAGCAATTTCCCTCCATATACATTATATATCTTAATCAAGCATTCTTTATTAAGGGCTATGTTCTTATAATTAGGGATGGGTATTAACCCAAAGCAGCAGATACTATTAGCAAAACCGTAAGACAGAAAAGATGAGTGACTTACACTCAAAATATCAGAGCACTAGCAAAACAAAGAAATGTGGGAATAGTGCAGAGCAAAGACATTGGCTTGAGTTCACGCCAATGGAAAAAAGATTGTTGAGAAGGGGGAAGAAAGTGGCGGAAGAGGAGGGTCTACCTTGTAGGCGACTCTTGGCGGACATTTCTTTCCCAAACCTAAGGGTGGGGACATGTGGAGCAGCATCTGATACATATCGAGGTACTTGATACGGCCACTTCACAGGGTAGGAAATCAAAACATAAATAGAATGCAAACAGAGATGGATGGGAAGTTAGAGAAGGGGAAAATAAATAAAAAGAAATCAACAAAACAGCAGAATAATGGAAAGGAAAAACAGAAATCTGTTGTTAATAGATTTCCTTGAGTGAGATGGAAGGTATATGCCATCCTCGGCCACTGTGTCAGGGCGCAGGGATGGATGCATCGCCATGGAGCTCAGGATTCCTGAGAGGAAACATGGAATGGTAAAGAGTGAGTCAGGGGAGGAGGGGAGAAAAATGGGACAATGTTCAGACCCACACAGGATGCTGATGAAAGGGAAGAGAGATGAGAGCAGTATAATGGGGATGTCTGCCACAGCATGCTTGCAGACATCTCACTGGTACTACAACCAGGGTGTACGGAGACAAAGGTTTCAATGCCAGCCTGAAATCTGCTGTGGTTGCTCATAGCCTAACTTTCACGAGGCAGACATGTACAAAAAAGATCACATTGTTCTTGCTGATTTTGATTTGCCATAACTGAATTGAATTTAAGACTTTTGAAGGCTCAGTTTGTAGAGTAAATTGCAGTCTGCAGTTAAAACATTACAGACAGAAGAAAGTCTTATGGCAGGCAGCATGTTGGGACAGTGCCGCGGCTTTGAAAACTTTGTTTCCACTCCAGGATCATCAAAGCCAGACAGTTTGAAGGGGCAAGTGCTAGTGTAAAGGCGATTTCATTGGTGCACAGCCATTCAGTTAAAATTCTCTTGGCATAGAGGTACACAAAGCACCCTAGTGATGGAAATGTCTGGTATTTGCAAACCTTGTATGCTACCCTATTAGGGCAGTTCTTCCCTAAGCCAAGGGGGGGTGAGATAATGCGTAACAAATTGTACATATCCTTATAGGAAATCCGTCCGCTGCGGAAAAGAACAAGCACATAAATAAACAACCGTTCAGGACAGCTTCCAAAATAAAACAAAACAAAACAAAACAATAAACAAAAAAACAAAATCCCAATAATTATCAGAGGGCTGACTGCAAACAACAAGGTACAGGAATGAGGCCTTGTTCAGTCACCGTAGTCACAAACAGGGGAGAGAGGAGTAAGGCTAGAGAGGTTTTTCCTTCACTTTACTGTGCATTCTGTTCTCTGGGGCCAGATGAAGGCTTGAACATACCACGCAGCTGGGTCGTACTCAGCCCAAACCCGGATAAACTCATCGAGGTGATGAGGCCCCAGGATGGACGAGTCTCTGGTCAGATACTCAAAGTTATCCATTATGACTGCCACAAACAGGTTCAGCATCTAGAAGACAGACATAAGGTAGTTAGACCTGTTGTTTTGAAATATAAAAAATAACAGACATGTATTTTTATGTTTTATGATATTCTAATAAAAGCTAACACTAAATTCTAGGATTTCACAGATGAAATGTTATCTAACTAGACAAGATACTGATGTAAACATGTTGAAATAGTTCTTCACAGTATTATCGATGTTAAGCAAACAAAAACACTTAATTGTAATTGCAAACATGTGCAAACATGCCCACAGTTCCCTTTAGAATATATCTATCTACATTTAAAAACTGCTTCAAAAAAAGCTTAATACCGTTGTTTCGACTGTTTTTAATTCAATAACTTTAATGCCACCTCTATGCATTCTGTGGATTCTGATTTATTCTTGTTTCCATTTTTTAAGAACCTTTTCTTATATTTTGATTATGACTTTTCACTTTCATTGTTTTTATGCTGTCTTAATGTTTTATTACAAATGGAACAGCAGTTTATAATGAAGTTTATAATGCCAAAAACACAGAGGACATACATCTTAACCTCCTAAGACCTGAACTCTTCCACAGCATGTATTTTTAATTTCTCTTTGATATTTGGGTTGATTAGGACCCAATTAATGTAAAAACAAAGAATTACCAGATTTATTTTTTTTTACCAGTTTTTTTTCTAAGAAAAATGAGAGCCACATATGAGGATATTCGTTTAAAATTTCAGTATAACAGTAGCAGTATAATGTTCTCGTAAGTAGATATCAGGCCCTTGTAGAGCAAAATTGAGTATATGTTGGTCTAAATAACCCTAAATGTGATGTCCACATATGAGGACGCCAGGTCCTAGGAGGGTCAATATTATATTTTAGCAATATAACTGTTGCTACTTTAAAAAAGATATGCTGTATTTTGTATTTTTAAGTGGCTTGAAAACACATTTTTAAGTATCATGTATTGATTACACATACTGGATCTGGCATGTATGTAAAAAATTAAACAGCTGGAATACTGGATGTGTATCTTCTCAGGGAGCAAAAATCCTGTACTAACAAAAACTCATTAACAAGTGTTGATTTATTCATTCATTAAAAATTTGAGGAAATGACCAGTAATGATCATTACTCTGTCCCAAATATATGTGTGATGACTAACTAGCACATGTGTATTTCTGACTAGGTGGCTTAAAGATGGGCAGCTGCGAGGTTTTACAGTAAGTTTTATATTTACTCTGTGTTGTGATCAGCAATTTAGACGTAAATATTATAAAAAAGCAGAAGTAAGAGTCAGTTAAACTCTTTGGCCAATAGTTAAACAATCAAATGTGTCAGCTGCAATGGCGACATTTAGGCTTCAGTACTGACCAGGAAAGAGCAGAGAAAAATGAAAGAGACAAAGTAGAAATAGGCAAAATCGCTGCCACACTCTTTTCCGTGGGTCCCTGATCGCTCATCACATGTACGGTGACTCAAGCATGATAACATGATCTCATGCCAAGCCTCTCCAGTTGCACTCCTGATCCATTATAGAGAGAGAAGAGGAAAGAGAGAAACAGAAATGGTTAGAATAAAGTCATTGACAACACTGTGCATCACCCCAATTCAGCTTCAACAAACTTAAAATTATTGTGAAGCACTTTGATGTATACTAATCTTTTACATGTGCTATTGAAAAACAAATTTTAACTTGACTTGACTTAAAATAACATGGTTGATTTTTGACTATTTTCGGTGAAGGAAGATCAGTCTGATGCTAATATGTCTTGCAGAAAAAAGAACAGTGTGTTTCTTATTAAAGCGCGATATATCGAGATATATATATATATATACACACACACACACACACACACACACACACACACACACAAACACACAGTGGCTTGCAAAAGTATTCGGCCCCCTTGAACTTTCCCACATTTTGTCACATTACAGCCACAAACATGAATCAATTTTATTGGAATTCCACGTGAAAGACCAATACAAAGTGGTGTACACGTGAGAAGTGGAACGAAAATCATACATGATTCCAAACATTTTTTACAAATAAATAACTGCAAAGTGGGGTGTGCGTAATTATTCAGCCCCCTTTGGTCTGAGTGTAGTCAGTTGCCCATAGACATTGCCTGATGAGTGCTAATGACTAAATAGAGTCTACCTATGTGTAATCTAATGTCAGTACAAATATAGCTGCTCTGTGACGGCCTCAGAAGTTGTCTAAGAGAAAATTGGGAGCAACAACACCATGAAGTCCAAAGAACACACCAGACAGGTCAGGTATAAAGTTATTGAGAAATTTAAAGCAGGCTTTGGCTACAAAATCATTTCCCAAGCCTTGAACATCTCACGGAGCACTGTTCAACCGATCATTCGGAAGCGGAAGGAGTATGGCATGGCACAACTGTAAACCTACCAAGATAAGGCCGTCCACCTAAACTCACAGGACGAGCAAGGAGAGCGCTGATCAAAAATGCAGCTAAGAGGCCCATGGTGTACGAGAGGAACTGACCTGAGAGATAGAGGTCGTGTCCAAATTCATGGGCTGCATCCTCCTGAGGACGCATTTGTAGACCGATTACGTCACAGCGACGCGACAAAGTAGGGCTGCTCAATTAATTGAATTTTAATCACGATTACGATCTGGGCTTTCAACGATCATTAAAAATGACTGAGCCGATTATTAGCCCCTCCCTCATGCTTTACTCTCGCACTGCTCCGTGTGGCAAATCCAGCGCACCTCTCTGCATTTCGAACACGCGTCACAACAATTAAGAGCAGGGGTCCCCAAACCCCGGGCCTTGGACCGGTACCGGTCCGTGAGTCGTTTGGTACTGGGCCGCGAGAGTTGAGGCTCAGGTGTGAAATGTATGGTTTTCAGGGTCAAAGGAGCTTGCAAAGAAAAGCGTCTGGACTTCTTTAAGTTGCTTGAAGACGTTTCACCTCTCATCCGAGAAGCTTCTTCAGTTCTAAGGTCAAATGGTGGAGAGTCCCAGATATAAACCTAGTGGGAGTGACCCCCCACAGAGGGACAAAAGGACCCCCTGATGATCCTCTAATCGCCTGAGCCAAGGTGTGAAATTGGGTGTGGGACCCAATCAGCCAGAGTTTCGGGTGTGTTTATAAATGCCCTGGGTGGTTTTCACACAGCTGAAAAAACATCAAACAGAAAACTGATTAAACAGAAGTGTGAGACGGTCGAGAATTTACGCCAGTGCCCTGTTATATTTTAGATAGCAAGGAGCAGACGGCCGAGTTCATTAAACTCCATCGAGACAGCATCAGAAGGCAAGACCGTCCAATTTCACAGTCGTTTACTTCCGGTCTACCCAACCTACTGAGGACCTGGCCTACGTAGACCGCAAAGGCGGGGTCCTCAGGAGGATGCAGCCCATGAATTTGGACACGACTAGAATCATGGTGAAGTTTGAAACCTGGATCCTCCGTAGCCGGTTACCAAGACTACGTGAGGTACCCTACGTGAAGTAACCTAGATCTACTAGATGTTGTGAATACAGCCTACCTCAACCTTACCTACCTCAAGTGCTTACCTACCTCAACTACCAAGGCTAACCAACTGATCTACACCACGGCAACGGTGATCAGTTAGATGCTTGGCTACAAGCTGAACAGCTACAAGAAGCAGTGCAGACCATGGAGAAGGAGACTAGAGACCAAGATCAAGATAGCATGGAGGGAGGTTAGCCAACTATCAGAGGTGCAGAAATGTGCAATGAAGGTGCCTAAGAAGTACAGCAAGCTGTCCATACCTGAGGCCTTGGAAACTGCCAAGAAACGACTCACAGCCTTGGCCAGCCGCTTGAAGATGTACACCAAATAGATTGAAGGCAGGAGAATAAACCAGCTTTTCTCCACAGAACCAGCCAGGGTGTACTCTCAGTGGCAAGGGAATAATATAAGAACAGCACCACCAAGGCTGGAAACCGAGCAATACTGGAAGGACATATGGGAGAAGGACGCCATCCATAACAGCAATACTCAGCGGATAGTGGATCAAAGAGCAGACCACAGAGACCTCCCTGAACAGGGTTCAGTAACCAGCACAGTGGCAGATATCCAAGAAAGGATCTCCAGTATGAAGAGTTGGACAGCACCAGGCCCTGGGATGGTTCATGCCTACTGGCTGAAGAAGCTGACTGCACTTCACGAGCATCTGGCAGTACAAATGAACCAGCTGCTAGTTGATGAGAGACATCCAGAATGGCTAAATGAAGGCCAGACAGTCCTGATCCCCAAGGACCCCCAGAAGGGAAAAGTCCTATAACAGTAAAGAGTCATAAAGTCTGCGGAGAGGATCATAGGAACAAAACTTCCTTCCATGGACTCTCTGTACACACAACGCTGCTGAAAAAGAGCAGAGAGAATTACCAGGGACCCACACCATCTAGTTCACCCTCTGCTCAGACACAAAAAGTGTATATACATCCTTAGACACAACAGAGCTGAGAGCATCATCACACACAGAACAAGGTTTTTCAACAGCTTTTTCCCCGCAACTGTCAGACTGATGGCAAAACACAAACACTGAATATTCAACATAACACTCAACATACAACAGTCAGACTGATGGCATAACATAAAAAAACACTGAACACTTAAAATAACACAGCACTACCTCACCTCATTTCAATATACAATGGGATAAATCACTGATTAATGTGCAATATACTCACTGAAACAGATCTGTGAAACAGATTTGTGAAAATGTGCAATATTATATGTTCAGTGCTAAGAAGTGTATTACCACCCTCTCTGTACAGTGTGTTTTGTATATAGTAAATACAATGATTGCTCCATTCTTTTCTTTATTTCTATTCTCTTTTTTAGTTGCTTTGTTTTTACTTTGTAAAGAATAATTTGACCTGGAGAGCTATGCACAAGAATTCCAATGTGTATGGACTGTTGGTCCTGTGTGCAAATGGCAAATAAAAATCTTGAATCTTGAATAACAGTACCACATGGAAGCTCCTGTCAGACATCATAGACTGCAAGACTAGACTGACCAACCTGTGCACCTGGATTGACTACAAGAAGGCCTATGATTCAATATCCCACACCTGGATCCTGGAATGCCTAGAACTGTACAAGATCAACAGGACCTGAAGAGCCTTCATCAGGGACTCATGGGGGTGTGGCAAAAAACAATAGAGGCCAACTTCAAGCTGATAGCACAAGTCGCCATCAAGTCCCGTATCTACCCCACTGCTGTTATGCATAGGCCTGAATCCCCTCAAGGAGATCATTAACGAGGCTGGCTACGAATACCGACTACGGAATGAAGCTTGATACAGAATGAAGCTTGTAGCTTAGGAGATTACTTTTATGTCCAGCAGGAAGTCACGTACGCAGAAACACACACACACAGTGCTTAAACTGTTACACTCGCACACTCACTCACGGGTACACGTAGGGCTGCCACAAACGATTATTTTGATAGTCGACTAGTCACCGATTATTTTTGCGATTAGTCGACTAATCAGATCATCATCCACTGGACATAAAACGTACAGCTTATTGCACCAGCAGCATCTGCTCTTATATAACTATCATTAGCTTACAGCTTTAAGTGTTTAAGGTATGTGCTAACTAAAAATAAAGACAAGATGATAGTTTGTTAAATTTTAATGAAGTTTGCAGATTGTTTTGGTGAAGTTTAATAAACTCCTTGCTATCTAAAATATAACAGGACACCGGAGTAAATTCTCGAGCATCTCATACTTCTGATAATCAGCTGTCTGCTTGACGTTTATTCAGCTGTGTAAAAACTTTAATCTCAGCCAAACCGATTTACTCAGGAACAAATAAAATATTGAAAAAAGCCAAACAATAACATTTTAAGTTATCTAAGTGACTCATATATCATGTTTAACCTGAGTAGCGAAAGACGGCGGTGGGTTTGAAGCCGGGAGTGCGGTGTTCTCACGGCGCTAGTGAGCCTAGCCCCCGGCTAGCTATCGAGCTAGTGGGTAACAGATGTCTCCGAAAACGTCGGAGCGCTTTTGAAAATATGTGGTGTCTTGATAAACTGAGCAGATATTTGAGGTTTACACAGCTACATTCTCGTCTGAAAATATGTTCTTCTTCGGGGTTTAACGGCAGCTGGCATCCTTGTACATGCAGTGCTGCCATCTTCTGTTTCAGTCCGTTATTACATTCTTAAATCCTGCTACTTATTCCTGCGTCTTTTGGGATCTTACAAAGCTTCAAACGACGTGTCGACTATTAAATCAGTCGTCGGCGATTTTGATAGTCGACGTAATCGTGACTAGTCGACTAATCGTGGCAGCCCTAGTACACGCACACACAGGCACTCACATGCTCGTGCATACACACAGACACAGAGTTTGCAGCACACCATGGGAGTTTTATGATGGGGTCACTTCTACAAAACTGTGTTTCACAGACAAAGCAGTGAAGATCTGCAGAGGGACACCGGCCTTGTACATCTCCCCTTCTAGAAGATGCATGCTTAAATGAAGATGAATAAAGATGAATAAGGGTTTTGTGAAATGACTACTGAGTTCCGCTGCCATCTCTGGATGCCCGAGGAATAAAAAGCACTGGGGTGAAACTGATTTCGCAACAGTTTTAGTGCTGTGAAACCTGGGGATTCGCTCGAGGCCCAGAGAGGATGAATTGGCAGAGCTGAGATCGTGAAACGAGGCAAACAGAGAGCTAGCTCACATGATTAAAAGGTAAGCACAACCCATTTATTTACGAACCGTGCATATTGTTTAAAGCCTAAATTATCTGTTCGCTAAGTTGAACGTATCGCAGTGTAAATTCACTCAGTAGAATAAAGAGGCGGCTAGGGTCCGTCCCAGCACGACTAAAGCAAGAGACTTTTGCTAAGAACTTCAGGTTGATGTTTAGCGCGTCGTAAGAAAATCTCAGTGCGTTAAAGCAGGAGACGTTTGTTACGGATTAGTAGAATCAGTGTTTCATCCACGGCGGTGTGTGATCCGTCTTAGTCATTAGAAAAAAAGTGGCGGTGTTGTGACCCGTCCCCGTGCGTTATAGCAGGAAACGTGTGTTACTATTAGTTAGAAAGCGGGGTTTAAGGCCTCGATGCCGGCTGAGGGACACGTGTGTTCCGGGCTTGGTTGCTCCCCCTATTCTCGGACACGGGGGTAGGACCTGTGAGGGCAGGAGATCCAGGGTGGTTACCTAGGCACCGGGGATGCCTTAAATAACTAAAGCTAGGTGTTGGATCCTAGTCGCGGTTGATAACCTGCATGAGAGTGGGGGCAAGTTGCTTCGTTAGTGAGAGTACAACTGCTTGGCTCAGCCCACTGATGGGCTGTAGACTGTGTAGACTGTGTAGTGTGTGTAATAGCGCAGTTAGAGTCTGTGTCTTGTCCGAAGTACGGGAGTCAATTAAAGTAACAAAAATAATTTGTGGTGTGTAGAAATCGTGGCAGGAGATCGTGTCACGAATTGTTGCAAACTGTGAATTCAATCCGGTTGTTCAGTGATGACGCGACGAATCCTACTTCCGGGTCTAAAGTAGTCTGCGTTTAATATGGCTTTTGTGTTGTTAACATGTTTAATGTTATGTATTTTCTTCTATTTGATCTCAAAAAGCTCCTAAAACAGTCAGTGATCCCTGTTGACCTCCCTCGGCTTTTATTACCGCTAATCATTTATTTAAGCTCAGTTTTTAAAACCTTAGGATGTAACTACAGCCCAGCCCATGCAGCAGTATATGAATGACTAACCTCGTATTGTGGATGGATTATCTCAGTTGTTCTCCTGGCTGAAGTTTGGTCCTTTTACAGCATCCTGCCATGCGATTACATTTGTTTCTGACCACCGAGAAAACTCACGTTAACTTTTATCGAGTGGAAAAAAAAGTTAGCTTGTTTATATTATGCTAACATAGCTATGTCGCTAGCGGTCACGTAGCACATCATTATATACCAGCTAGCCCAACTTCAGTAACCCTACAAACGTCACTGCTGTTTAGTTTTCTGTCTTCATTTATGCTGGAAGTGATAAGAAAGCTGTACGTTTTAATTTGTTTCCAAAACCCCGCAGTCAGGCCATGCTATATTGTATTTAGATAGAAGCTAGCGAGCTAACTCCCTGCTAACTTCTAACTCCGTTAAATGTCATAAATTCCGTTTTCATGGATGCCTGGATGTTAAACTCAATTGTTACACCTGGTAGAGCAGAACGCTGATCATTTTATTAAAGATGAAAGACTTTAGACGGTTTTTCAACTCTCAGTAATGCCACAGTGATCGTTTGATATATGGACCTGCAGCGGAGTTTAGACCCAGACACGGCTAGTGACATCAGACTGAACAACCGGATAGGGGAGTTGAATTTGGTTTTATTTTTTTCTGGGGAAGAGAAACCGCGTTATCAAGTCCGTGGCGCAGTTTGAATAATTTGTGAGGCAAATGTGGCGCGATCCGAAGTTTGTGAGCCTAATTGTCCTAGTTTTGTGAAGTGTGAGTGGACGGCATCTGCTCTGCGTGCTGATCAGGGCGTTGTCCTGAATCAGCAGAGGAACGCAAAAAGTTTGAATGGGACTGCGAGAAGCATGAGGTGTGTGTGAGCCAGCCTCGAGGGGCGGGTTCACAGGTGGAACAAAGGAGGAGTAAAAGGTGTGTGTGTGTGTGTGAGAGAGAGAGAGAGAGAAAGGTGGGGGCGAGTGACCAGCCTGTGAGTGTGTGTGTGAATTCCTTGATGACAAAAAGGGAGGAAAAGTACATTAGTTGATTTTCTGTGAAATAATAATAGTCAAGAAATCAAAGTGATCAAATAGGAGAAAATGAACTAAAATAAATAAATAAAACTAGGCAGCACGGTGGCAAGGTGGTTAGTAGGGGTGCAACGATACACAAAATTCACGGTTCGGTTCGGTTCGATACTTTGGTGTAGAGATGGACCGATCCGATATTATGTATCGGTATCGGTCCGATACTGACCTAAATTACTGGATCGGATATCGGAGAAAAATAAAAAATGTAATCCGATCCATTAAATATCACGAAAGCACCTCACAAAACTTGCAACACGCCGTAACTCACCTCAGAACGTTAGCACGTCGGAGCAGTATGCATCACGTGATAGAGCGGCTGTGGCATGCGGGACCTGTCGGTGGTCTGGATAGCATGTGGAGCTTCGCTAGCTACCCGGCATTTCATCTCCGACAAAGTTATCCCCGAGAGAAGTAAAGCAAGTGTGTAAGTCCATCTCTGAATGTTTGTAAAGCATTCCTGCGTTAAGCTTAACAAGCGATATATGGAGCGACTGCCTCTTCTTGCTGCTACTTCAATCATGAAACTGATCAATGATCAGCTGATCGGCTTTTCTGTCGCGAGTCCGTGTCTCTTGTTTGCTTTTGGCCCACTTTGCACCAGAAAGAGGAAACCAGCGGCTGAACAACAGCAGCACGTTTAAGCTTGATCAGCTGTTGTTAGAATTTATTTAATATTACTTTCTACTCGAGGATCTTTTTCTACGTAGCTGACGCTGGTAGCTGTGCAGGGGCGGATCTAGCAAAGTTTAGCCAGGGGGGCCGATAGGGCATTAACAGGGAAAAGGGGACACAAAGACATACTTTTCTTTCTTATTCTCATTTAAAATGTCTTGTTTTTAATAATTAATTATCTGACACCCAAAGTTTTAATTTGATGTAAAATGAATAGAAGTCAATTACTGTATATAGTAACTATTAAGTCTAATATACCCTAGTAAGCTATAGTACTTCCCTTTGGGAAGGTACCATCTGTGCAGTCTGCAATTTTGTTGAAGAAAGCTGTTGAATCTATTTAATATTTCTTGAAAAATAATTGATTTCTGTGCATTTTTTTTTCACACTGCATCAAATTAAGGTTGATTACGTCGATTAAGCATCATGAGGTGGCGCGTGAGGGGTGGTTCCCTATTTTTTATTTATTTATTTTTGTTGTTGCTGGGAGTTGGAACCCTATTAGTTAGGTTGCTTAATATTTATGCTAAGTACTCTTTAAAATACCAGAATAGGGAGGATGGTGTAGGTTTAAGTTTATTAGATTGATCAGTATTGCTGAACTATGAAATATTCTCTTTTGCATACAGGTATAACAGAATAGCTTTAGTGTAGTTGTTGTTTTAAACTTGAGTATGAACTTATACAAAATGCAGCAAGATATTTAAAAAACAGTTTTGTTGATTAAAAAACACTATATCGGATTCATATCGGTATCGGCAGATATCCAAATTTATGATATCGGTATCGGACATAAAAAAGTGGTATCGTGCCATCTCTACTTTGGTGTCACGGTTCGATATTTTTTCGATACAAAAAAATGTTCATGCCTTTTTAATTTGTCATTTATTAAAATTATAAATATATATTTTAACTCAAAAGTACAGTTTTTAAATTTAACCCTAACCCTTGTGCGCGTTTTTTATTTTGACAGCGAATGCGCACCTGCGGACCACTTATGTGCACCCCTGGTTATTTAGCTCGTCATATTGCAGCCACAGAAATTCTTTTGTCCATGAAACCATAAAGCTGCACTTTCTTTTTGCCTTATAGTCTCATTTGTCATAACTTCTCCGTTTTGTGGTAAGCTTTTCTTTGGCTGTCACTTCTTCACCCCGACCTGTCTTATTTGGCTCAGCAGAACTAAAATATATATACTGCTACTTTTACACACGGACTCACATAAGCTCAGCGATTCTCTGCGCGATCAACCTCTCACATGTTTAAGCTTGCTGCGGGAGATTTCACTTGTCATGTTTGCATAGTAAGCTAACAATTAATAAGACGATGTCAGAGGAATTGGTGCACAAATTATCATCACTCACAGATCAGTGCTGTCATTGCAAAGTGAAAGCAAAAAAACAAGCGCAAATTCAAACGCGATTTCAATATGTCACATATTAACAGTGGCTCACCGATGCCAATGACATAATTACCCAGCTACATTTCTGAAAGAATGCAAAAGCATTGACATATATTTTTCCTACAATAGCCCGACGGGCAGGGCAGAGAGATTTTTGTAGCCCGACTGGAAAGATCGCTAGCTCCGGGACGTCGGGCTAGCGATTTTGCAAGCCCTGTATCTGATTGAGGAATCACTCATCTTTGGAAAAGAGAGTTTATTACAGAGAAATGTCTCTTTCCAAAATAAAAGCTATACTATCCGCTTCTTCTGGGCTATATTCTCAGCAGCATAAGGAGAATCACGTGCTAACAGCTGTCTAAATGACTCTGCTAAAGTTAGTAGCATGCTTGTTGTTTTTGACTTTGCACTAGGATGATGTCGGCGTAAATGTGCAGTCATATTCGTTGTGTTCCCACTAGTGCTTTCAGGTTAATCTCGTTGAAATGACCTTAACGCCACAACACGGCAAATCTCCGTTAACGAGCTACCGCCGATCGCCCCGTGCATGGGGCTAGACGGCCAACACGTTAACGAGCTAACTGCGCTAACACACTAGTTAATTAAGCATTGCATGGCACATCCAACATACTGTTTTACTTTAGTCCATGACTCGCTTACCTTCAGGGTCATACGTCACATGAAAACCAAAATAATTCCAAACGCCAGATCTGAATGAGGGTGGGGGAGGTCCATCTTGCAAGGAGAGCTTAACTTCTGTCTCGCTAGCTTGCCCTGCGCTCTTCCTCCTGACTATGCTGTCTGTGTTGAGCGCTCAGTGGATCTGCGCTCGACAGTGCAGCCTAGGCGGAGTAGTCGAACGCAGATTCACTGAGCGCTCAACACAGACAGCATCGTCAGAAGGAAAGTTGATAAAATAAATTACAAATGTTGTATTGTTCGATACATATGCGTACCGAACCGAAAGCACTGTATCGAACGGTTCAATATCGATACGAATATCGTTGCACCCCTAATATATATATATTGAGCAGCTGGATAGCGTAGTGATCGCAAGTTCGATTCCTGCCTGGGGGCGTCCTAAGTCCTAAGGGTCCTAAGGCTAGACCCCCTATGCTAAGCAAGCCTACCGCAGACATGAGCAAGACAGATAAATATGAAGGCATGCCGGCTTGGACGTCGCCCGGATCAACAAGGTCCGCGTCAGGTGTTGAGGAACCAGGGCACCCTGGCTACTGGAACAAGAAGGCATCGGTGGGCAAGAGACGAAAACAGGGCGTTGTTGGAATGCTACTACGCAAGTAACCCCGGCGGAAGGGGCTACATGAATAGGATGAGGGACCTATGGATTCTTCGATACCCAACATCCACAATGACGGCGAAACAACTAGTAGCTCAGTGTTCCAACATTCGAAAGAAGGGACTGCTCTCACAGCTAGAGATTGACGAGGTACAACACAAATGCTACGGCAAGGAGGAGTCAGGACGCCAGGTCAGGGGGGCGATATCATCACCCCCACCCGAGATTGGGTACATAACCCCAAGTGCGATAGGAGAAGGATCGTTGAGTGCGAGAGGAACTGACCTGAAAAATAGGATCATGGCCAAGCTTGAAACCTGGATCCCCCGTAGCCGGTTACCAAGATTACGTGAAGTACCCTCAGAAGGTCTGCTAGATTATGTTAATGCAGCACTACGGGCAATACCTACAACCACGATTACCGACACTAACAAGCTGATCTACAATACGGCAGCAGTGATCAGTGAGATGCTTGGCTACAAGTTGAACAGCGACAAGGGGCAGTACCCTCCATGGAGAAGGAGGCTAGAGGGCAAGATCAAAGTAGCACGGAGGGAGGTTAGCCAACTAACGGAGTTGCAGAAAGGTGCGACAAATAAGGTGCCTAAGAAATACAGCAAGCTGTCCATACCTGAGGCCTTGGAAACTGCCAAGCAAAGACTCACAGCCTTGGCCAGCCACTTGAGGAGGTACACCAGAGAGATAGAAGGCAGGAGAATAAACCAGCTGTTCTCCACAGAACCAGCAAAGGTGTACTCTCAGTGGCAAGGGAACAATAAGAGAACAGCACCACCAAGGCTGGAGACGGAGCAATACTGGAAGAGCATATGGGAGAAGGATGCAACCCATAACGGCAATGCTCAGTGGCTAGAGGATCTGAGGGCAGACCACAGCGACCTCCCTGAACAGGGTTCAGTAACCATCAAGTAACCAAGAAAGGGTCTCCAGTATGAAGAGTTGGACAGCACCAGGGCCCGACATGGTTCACGCCTACTGGCTGAAGAAGCTGACTGCACTCCACGAGCGTCTGGCAGCACAAATGAACCAGCTGCTAGTTAACGAGAGACACCCGGAATGGCTAACTGAAGGCCGGACGGTCCTGATCCCCAAGGACCCCAAGAAGGGACCGGTCCCCTCCAACTACCGACCAATAACCTGCCTCAGTACTACATGGAAGCTCCTGTCAGGCATCATATTGTCACTTCCGGCGCCCCCCGTGTGCGGCAGCCTGTTACAGCAGCTCTGCTCATTCTGAGTTTCTTTCTTTCTTATCTTTTCTTCTCGTAATTTTTTATAACGAACGTATCAGTAATTAGACTCTGCAACCATAACAAATTTCCCACGTGTGGGACTAATAAAGGTTATCTTATATCGGCTAAGATGAACAGGCACATGGGTCAATACATGAGCGGGACACAGAAAGGAATTGGCAAGAATACCAGAGGTGCAAAACACCAGCTACTGGCAGACAGAACAATCAGCCGAGACTGCAAGACCAGACTGACCAACCTGTGCACTGCCTGGATTGATTACAAGAAGGCCTATGACTCAATGCCCCACAGCTGGATACTGGAATGCCTAGAATTGTACAAGATCAATGGGACCCTAAGAGCCTTCATCAGGAACTCAATGGGGATGTGGTGTACAACACTAGAGGCCAACTCCAAGCCCATAGCACAAGTCACCATCAAGTGCGGGATCTACCAAGGAGATGCTCTGTCCCCACTGCTGTTCTGCATAGGCCTGAACCCCCTCAGTGAGATCATTAACAAGACTGGCTACGGATACCGACTACGGAACGGAGCAGTTGTCAGCCACCTCCTGTACATGGATGACATCAAGCTGTATGCCAAGAGTGAACGAGACATCGATTCACTGATCCACATCATCCCGGGAACAACATCGGAGATCTCTGTCCAGAAGAGCGCAGTCCTGGGAACAGCTAAGATACTGCGCAGGACCCTCAAGCTCCCAGGCCTCTGGTAGAGGACCCGAGCTTGAGGGATAAACCGCCCGCAGGGGCGTGCTGGGTGTTTATTTATACTATATATATATATATATATATATATATATATATATATATATATATATATATATATATGTGTGTGTGTGTGTGTGTGTGTGTGTATATATATATATATATATACACTATACTATACTATACTTTATTACTCTTATGGGCTACAGTTGGTTGCAAATGTGAAGTTTGATTTAACAGATTTGTCTTCCAGGATACAGGCTCCAGGTGGAGCTGGGAGTTAAATAATTCTTCAACTCTCTATCCTGTTTCTGCTGGTGTGCCTCAGGGTTCAGTATTAGGGCCTCTTTTATTCATTATTTACAGTGGGGCAAAAAAGTATTTAGTCAGCCACCGATTGTGCAAGTTCCCCCACCTAAAATGATGACAGAGGTCAGTAATTTGCACCAGAGGTACACTTCAACTGTGAGAGACAGAATGTGAAAATAAAAATCCATGAATCCACATGGTAGGATTTGTAAAGAATTTATTCGTAAATTAGGGTGGAAAATAAGTATTTGGTCACCTCAAACAAGGAAAATCTCTGGCTCTCTCAGACCTGTAACGTCTTCTGTAAGAAGCTTTTCTGTCCCCCACTCGTTACCTGTATGAATGGCACCTGTTTGAACTCATCATCTGTACAAAAGACACCTGTCCACAGCCTCAAACAGTCAGACTCCAAACTCCGCCATGGCCAAGACCAAAGAGCTTTCGAAGGACACCAGGAAAAGTATTGTAGACCTGCACCAGACTGGGAAGAATGAATCTACAATAGGCAAGCAGCTTGGTGTGAAAAAATCAACTGTGGGAGCAATCATCAGAAAATGGAAGACATACAAGACCACTGATAATCTCCCTCGATCTGGGGCTCCACGCAAGATCTCATCCCGTGGGGTCAAAATGATCATGAGAACGGTGAGCAAAGATCCCAGAACCACACGGGGGGACCTGGTGAATGACCTGCAGAGAGCTGGGACCAAAGTAACAAAGGTCACCATCAGTAACACACTACAACGGCAGGGAATCAAATCCCGCAGTGCCAGACGTGTTCCGCTGCTGAAGCCAGTGCATGTCCAGGCCCATCTGAAGTTTGCCAGAGAGCACATGGATGATACAGCAGAGGATTGGGAGAATGTCATGTGGTCAGATGAAACCAAAGTAGAACTTTTTGGTATAAACTCAACTCGTCGTGTTTGGAGGAAGAAGAATACTGAGTTGCATCCCAAGAACACCATACCTACTGTGAAGCATGGGGGTGGAAACATCATGCTATGGGGCTGTTTTTCTGCCAAGGGGACAGGACGACTGATCCGTGTTAAGGACAGAATGAATGGGGCCATGTATCGTGAGATTTTGAGCCAAAACCTCCTTCCATCAGTGAGAACTTTGAAGATGAAACGAGGCTGGGTCTTGCAACATGACAATGATCCAAAACACACCGCCCGGGCAACAAAGGAGTGGCTCCGTAAGAAGCATTTGAAAGTCCTGGAGTGGCCTAGCCAGTCTCCAGACCTCAACCCCATAGAAAATCTGTGGCGGGAGTTGAAAGTCCGTGTTGCTCGGCGACAGCCCCAAAACATCACTGCTCTCGAGAAGATCTGCATGGAGGAATGGGCCAAAATACCAGCTACTGTGTGTGCAAACCTGGTAAAGACCTATAGTAAACGTTTGACCTCTGTTATTGCCAACAAAGGTTATGTTACAAAGTATTGAGTTGTATTTTTGTTATTGACCAAATACTTATTTTCCACCCTGATTTACGAATAAATTCTTTACAAATCCTACCATGTGGATTCATGGATTTTTTTTTTTCACATTCTGTCTCTCACAGTTGAAGTGTACCTCTGGTGCAAATTACTGACCTCTGTCATCATTTTAGGTGGGGGAACTTGCACAATCGGTGGCTGACTAAATACTTTTTTGCCCCACTGTATGTTTTGGAGTTTGTACGTGTTTTGTCTCTAGGGGCCACCGCATATATTTATATATAAACATATATAAATGAAACCACTTTTTTTTACGTTAGTAATTCCTTTTGTGCATAATTTTATATTATTGTTAATAATAAATTAATTAAAGCAACAAAACAACCTGAAGAGCCGGTTCGGAGCCGAAAGAGCTAGCTCTTTTTAGTGAGCCGAACCGAAAGAGCCGGTTCTCTAAAAAGAGCCGGAAATCTCATCACTAGCTGGTACACCATCTATCTCATAGGTGTCAAACTCTGGCGGGCCAGAGTTTGACACATTTGGCCCGCGAAGCCATACCAAATTACTATCAGAGCTGGCCTACTGGTATTATACAGCTAATATATATATTGTTTAGTATTAAGCTTTGCTTGTTCCATATTCAATTTTTCAGCAAAACGTGTTTGAGTCCATAAGAAAAGATTCATTCTTATATCTGGAGGAATAAATATATTTCAATAAATATTAACGTTAGTCCGCGACTTTGTTCCAGTTTTGAATTTTGGCCCACTGTGTATTTGAGTTTGACACCCCTGATCTATCTTAACCAAATCCCACAGTTTTTCCATTAACATTGAAAATTATCTTACCCTTCCCTCCCCTCAAGTTAAGAGTTTCGGTGTCATACTTGATAATACTCTTTCATTCCAGTCTCACATTAATTACATAACCCGGTCTGCTTACTTCCATTTACGTAATATTAACCGACTCCATCCCTTCCTTACTCCCCATGCTGCACATCTGTTTAAGCTGGCTTATTCGCTTTAATGCTGATTTTATCTGTTGTCAAGCTCTGTTTTGTCATTTTAACTTATTTTATGTATTTTATGACTACTGTTCCTTTTATTAATTTTGTTTTTTGTAAGGTGACCTTGGGTTTCTGAAAGGCACCCTCAAATAAAATGCATTATTATTATTATTATTATTATTTGGTCCTTCTGAGCCGGAACCCAACACATCGCATCCAACGAGGAGAGGGAGATGATGCCGCCCCACTCTGCTAGCAGCCAGCGTCTGGAACGCCCGACGAAAGCCCTGGTGCTTAAATTTGTCGCCAGGCCAGACAGTTTGTGTCTGAACTCCCCTCGGGTTGGATGGCGATTGACGGGATCCAGAGACTTTTCTGATGAACGAAATCAACACAAACAGTGAGTAGAAAAGGCCTTATGCGTCACCGAGACTGCGCGTGCAGACGCGAGTCCGGGGGAGCGCTAGTTGCGCGGTTTCCCGTGAACCTAAAACAATAGAGAGCGGCTACGTGACCGTGCGGTTTCTCGCAGGTACGGGAGTGCGCCAGCCATGCGGGACGGTCGCAGGCTACTAAAGAAAAGAAACGGTTCCGTAGCTGCGCAGTTTCACGCGAGCATGGGAGTGTGTTGGACTGTGCGTTCAGGACGCAGGTCCATGAGAGCTGTGCGTGCAGATGCAAGCGATAGGCCTATTTTGTGTGTGTGCTTGTGCAGACCAGACGTGGTCTGTTTGAGTGTGGCTGATTGTTGTCTTGTAATGGAGAATAAACTGAGTAAGTCTGCCTTGAAAGGGGATGAAATACACTGCAAAGTATTTATTGGGCAGCACGTAGTGTGTAGATCGTTGAAGAATTAAGTGAAATTGTGCGCAAAGCAGAAGTGAATGTGAATGTGTCTGACGTCATGGTGTGTGTGAAAAGGTACCCAGCTGGGGCAGACATGATGCTGCAGGTCACCTGCCCCATGGACACAAAAGAAAAAAATTGTTGTGTGGATGAAATATGAATGATAACATGAAGAGTGTTTGGTGTTTCTCATCCTGAAACAACTGTAATCCCACTTTCTGTTTTGAAGAAAGGAGGGTTCACAAAAAAAAAAAAAAACACAGAGAGAGAGAGAGATATGTGTGTTGTTTAAGCAGTGATGAGAATAATGAAAACGTGATGAGAGAGGTACATAAAACACACACAAACAGAAAATGCATTAACCATACTAACCCTACATGCATATACACATACAATGAAACTCATGAAGACCAGGCATCATCTTAAGCATGAGATTCTGTTTGTCATCTTGTCCAAGTCACTAGTAAGATGAAAGTGGTACATAGACTAGTGGACTGAATATTGTTAGTAGGACAGATGGTTGCATCATATAGGGAGAAAACAGAATGCTGATGAGGGGTTTTGCATGAATGAGCTGTGTGAGCTGATTGTTGAGTTTCTGGTGTGTGAAGAAGTTTTAACATGGCACACATTTGGTTACATGAGAAGAAACTTATTATGTGATGAGACAACAGGGTTATGCTGTATGTTGCGTGTGGCTGAATGGATAAATGTTTGAGTTTAAACTGGCTGATGATTTGTCTTTTGTTACTAAGTTGAGTCTGCCAATTAGGTTTGGTATGATTTCCTCCCTGAGATGAAGAACACATGTCATGATTTAACAAGGCCTTTCCTTCCTTTCCTTTCCTTTCTTTTATTCTTTTTATTTTGTTACTTTCACAGTGCACTGAAAGTTTTGTTTGATAATTTTTCTGTCATCTAAGCAGATCTGAACGTTTGAATAGGAAGAACTACACAACATGTTGTTGCGAACGGTTGCAAAGAGAGTTTCTCCAAAATTAAAATGGGCTCAGGAGAAAGTCGCTTATCTGGGACAATTAAGGAAACAAGTCCCTGTCCAAAAGGATTCAGCAAGGCAATCCGATCTAAAATTCTTCTTTTTCTTTTTGAAATGTCGTCGGTTTTGCTGAGGGTAGAAACGAAATGCGATGATAATTTCCTCTATCAGTAAAAGAAAGAATAACTGAGTGAATGAATGAGTGGGAAAAAAAAAGGAAACTGACTGGACTGGTGAAAGCTGACAAGACTTGACTGACTTGACCACTACTTAAGGTTAACCTCCACCTAGACAGGACAAAGGGTGGATGAATCTATGTGTGTTTCTTTTTACAGGAGCAGAAAGATGACGGCAACATCCTAGGTTGCATGAGCTTTGGGCCGTGCCGATTTAACCTTTAAATGCCACTTTCTGTGTCTGTGAATTTACCAGTGGTGTGTTATTCATGGGCTTGTGTTGCTCACAAAAGTCACTGTGAGAAAGTGTGTATACACCTGTGCAGCGCTAACATTTACATTTCTTTTCTACAGCAGAGGGTTAATCATGTGATTTGATCATGTGATTTACAGTATTGACACACAACTTGATGTTTTTCTACAACAGGATTACTGAGTTTTTGTGTGAAGAAAACTGTGGTTACAGGCTATATGTTGGTGATGAAATTACACTGTGTTGTTGGAGAAAATGTGAATGTTACAGGGGAAAAGTGAAAACAGTGTGATACTGTGTTTGACACCAGTGTTACTTCTTTTTACAGCGGAGTATTAACTTTATGACCTTTTACAGCACCTCTGGAATCTGGATGATTGACGCCTGACCACCAGGATGATCCGTGTATTTGGCTAATGTTTGTGTTTCCTTTAAGACTGCTTGTAAAGGATTCAGCACAGACGGACAAGTGACAATTGAACAGATGTGCAGTAGTTACAGAATAGTCACCACTATTGGGGCTCATGGTGAGTGACATAATTAAGGAAAGTCACTGATTACAATGTGGAATGACGATGAGATGTTTAATGATTTGGAGCAAATTATGGAAAAAAGTAGGGGTTTAATGAGGTTAGAATAAACCTGCAATGATCCTTGTCTCTGTGATGCTGAATACTTTATTACACTTATGAGTTGCAGTTGGTTGCAAATGTGAGTGGTTTTAACTTAAAGACTTTATCTTCTAGGATACAGGCTCCGGGTGGAGCTGGGAGTTAAACAAGCTAAACATGTAACTGCTGACTAATGTTTTTACACAGGGTTACAGGTTGGAGTATGGCTCCTCCAAGTGGGAAACCATGGAGATTGTTTTAGAGAGAATGTGCAACATTCTTGTGCATGTCTCATTGGGGAGTTGACACATGGCGAGAGCCGTGTGGCACAAGAGGAGTGTCATTTTTTAATTTGCAGGTGTCGTGAGGTAGCATGAGAAGAAGCGAGTAAGGAAGATCGTCCACAAGATGGAAGCTGAGGCCAGGAGAGAGGCTTCAGGGGGATCAGAGATCACCTTCAGCACAGCAGACATCGCGCAGAGACCTGTGCTATTAGGCTTCCAGGAGATTGTCATGCGGAGAGTTTTCACAGCAAAATCTTAAATAAAATGAAAGAGATTCGACGTTGATGTTGAGGAAGACAACTACGGTGTACGACGTGCTCTGCCTTAAATCGTCCGCAGCGTTGGAACATGAGGACCTGGAGGATGAAGGGAGCGTGCCAAGCTCCAAAAGTGACAGTGCAGAGGAAGTCCAACGATGGAATTGTGGTTCTGTGTAAAGCACAGATGCTAGGGGACTGGGAAATGGCTGACACCACTTTTCCCAAGGGTGGGAAAAGATTACCTAAAGTGTGTCATTTTGCCATGCAGATTTGATGCACTGCAGAGAAGCTTTATGCGAGGGAGAGATGTAAACAGACGAGACTTTTGTCTACATTTGCATCATGTCAACTTCCCTAAGCTGTTTGAAGTTTTGAGCCATGGATGGACATGACTCAAAAAGGGGGGAGAAGATCATAAACAACTTGATCCAATTTCCTTTTAAAAATCTTTTTCTGCGGTGACAACAGGTCAGGATAAGAGTTGTAAATGCAGATAATTCACCAGTTGACTCTAACCCCCACAGGATGCCTACAGTGAGAAGATTTGGGGTGGTTGATAGGAGTCATAAAGAAGGGTTTTGACCAGGCTACAGCTTTGAAGTTAGCTGAAAGTCACATGGACAAACAATAAAATCAACTGATGTGTTTGAATGCCTATGTCTGTATACGTTTGGATTGTAGTGACATTTGATTTTTGAGAATGTTGATTCTTTTTGTTTGACTGTTGACACTCATTTGTTTACTTGCAGGATGTAGGTTACTGTGTATGAGATCAATTAGAAGCAGGTTAACTGCTTACATGAAATTAACTGTGAACTTTTGCTGCAATAGGAGGTGAATGAGACGTGAGGAGCTGTGTATGAATGAAATCTACACTGACACTGCCAAAAACAAGGGTGCATAAGTTGAAATTTAAGTATACAAGACAAAAAGGGGGGAATGTTAAGTCAAATTGTTGAATGTGTCATTGTGGTTCCTAAATTTGTAAAGTCTTAGTTCAAGCAGTAGGATCAAAGCCATTCCTTTGTCTCTGACCACCTCTCCAGCCACTCTGTGCTGGGTGAGGTTTTATTGCAGATACATCCTATCTGAAATATCTGATTCTTGTGTGGTAAGCTTCCTGCCCTTTTGTGGCTTCACTGTGTTCTTCATGGTGAACCAATACAGAAATGGAACCATATATTGGGTGTGGGGGAGATTACCATTTTATGACTAAGAATGTTGTTAGAAACAGTTGGAAGTGTCAGGTCAAGGAATGTTATTTTACTGCCACTGTGTTATTATTCACATGTACGGTCATTATTTCATCATTACTTCATCATTACTTCATTAGTCTGCATCACTTATCATCAGTTTATCATCAATATTATCATGTATCATTTATCATTTAGTAAATCTGCTAACAGTGTTTGCTGAGTGATCTTGTATTCCTTGTATTCCAGAGCACGCAGAATAAAACACATTCTAGATATAATACTCTATCATGCATAGCACCAGCATAGCTGTAGGTCCAGGCAGCCCAAGTCAGATAAGGACACCGAACTTTCGTTGGCCTGGACCTACACTCTCACAAAACTGCACACTCGTGTACACAATTGTTTATGCTGCCAAATACCGATGATTGGAAACATCTGGTTTCAAGCCTGGGAAAGTGTTGTTGTTCTGAGAAGAGGAGGTCCAGGAATTGTCTTGACGTCATAATGGCTATAAAGCTTTCTGTAACGAGCAGAGAGGCGAAGACCGTAGTGCTTCCCACACTGTGTAAACTGTGTGTGTTTAATAAATCACTTTTTAGACACCTCCGAGGACTCTGTCTGCACTTGTTTTTCCTTCCAAATCAAAAGAACCTTACAGAGCCTATCTTCACCACATATAGGTGTTTTAATAAAATAATTTGTGTTGACCCACTATGGACTTTCAGTCGTATGTCTCTTCCTCAAAATTCGAACCGCGACAGTTTTGGTGCCGAAACCGGTTTGAGGAGGGACTAATGGGGTTTGGCTGAGGTGTAGTGGTGTCAAACAGACGGACAGCCAGGAGGTCGACTGAGTGATGGGCCCCGAAATAGGAGGTAAGCACCGCCTGTTGATTGATGTCCAAAGGTGCTGAATTGGAAATTAAGGTAAATTAAATGTTCACTCAGTAGAGCTTCTGATCTGTGTCCGTGGTCACGTTGGGGTAATTAGTGATAAAAGTTTGGGGAATACAGTATTTGACTGATAAAATTTATTGCTGTTAATTCTGGGGTGAATTTTAAGTTAATAGGTTATGTGTTTAAGTGAATATGTTATGTGCTTAAATTGATGTGTTATATTTGTTGACTGTGACGTCAGTCAGGCAAGTTTTAGTTTAGGGTATTTGGTCAGATTGACCAGCAGAACGCGGTTCGGGCATCAAGTAATAACTGGAGGGCTGAGAGCCCACAGTGATGCTTTTAAAACATGTAAACAAACTGATTTAGAACCGGAGCGCGGCTCTGAGGAGTGCAGTTTTGTTCAGCGTTTGGCACCGACCAATAGCCGCGGACGTGTGGTTATTTTTTAGCCCGGAGTGGCCTTCCGCGGGGTTTCGAACTCCCGTTAACAGGCTAGGCAATCTACAAGTGATTACCTTTTATACTGCATTGTTTGGGTGGAGGGTGAGACCCGACCGCGACTACTCAACGTAGGGGACTGGTGAGCTTTAAGTATAGCTGAAAGCGTGTGGCGCTGGAGATGGAGCTCCCTGTCAGCTGCGGGAAGCGGTTATAAATTAAGTAGGGCCTAGAAATCTGACCGCTCTCGGCGACGGCGTTCCCGAAGCGGGTGTATTGACCAGCAAGGCGCGGCCTGGGCTTAGAGCTTTTAAATTAGTCAAAAACTTAGGAGTACCGGTACAGAGATTCTGTTGAAGTGATAAGGAACCGTTGAATAACTTGTCTTGGCATCTGGTGTCTTTTGTCATGTGATACAGGCCTGAGTATATAAATAAAGTGTGAATCGGCTGTGTAAAGCGCTTACATTCATTATAACTGCATGTGCTGTGAAAATGATTTAATACAGAAGCTGAGTGTGTGACGATTGAATAACAAGTGTGTTTGGTTGTATATTTTTAAAAAGGATGAGAAACTGCAGTCTGTGGCGCAGTTTGAGAAGTTGTGAAGTGCATGAGAGCCGCGGTCACGCGCTCTGTGTTCCTGAGAGAAAGAAAAGGTGGGGGCTGTGAGTGTGTGTGTGTGACAGGAAGTTGCATGCCCATAGAAGGACAGATGAGTTAAACTCTAGGCAGATGAAGCGAATGGAGGTTTTAAGAAAAGAAATGAAAAGGATATTAATCGTATGTTTTAGTGTGTCAATACAGGTTACAGATAAATAAAGGTGGACTTCTCTCAACCTGGGATTTTGAGTACGGCGCCAAAACCAGTAGAGTAGCATAATTGGGAGAAAACAGGCCAGATTTTGGCTTAAAATTTTACAGCTGGACCTCCCACTTGTCCCCATCCTGAGAAGAAGCTCAAAGGACAGTTAATCTCCTGATGAAGACCAACAGAACATCGTGGATTTGAGAAGAATTAATAGCAGGCAAAAGACAGTGCAACTGAACCGTTAACACTGAAACCAAACTGACGGGACCAGCAGCATGGAAGGAACTACGAGATGGAAACATGCACTGTGAATTACAGGCTAGGCAGTTGAACGGTGGGAAAGCACTGGACACTGATTGTCAGATTTGCCATGCTTGGAGTAATCTTGAAAGAGACGACTGAAAGGATCAACAGAAAAGAAGAAACCACGTGATGAAACATGGACGGCGAAAGTGCAGGCTGTTCTTACCCTCCTCGACTAAATCGGTTTCAGTTATGTACTGAAATATAAGAATGGACATTAGAGGCTTCTTTCAAAGAAAAAACTCAGGCTGGGACTTAATCCAAAAGGAAAATACTGAAGAGAAACAGAGAAGAAACGGACTGTGTTGGCTGGAGAATTCAAGACAACAAAAGGACACTGAGAGAAGAGGACAGGGACCAATGAGAGGTGAAGCCGGACGAGTTCGACTGTGAGAATACAGGGTATAATTGGATTGAAACGAAAGCCTGAACTCATGATGGTGTTTAGAGATCTCCACCAGAAAACTAAAGAGGTAAACAAAAAGAAGGTAAAATGAAGAGAGAAAATAACTGACAATTACGTGAATGAATGGAAAACACACATACACAAAGTGTTACATGTGAAATTATTTCTGGAAAGAATCAGAAGTGAGATAGTTTTGAATTAAGAAATCAGTGAAACGATGCATGAATTAAACCTGATTATAACATACAGAGGCAATGAAGAAAGCAGCTTACACTCACTGAACATTAACAAAATATATAGAAAAAGCATTGAAGACCTGCTTACACTTATACACATGACATAAGCTGGTATTTCTGACCAGAGAGAGGGAAACGGGTAGTTTAAGTACTCATGATAATAAAATGTCTCAGTTGTGTTTCTTCAGGTGCAAAGCAGACCTGGATCAATTCTCCACGTGCAGCGGTCGGAAGAAAGTTATAGGTCAACATGACTGGATACAGTGGGGCAAAAAAGTATTTAGTCAGCCACCGATTGTGCAAGTTCCCCCACTTAAAATGATGACAGAGGTCAGTAATTTGCACCAGAGGTACACTTCAACTGTGAGAGACAGAATGTGAAAATAAAAATCCATGAATTCACATGGCAGGATTTGTAAAGAATTTATTCGTAAATCAGGGTGGAAAATAAGTATTTGGTCACCTCAAACAAGGAAAATCTCTGGCTCTCACAGACCTGTAACGTCTTCTGTACGAAGCTTTTCTGTCCCCCACTCGTTACCTGTATGAATGGCACCTGTTTGAACTCATCATCTGTATAAAAGACACCTGTCCACAGCCTCAAACAGTCAGACTCCAAACTCCACCATGGCCAAGACCAAAGAGCTTTCGAAGGACACCAGGAAAAGTATTGTAGACCTGCACCAGACTGGGAAGAGTGAATCTACAATAGGCAAGCAGCTTGGTGTGAAAAAAATCAACTGTGGGAGCAATCATCAGAAGATCTCATCCCGTGGGGTCAAAATGATCATGAGAACGGTGAGCAAAGATCCCAGAACCACACGGGGGGACCTGGTGAATGACCTGCAGAGAGCTGGGACCAAAGTAACAAAGGTCACCATCAGTAACACACTACAACGGCAGGGAATCAAATCCCGCAGTGCCAGACGTGTTCCGCTGCTGAAGCCAGTGCATGTCCAGGCCCGTCTGAAGTTTGCCAGAGAGCACATGGATGATACAGCAGAGGATTGGGAGAATGTCATGTGGTCAGATGAAACCAAAGTAGAACTTTTTGGTATAAACTCAACTCGTCGTGTTTGGAGGAAGAAGAATACTGAGTTGCATCCCAAGAACACCATACCTACTGTGAAGCATGGGGGTGGAAACATCATGCTATGGGGCTGTTTTTCTGCCAAGGGGACAGGACGACTGATCCGTGTTAAGGACAGAATGAATGGGGCCATGTATCGTGAGATTTTGAGCCAAAACCTCCTTCCATCAGTGAGAACTTTGAAGATGAAACGAGGCTGGGTCTTCCAACATGACAATGATCCAAAACACACCGCCCGGGCAACAAAGGAGTGGCTCCGTAAGAAGCATTTGAAAGTCCTGGAGTGGCCTAGCCAGTCTCCAGACCTCAACCCCATAGAAAATCTGTGGCGGGAGTTGAAAGTCCGTGTTGCTCGGCGACAGCCCCAAAACATCACTGCTCTCGAGAAGATCTGCATGGAGGAATGGGCCAAAATACCAGCTACTGTGTGTGCAAACCTGGTAAAGACCTATAGTAAACGTTTGACCTCTGTTATTGCCAACAAAGGTTATGTTACAAAGTATTGAGTTGTATTTTTGTTATTGACCAAATACTTATTTTCCACCCTGATTTATGAATAAATTCTTTACAAATCCTACCATGTGGATTCATGGATTTTTTTTTTTCACATTCTGTCTCTCACAGTTGAAGTGTACCTCTGGTGCAAATTACTGACCTCTGTCATCATTTTAAGTGGGGGAACTTGCACAATCAGTGGCTGACTAAATACTTTTTTGCCCCACTGTATGTTAAGGCAAGTTTCTGGTTGAATTGTTCACAGCGCCATGTCTCCATAAACCTGACAAGTGGGCCCTAACTTCTGGCTGAGGACCAGGAATGCTGTTAATAAGGTGGGAACTTAAAATTTGGGTTAGCAAATTTGGGAAAGAAAACTGACGGCTTAAGTGGAAAAATGTGCAGGAGTCTGAAACACTGCAAAAGCAACATATGCAAATTCACATACAGAAGCAGAAAATGCATTAACCTTACAAGGACAAGCTCATAATGATTAATGCATAGACATTGATTAAACCTGGCTAAGAACACAAACATACGCAATGAAGAACAGCTTGCTGTTTGTATGAGTGATAGAATGGTGTGAATGTTTAATAAAATACATTTGGGTTTGAAGTTGAGGAATAACTCAAAGAAGCTATATGACAAAGGGAGTGAGTTATGAACAAAGAAAAGTGATTAAAGTAGTTTTAAGCATAGCAGACAGAAGAGGAGTGCAGATTTGGATAGGAAATTTATAGTTTAGTGATTATATGTTGTCGTAAGGGGGTTATGTCTTATGTTGAACCTAGGTATGTTAAAGTGCACAAAGGGGGTGATTGTTGTGTGCAAATTGTGTGGTTTTAACAAGACTTTCGGTGTATTGAGGAGGTGAAATTATGTGAGTTGACCTGGGAGTGTCAGGACTGCGGTGCCAATATTTGTGTGTTTAAGGTTGTTGAGGTTGTGGTGATGGGTTGATTCTGTCAGTGAGGTTCGGGTTGTTGTTGTTTTTGTTTTTAATAGAGGGAGTTTTAGGAAACATGGACATGTCTGAGAGGGGCCCATTATTTTTGTAACAGTGCACTTAGAGAAAACCTGTCAGGTGATTTTGTTTTGTGTTTTCATGAGCTAATAATCAGCTCTCTTTTTTCTCATTTTTGTTCTAAGCAGGCCTGCAACAGTGAATAACAGCGCTGACAAATTCTCGGGAAGAGCAAATATAAGGTGGGCTTTCCAGATTACAACTGGCTGAGGAGAAAGCTACCTGTGGGGATCTGATCAGGTCGTAAGTCCCTGTCTAAAAGGATTGTAGCGATTCAATCCAGTCCAAAACATAAGGAACTATTTTCCTATGGAAAATAAAAAATGAATGAGCTCATTTTGCTGAGGGCGGAAATCTAAATGCGGCGATGGTTTCCACTATCAGCAAAGAAAGAATGGATGAATGAATGAATGAATGGATGAAAGACTGGAAATAAAACAAACGGACTGACTGGTAAAAGCTGACAAGACTTGACCACGACTCAAGGTTAACCTCCACCTAGATAGGACAAAAGGGTGGATGAATTTATGTGTGTTTCTTTTTACAGGAGCAGAAAGATGACAGCGACATCTGAGGTTGCATGACGATTTAACTTTTAATGCTACTTTCTGTGTTTGTGAATCTACTAGGGTGGTTGTTCAGGGGTTTGTGTTGGGTTGCTCACAGAGATAACTGTGAGAAAGTGTGTACACACCTGCGCAGCGTTAACATTTGCATTTTCTTCTCTACAGCATGACAGTGCTTGATGTGCTTTGAATATGTGGTTTATAACTGGACAAGTGGTTAATGTTTTCTAATAATGTTTTCCTACTACAGGATTTCTGGGCTTATGTGTGAGGAAACTGTGTTTATAGGTTATGAGTGGGTGATGCTATTAAACTGTGGGGAGACACATCCGGTCTTGAAAACAGTGTGATTCTTTTTACAGGAAATGTTTTTACAGGACCTCTGGAATGTGGATGGCTGACGCCTAACCCGAGATGGTCAAATGTGGTTTGCTAATGTTTGTTTTGCTTTGGTTGAGAGTGCATGCGGAGGATTCAGTAGAAAACAGACAAGTGACATGAGAAAACAAATAAGAGATGCAGTTTCTATGGAACAGTTTAATATGGCGCTTATAGGGATAAAACAAGTGGAGTGACATTGCTTAAGGGAAGTCACTGATTAAATTCGGGATAAAATAAATTGCGGCAATAATAGTGATGTAATGATTTGGGAAATCCTGAACATGATACTTGTCTGTTGTGCTGAATACTTTATCACTTTCATGATCTATAGTTGGTTGTAAATAAGATGTTTGATTTAACAGATTTGTTTTCCAGGATACAGGTTCCAGGTGGAGCTGGGAGTTAAATGAGCTTAACATGTAACTGCTGACTGATGTTTTTACACAAGCTTACAGGTTGGCAGGAGATTGTTTTAGAGAGAATGTGTAACGTTCTTGTATAGGTCTCAGTGGGGAGACCCAGAGGAGGTGAGTATCATAAAGTGTAAAGGTCACTCCTCGGGGACTGGCATGGTGGCCAGAGGAAATCAGGAAGCCGATCGAGCTGCGAAAGAGGCAGCAGGCTATAAAGCACTACGGCAGATGGTACAAATAAGTGTGGAGGAAGAAGTAGGAGTCAACATGTTGGAGGAGGCCAGGAAGGCCCAAGAGGAGGCGGCCCCGGAAGAGAAGGGGGTCTGGAAGAGTCGAGGAGCATGGGAAGAAGGAGATCTCTGGCGAGGACCTGACGGACGACCGGTGTTGACTGCCAACCTAGCGGAACAGAAGATTGCAGAAGCAAATGGGCTTGGCCATGTGGGTGTGGCCCAGATGGAGAGACATCTGTGCCATTGGTGGCATCCCTTTTTGAGGGATATGATTAAGGAAAAAGCTAGGACGTGCCTGATCTGTGGGAGGCACGATCCAAAGCCAGTGATTAAACCAGAGGCAGGTAAGTTCCCCATTCCAGAAAGACCAGGGGAAGAGATTGTCATTGATTTCACTGACATGATCGACGTGGGACCGGGAGGAGTCCGGTATTTGCTGGTAAGTGTGGATGCTCTGACGGGGTGGCCCGAAGCGTGGCCAACAAAGAGGGAGGATGCAAAAAGTGTGATTAAGTATTTAATCAATCATTACATCCCCCGGCATGGTTTTCCCAAAAGAATTAGGTCAGACAATGGAACTCATTTTAAAAATAAAGATTTGGCAGAAGTAGAACAGAAGCTGGGGTTGCAGCACCGATTTGGGACGTTGTATCATCCTCAGTCCCAGGGGAAGGTGGAAAGAATGAATCTAAACCTGAAAAACAAAATAGCTAAAATTTCTGCTCAGACGGGGCTAAATTGGGTTGCAGCCCTGCCAATTGCATTGATGATAATAAGATGCTGTGTTAATCAATCCACAGGTTTCACACCATATGAGCTGTTGACAGGACGACAGTTTCCAGGTCCTTGGACAACAGTCCTGGCGGAAGAGAGTATAAAAAGTAACAGAAAGCATGCGGAATGTTGGAAAGAATTAAAAGCTCTTGTGTCTAGTTTCACACAACAGGTTGGAGTGGGGGTGAATGCGGTGGACAGGTCCGTCCCCGACGCCAAGGCTGTGTGGCTGAAGGTCATTAAGCGAAAGTGGAGAGATCCGAGGTGGACGGGGCCATTCGAGGTGACGGCTCGTACCACCAGCGCGGTTCGGTTGAAGGGAAAGGGTGAGTCCTGGTTCCATTGGTCTCAATGTGCAGTGGCGGATGAGAGCTTACTCGAAATAAGCTCCACCCAAAGTAACACGGGGGGGAACATAGAGGCAGAATAATCCTCTCCCCCTGTGCAGCGGTTCTCCCCAGCAGTCTACCTGGGGAGACGAAGAAAGAAGAGGAGCGTCACGCGCCAAGCATCAATTCATTCCAGGCTCCTGATAGGCTAGGGCTCTAGTCTAAAATAATTAAGAGATTAAAGGAATCGTAATAGTTTTGTACGTTAATCGCATACTTTTATACTCATAACCTTATACTCTTATCACGAAGTTTAAAGTAAAGGTAAAAAGAGCCTGGGAACAGTGATCATGAAACTGTGGGAAAATTGGAAAATAACGGGGGTGTTGGGGTTGATAAGTGTTATAACGTGTTTATTTGTTTTGGCCTCGCAAGCGAGCCCAAGAGGAGGAGTTGTCAGGTCAAGGAATGTTATTTTACTGTCACTGTGTTATTATTCACATGTACGGTCATTATTTCATCATTACTTCATTAGTCTGCATCACTTATCATCAGTTTATCATCAATATTATCATGTATCATTTATCATTTAGTAAATCTGCTAACGGTGTTTGCTGAGTGATCTTGTATTCCTTGTATTCCAGAGCACGCAGAATAAAACACATTCTAGATATAATACTCTATCATGCATAGCACCAGCATAGCTGTAGGTCCAGGCAGCCCAAGTCAGATAAGGACACCGAACTTTCGTTGGCCTGGACCTACACTCTCACAAAACTGCACACTCGTGTACACAATTGTTTATGCTGCCAAATACCGATGATTGGAAACATCTGGTTTCAAGCCTGGGAAAGTGTTGTTGTTCTGAGAAGAGGTCCAGGAATTGTCTTGACGTCATAATGGCTATAAAGCTTTCTGTAACGAGCAGAGAGGCGAAGACCGTAGTGCTTCCCACACTGTGTAAACTGTGTGTGTTTAATAAATCACTTTTTAGACACCTCCGAAGACTCTGTCTGCACTTGTTTTTCCTTCCAAATCAAAAGAACCTTACAGAGCCTATCTTCACCACATATAGGTGTTTTAATAAAATAATTTGTGTTGACCCACTATGGACTTTCAGTCGTATGTCTCTTCCTCAAAATTTGAACCGTGACAGAAGTCACGCACACAGAGAGACACATTCTCACACATTCACTCAAACACACACACACACACACACACACACACACACACTCTCACATGCATACACACACACACATACACACATTCTCACATACACATACACACGTTCTTGCACATGCATATAGATGTTTACACATACACACACATAGTGCCTTGTCTTAGAACCATTGGGGGGGTTTACGGTGGGAGGTGCTTTTGCTGTGGTGTGTATTGTTTGAACTGTTTTCCCAATAAAAGGCAGCAAGCGGAGGCCGGATTTGGGGTCATTTTGTGGTAGGATACGAAGTGCGTTCCTGAGATACTGACGAGGCCTCCCTTGCAAGTAAATTGATTGTCTTGTGTTCTTCATGATGAATAAGTCTCTAAACTAGCGGGGCTTGTGGAAACACAGACCCAACAATAACAAAGAGAGGGAAGGTAGTCAGAAGTAAGGGGGATCGAACTAGGCAACAATGCAGACATAAAGGACCACTACAAATACCTGGGGATCCCACAGGAAAATGGAAACCATGACGAGGCTGCTGGCAAAGCTGCAACCATCAAGTACTTGCAGAGGGTCAGGCAAGTCCTGATGAGTCAGCTGAACGGTAAGAACAAGATCTGGGGTATCAACACTTACGCCCTGCCCATGATTAACCCTGCTGGGACAATAAGCTGGGGAAAGGAGGACATAGAAGGCCACTGACATCAAGACAAGGAAGCTCCTGATCATTCATGGAGGGTTTCAGTCCAAGTCCAGCACCCTGAAGCTGTATGCTAAATGGAAGGAAGGAGGCCGGGAACTGGTGAGTGTTAGCACCACGGTCCAGGATGAGACAACAAATATCAGGAAGATGGCCCCAACAAACCACGTGCTCACGTCTACCATACCAGGCAAGACCCCAGGTGAAGGCTGTGTAAAGATGCCCCTGAGACAATCCTGCACATAACAGCAGGATGCAAGATGGAACGCCATAACCAAGTGCCCGGATGGTTGGACTTTAACAAGGTTCCAAGTAGAGCTTCAACATGCATAAGAAGAAATAGGAGTGAGACAAAACTTTTTTGTGAGCTTGCAATTTATTATGTGCAGTGCAGCGAGGAGCGCTTGGACCTCTACGTTGGAGCAACCAAATAGCCACTCCATAAATGGATGGCGTCAACATATAAGAGCCCCCTCGACACAACAAGACTCAGCTGTACATCTGGAGCTAAAGGATAAAGGACACTACCAATGTTCATACTTTGGACCCAGAGGACAGATGGTTTGAAAACAAGTAAAATAGGCCATCTATGTCCACTGTGAATGACAATCATTGAACAGCCATCTTCAGGCACTATCACATTGACAAACTGCCTGGTGAGATGACAGCAAACCCGATCAGCATTTACAACTGAGTGATAAAACTCTTTGCTTAATGTGCTCATGGACCAATGTATATATTTAAGTTATGTATACCTGAACAGTAGCATGAGAGCCTGAAGGAATGTGCGGAAGTTGTTGTGGTGATTTATAGCTGTATCCTCATTCAGCTCAATGTTGCCAAACACCTAGAGCAGAAACATGGATTCAGGCCACAATATTGTAATGGTAAATTACTGCATGAATATCACATTCTCTGACCGAGTAGCATCACACACCTGCATTCCAATGATGGCGTAGATAAAGAACAGCATGGCAATCAGTAGACAAACATAAGGCAGGGCCTAAAGGCAACAACAGGAAACAAAACGTATTTCATTTTAAATACCCACTCTGAGTTCTTCTAGGCAGTGTAGAAGTGTGTGCAGGAAATTGCTGTATGTGGCTTTGGAAGTGTACAGAAAATGTGAATATCAGGGCTAGTCAAGAATGTGTAAGCATTGTACTGTTTATGAGCACCTTAAAAGACTGAACAAAGGTCCACAGCAAAATGCGGATGGTGTATCCCTGCCTCAGCAGCTTTATGAGTCGAGCAGCTCTAAAGAGCCTCAGAAAGCTCAGGTTGAGCAGCCTGTCCTGTTAGACACAGATAAGATAGGGAGCACTTACCCACCAAATATCATTGCTCAATGTTAAACACACTTATGGAAGTCAGCTGGTTACAAACAATCACATGTGGCAAAAGCATACAAGGTCAATACATTCAATTTCGCTAAATGCTGTTCATCACAGTGCTTTAAGAATTATCACTAAAAGGGGGCACAAAGGTTTTCCAGATGGCTCCATTTACTCATAACCTTAGACAACAGTGCACAGACTGGTTGACAAAGGAGCAAAGGAAGCCTCCTAGTAAACACACCTATGGTACCAATTTTGAAATCTTATGTGACCTTGTTCTCAAGTTATTACATTCACAAGATTTTCAGAAAACTTTCTCTGATCTTGAGGTTAAGGTCACCGGGAGTGAATGGTAAATTGACTGGTTCTTATTTAGCGCTTTTCTACTCTGAGCACTCAAAGTACTTTATACAACTTGTACATTCACCCAAGCACTTTTTTCTAAGCTGGTTCTTATTGCTTACTATCTAACATTCACAGGCATTCATACTCCAATGGATGCATTGGAGAGCAACATGGGGTTAGTATCTTGACCAACGACATTTGGCATGCAGACTGGGATTGAACCGCAAATTTTCCAGTTTGTAGGTGACCTCCTCTACCACCGGAGCTACAGCCACCCAGAGTCAAACTTGTCCAAGGTATTTAGTAGATCCACCGATGTTATCAATTCAAAAATCCGAGGTAACGTCCTTTTTATTTATCACATTCACGACATTTTCACTGAGATTCAAACCTGTCTAAGATTTTTAGATACCTAAATGACATCAATTTGAAGCAGAAAATATTTTTTCTCATGGGATCAGTTTCTTGATCATTAATACGCAATTATCATGACCATCAACGACTAGGGATGGACCGATCCGATATTACGTATCGGTCCGATACTGACCTAAATTCCTGAATTGGATATCGGAGAGAAATAAAAAAATGTAATCACATCCATTAAATATCACAAAAGCACCTCACAAAATGAGAGACATGGCATAACTCAGCTCATAACCTTAGGGAGCAGTATGCGCCTCTTCTCTCTCCCTCCCTCTCCTGTTGCTACTTCAATCATGAAACTGATCAATGATCAGCTGATCAGTTTTTCTTTCGCGACTCCCGTCTCTCTTGTTTGTTTTTGGCCCACTTTGCACCAGAAAGAGGAAACCAGGGGCTGAACAACAGCAGCACGTTTAAGCTTGATAAGCTGTTGTTAGAATTGTTAGAATTTATTTAATATTACTTTCTACAACAGGATCCTTTTCTATGTAGCTAATGTAAGTCTAATATATACCCTAGTAAGCTATAGTACTTTTTCCTTTGGTAGGGTACCATCTGTGCAGTCTGCAATTCTGTTGAAGAAAGATGTTGAATCTATTAAATTATTGTATAAAAATAATTGATTTCTGTGTTTTTTGGTTTTGTTTTTGTTTTTTTTTACATGTGCATTAAAGTTAATTTAATTGCGCCAATTAAGCAAGTATGGGGTGATTCCCCATACTTGCCAACCTTGAGAACTCAGAATTAGGGAGACATTCAATGGATGTGTGTGTGTGTGTGTGGATATATATACACATATTGCAAAAACTTGAATTTTACAGTGTTTATTTATTTAAAACTATTTATTTAAAGTATGTTACATGTTCTTAGCCTGGATACCATGGCTATCAAGTACTGATGTCCCCTAATATGTTTTTGTGAAGTCTAAAGACAATCCAAAAAATATTGTGGGTAAAATAAAGTTTACTGACTTAAGATGCAGTTTAAATCTTGCTAGAAGTTCATTAGACTGCTAGCAAGATGTAAACTGCAGGTTTATAGGGTTTCTTTTCCCTACATCACCAACATGAAAATGTTTTTATCATAGGACAGTTTTATTTACAGAAACCCACTCACCGTAGTCTAGTGATGTTTTTGGACCATGGGATGCCAACACCATTGACGACAATCAACAACAAATGTGTAGAATGACAGAAAGAGTTGGGAAAGAGAGGCAAGAGAACACAAACAGTCATATTGTACAGCATAAACTGATAACAATCAGCAAATAATCGTATGCAGATACATATACACACATGTGTACAGAGATATACTTATAGTATAGTATAATAAAGATATACTTATAGTAGACTGAAAAGTCTGGAATAAATAAAGAAACTACCCACAAAATATGCAAAAACACTGTAAAATATAACTCAGCCAAATATCACACATTGAAGGTTACTCTCTAATGTGGATTCAGAAAAACACCTGTCCTGTAATTATTGCATCGTATCAAAACATTACTACCTCAAATCCTTTCCTTTTCCCCAGCTATATAGCCTCTGTCACGACTCTGCCATGTGACTGACCACTGGCTAGTTAGCTTGCTTGCTAAGCCCCAGTTAATTTTCTAAACTGCAGTGTTTTTATGTATCCCATGAAATATTTAAGTGAGAGTGAGGTGGGTGGGAAAAAGTGCTCTTACATTGATTTCCGTCACCAGGATGTCAGTAATGCTTCCCAACACTGTCACAAAGTCAAACACGTTCCAAGCATCCTTTAGGTAGTTCTGAAGAAAAAAAGCAAAAAAACAAAAAATAAAATCAGGAGCTGTGCTTTACCTTTAAGAGTATTTAGAGTTGCTTTATAATGACTACCCACCAATGGCCCAAAAGCAATGATCTTGAGAATACATTCCAGAGAGAAGAGAGTGGTGAACACTATGTTGAGGTTCTTTAGCATTACTTCATAGAACTCTGGAGCTCCATAGAACTACAAGAGAAGGGCAAATGAGACGTTAAGGCACATTTTAAGGTGACGAATAACGATTAGCTTAGTGTGTCAGGCTAATGCATTCCTTCTATGTCCATTATATGGAGACTATACCCCATAGTGCTTAAAATATGAAAATCTTGATACAGATGGAAGGAAAGTGGACAATACATGTAGAAAGGCTAATTTATAACATATCCTGTTCTCAAAAACTGACATAACTATAACTCTGGACTCAAGAAATACGTGCTTAAAGGTTTTAAAACATGTGACATCACCGGGTTGGTTAGTTGCTAGTAATAGACTGACACTGTTTGTGTTAGCTAACTACTAACAAAAACAATAACTCAGGGTAAATAAAGGACACTAAAACTAAAAATCAGTTTAAGTGGATCACTTTTGTGCTGCCCTTTGCTGCAACCATGAATTTTAAGTTAAAACTAAGGATACACTATTCACTTTTCTCTGACTGTTAAGCATTCAGTGGCTCTCTGTTGTCTGGCTAGTTGCAGTGAAACAGAAATTCCGCCTACCACACATATTAACCAATTTTTCCTGCAGATATGCTGATGTATTTCCTGATTTTGCTTCAGTAAAAAAAAAACACAGTTATGTTTGTGATGTGATGTGAATGTATTAATCACTAGTGTAAACTGTTTGGATCTGCTTGGGAAAAGAAAGATTGTTTTATTCCATAAAATACCACTTATCGCATCACCTGATTGTGCTGCTTTGAACACCCTGCTAGATGAGGAAAATAAGAGTTTTTGACTCTAGCTTGTTGGCCCGGTAAACCACCTGTCACCTGAATCAAACGGGCTGTCTTCCACATTGTCCTTATTCAAAACGTTTTTTACAAACCTGAACCTTAAGGCTAACAGGTGGATTTTCCCATGTCAGTGTAGCTAGTCAGACAATGAAGAACTGGGTCTGATGCTAGTTAGCTAACAGAAACTAATTCAGTTAGCTAACTGATTCTACTAATCGCATCTTGGCGAAATCACGTTCTGTACAAGATGCCACTAAATTAAACATGTTCTAAAAACTTTGCGCACATATTTCTTAAAACATCTACAAAAACAGTGCTACATCTATGTTAGTTTTTAAGAGCAGGTCTCAATGGTATAAATTAGAAAAAATTTGAAATTCACACGTAGAAATGAAAGATTCAAGGTGGGGGTAGGGTTTCATCAGGGATTACCTCCGGGCCCCTTTGTGTTTGACTATTATGGGACTATTATCCCTCCAAAACCCCATCCCCTTGGGACTGTGGCTACGTCCACAGTCGCAAGGAACAAGAAACACAGGAACAAGGAACACAGTCCCACAGGAAAACCACCGAGTTTTTTAAATGGACTAACAATGAGGAGGAGTTGTTGCTGCGAGTAACACAAAAGTACAAAGTTGCAAAAGCGAGTGAGAATTAAAGAATTTTAAGAAAAGCTATCTGGAGCATGTACAGACTGATATCAATCTTTAATAGGGCTGTCAAAATTGAGAGCAAACAAAACAACTGCTGTATAATGCCCTCCGCTTTCTCTGTTTAATTGGACACATGACTGCATCATATGACTGACATGCGTCATCGTTTTATAAAGTCTGCGTCCACACTGCGACACGAAAGCAACGTTTTCAAATGTATGCATTTTATAGAGCACTTTCCATGAGTGAAAACGTTGTCTCAGTGTGGACGGGAGGCCAAAACGGAGAGAAAACTATGCGTTTTCAAACAAAAACGCATTAGTGTGGAAGTAGCCTGTGTCACCTCCCAGACCACCAAAACAAAGCACAAATTAGCAAAAAAAGTTTTAAACAAAAATTAAAAGACAGAATAGAATGTACAACTGCAGCAAAGAGTAAAACACTAGATTGTTAAACATTCTCTTCTGTACAGAAACAGTACTGTACAGTCCAGAAAAAGCATTAGTCAAGGTTACAATCTTCTTATGGCCTCAGACAGTGGACAGTGGTCTGTGTTATTTAACAGTCCTATTTTTTGTAAATGGAGAGTCCTCTTCACACACTAAGGTTAATTATGGTGTTCAACAGGGTTCAGTGCTAGGATCAGTTCTTTTTACCTTAAGCTGGGCATACACTGTGCGATTTTTTCAATCGCGTTATTCAGCTCCTGCTCAAACTGTATGATTGACTCTCAGGGGTTAGAAGTTCATAGAGAACAATGCAGGGTCTCACACTATACGGCCCGAGTGCTCACACTTGCGTGTGTCTAACACGAAAGTTATAACACAAAATCTGTCTCTCGCTCTCCCTTTCACTCACACATAGACACATCCACCACCACCATCAATGTTGCTAAATTGCTAATGTTACGATTCGGTGTTGTCAGTGTTTTGTTTTAGGCGTGACTGTAATGTGTTTCCTGCTTTACTTTGAAAGTCTGTCTTATCTTAGTGTGTTCAGTTTACATTTTCCCTGTCTCGTCAGTTCTAATTTGCCCCAGCTGTGTTTCCCTCCTGTGGTCCATTCCCTGATTGCTCCTTCTATGTATTTAAACCCTGTGTTTCAGTGTGTCATGGTCGCGATCTCCCCCGTGTTGTAAATAGTTTGGTGTTTTGATGTAAATAAATAGTCTGTTGTAAATAGCTGTGAATGGGTTTGTTAATATTTTCGTTTGAGACACCTTCGTTTTGGGATTTTGGTGGAGAGCCTTCGTGGTTTTATTTTCCTTATCTTTGTTTTTCTACGTTGCACCCCGGTTGCCTAGGCCGGGGTGTAACATATGGGGGCTCGTCCGGGATCGCTGGAGGGTCCGAGGTCCGCTTCAGTGCTCGTCTGTCTTCGCTGGAGGATCCGAGGGACCGCTCCAGCCTTCATCCGCCTTTGCTGGAGGATCCGAGGGACCGCTCCAGCCTTCTGCAGCTGGTGGACTGCGTGTCCGTGTGTGCAGCTGGTGAGCTGCTCGTCTGTCTTCGCTGGAGGATCCGAGGGACCGCTCCAGCCTTCATCCGCCTTCGCTGGAGGATCCGAGGGACCGCTCCAGCCTTCTGCAGCTGGTGGGCTGCGTGTCCGTGTGTGCAGCTGGTGGGCTGCGTGTCCGTGTGTGCAGCTGGTGGGCTGCTCATCCGCCTTCGCTGGAGCGTCCGAGGGACCGCTCCAGCCTTCATCCGCCTCTGCTGGAGGGTCCGGGGGACCGCACCAGCCTTCGTCGTCTGCTGGAGGGTCCGTGGGACCGCTCCAGCCTCCATCAGCTTCGTCTGCCTTCATCCGCCTTCGCTGGGGGGAGGGTCCGTGGGACCGCCCCAGCCTTTGTCGTCGCTGGAGGGTCCGTGGGACCGCTCCAGCCTTCATCCGCCTTCGCTGGAGGGTCCGAGGGACCGCTCCAGCCTTCGTCGTCTGCTGGAGGGTCAGTGGGACCGCTCCAGCCTTCATCATCTTCGTCTGCCTTCGCTTCAGCTGTCCGTCTTCGCTGGAGGTTCCGAGGGACCGCTCCAGCCTTCATCCGCCTTCGCTGGAGGGTCCGAGGGACCGCTCCAGCCTTCGTCGTCTGCTGGAGGGTCAGTGGGACCGCTCCAGCCTCCATCAGCTTCGTCTGCCTTCATCCGCCTTCGCTGGGGGGAGGGTCCGTGGGACCGCCCCAGCCTTTGTCGTCGCTGGAGGGTTCGTGGGACCGCTCCAGCCTTCATCCGCCTTCGCTGGAGGGTCCGAGGCACCGCTTCAGTCTTCGTTTGTCTTCGCTGGAGGGTCCGAGGCACCGCTCCAGCCTTCGTCGTCTGCTGGAGGGTCAGTGGGACCGCTCCAGCCTTCATCAGCCTTCGTCCGTCTTCGCTGGAGGGTCCGTTGGAGGGACCGCTTCAGCCTTCGTCCGCCTTCGCTGGAGGGTCCGAGGCACCGCTCCGGCCTTCGTCTGCCTTTGCTGGAGGGTCCGAGGCACCGCTTCAGTCTTCGTTTGTCTTCGCTGGAGGGTCCGAGGCACCGCTCCAGCCTTCGTCTGCCTTCGCTGGAGGGTCCGTGGGACCGCTCCGGACTTCATCCGTCTTCGCTGGAGGGTCCGTGGGACCGCTCCAGCCTCCACCAGCCTTCATCCGGTTTTGATCAAACATTTCACTTGGGGTTACATGTTTGATTTTTGGGTAGGGGGAACTGTTACGATTCGGTGTTGTCAGTGTTTTGTTTTAGGCGTGACTGTAATGTGTTTCCTGCTTTACTTTGAAAGTCTGTCTTATCTTAGTGTGTTCAGTTTACATTTTCCCTGTCTCGTCAGTTCTAATTTGCCCCAGCTGTGTTTCCCTCCTGTGGTCCATTCCCTGATTGCTCCTTCTATGTATTTAAACCCTGTGTTTCAGTGTGTCATGGTCGCGATCTCCCCCGTGTTGTAAATAGTTTGGTGTTTTGATGTAAATAAATAGTCTGTTGTGAATAGCTGTGAATGGGTTTGTTAATATTTTCGTTTGAGACACCTTCGTTTTGGGATTTTGGTGGAGAGCTTTAGTTTGTTTCTCGTGTGTTTTTTTTTTTCTTTTTATTTTCATACGTTGCACGCCGGTTGCCTAGGCCGGGGTGTAACACTAATGAAAACTAGAAAATCCATTTTCTGAAGAAACTGCAGTGTGATTGCTGATAGCTGAATGTTTTGAGCTGAAATGAAATAAATGCTGAATTTAAGTAAAAAAATGTTTAATGAGATGAAAAATACAGAATTATTCACCTGAAAACAAAAGTGCAGAACTGCTAAAGGCTGATGTTAACACAGAAGAAGTTTGAAAGCAGTTTTGAGTCACAAAGCATCTGAATGAATATTAAAAGTTCATATTCTTTTAATCACCAAATCACTGAAATGTGGGAGAACTCACTACAGAAAGATCAATGCTGTAAGTTTTAATGATCCAGTCAGAAAGGATGATTCTTAAAGTCATCAACTGACTCCAAATGCCCAGGTTTGAACCCCCTATCTGCTAAAAACAAATCCACCAATCAAACAGAAGCCTGAATTTCATGGGCCAATCAGAATGCTTGATCCAGTTGTCCAGGACTAACTACTGATATACAACTACTCTGTGGCAAAACCCTGTCAAATCTGCCTCGGTGCACCTGTTGAACAATTGCTTCTAAATCCAAGACCCTAACTCCCATCAAAATCATTTTCAAAAGGTGAATATCCCGAGGACCTGTTCTACACAACTAATAGTTATGTCTATAACTTCTGTTCCCTGAAGGAGAGGAACAAGGTACAACACATAAGTATGGGATATCACGCCCTTGAGTGTCCTGGCTGAAGAAATCTTTATTCACACCTTTAAGGCAGATGACGCGCACGGCCCCACCTGCACATATAGCCGCTGTCATCACAGTCATCCCTCAGTTCAATAGCCGCTCTTCACTGAGCCAAACTGCTCAGTGGGGCCACCTTGTGTTGTACCTCGTTCCTCTCCTTCAGGGAACAGAAATTATAGACATAACTATTCGTCCCTTTCAGTCGATTCACTCGGTACAACACATAAGTATGGGACATATATACACGCCCCACAGAGCAGCCACCGAACCGGAATCAGACCAAGACATCCTTAGTGAGCGGTAGACCCAGCAGAAAGAACAGTATGAGCCACCGAAGGGGCTGTAACGTCCAACCGATAAAACCGCACAAAAGTGTGCAGTGATGCCCAACTAGCTGCCGCACAAATATCAGCTACAGGCACCTCTTTAAAAAGAGCCCATGAGGTTGTCATCCAGAAGTGGAATGAGCTCTCACCCCCTGGGGCAAAGCAAGACCTCTGGTGCCATATGCCAGTGAGATAGCTTCTATAATCCAGTGGGACAGCCTCTGTTTAGACAGACCTCTACCTCTATTTGGATTAGCGAAGCAGACAAACAGCTGGCCACATAAACGCACATTCTGAGTGCGCTCAATGTAGGTGCGTAGCACACGCACTGGACAAAGAGAATGCATCCTCTTCTGCTTCTCAGATGCAAAAGGAGGGGAGCAAAAGCTCAGCAACTCAAACTAAGAGCTATAAGATGCAGGCATGATCTTGGGAAAATAGGTAGCATTTGAACGCAATACGACCTTGTGGCCATCAGGAGAGAACTGTGTGCAGGAGGGATGCACAGACAGCGCATGAAGGTCACCCACTCGCCTTGCCGAAGCCAAAGCGAGAAGTAATGCAGTCTTATATGAAAGAAATTTAATATCCACAGACTCAATGGGTTCAAACAAAGGGCCTCCAGCACCAAAGATAAGTCCCAAGCAGGGACAGAGGGGCTTGAGCACCCGCCCCTTTCCTGATGGGTGCCCAAAGTGCCCTTTTGTTGAGGCAACTTTTTAAAAAAATATATATATATATTTTTTTTTATGTGTGTGTGCGTGCGTGCGGAGTCCTGTCTGTGCCCCTCAACAATAATATTTAACTATTAATCACAGTTTTGCTAAATAAAAGGATCTGGCTTGCATCAGTCACATGATCACATTTAACCAATGATCGCCCTTGACGGCAGAACGCGCTGGTTACGAGCCGGGAACGAGCTCACAAAGAGCACGTGCATTTTTAGCGGTCCGGAGCTGTAGGAGAAACACAAGTTAACTCAGAGACACAGACTGATGCGACAAAACCAGTAAGTAGGTGTACAGCGTAAACTGTAGTGTATAGCACCCAGGAGTATTAGCTTATTACGTACACGTTGGTAAGCTGTCTTGTGGCAACTGACGAACTGAAACAAACGAGCGTGCTGTGTGTGCAACAGCGCGACAAACATTACCTGTCCTTTTATTAACTGCACAAGTAGTGCTGGTCATAGCTGCTGGCTAACTGGGTAAGGCTGTCATGGGTCTGTAGCTCTGTCCACCGTTTTAGGGAACATATTTAGTTTTAAAGTATTTAGAAACATATTTAGTTTTAAAGTAATTTTCCGGGCTTTTCCTGCCATTCTGGAGGGATTATATTTCACTAAAAAACGATCTAATATGCATGTCCACATAATAATTATTATAATTATAATATATTAAAAAACACAAGCTGTATTTTAAAGAACATACATTAAGAAGCAGATTATATTAGATTTCTATTTTAAATAAGACAAAATTTGGAATTTACAGCAGTAAAATTATTGTATCTCTACAGTTTAAAAATGTAATAAGCTTTCTCCCTGCACAGAGTGGATAGTGAAACAAATGGAATCATCATAAATACATTATTTCATATTTATTACTTCCCCCTCCTCATTGCTTTATTATTTTAGCTCTAGTAATAAATAATAATGTAAGGATTCTGGATCAGCACCATGATGCCCATAGTATATACAGTATTCTGAAGAAGGTCTAAAATGTCACTGTGTGTGCGTGCATGTGTGTGTTTTATTTAGATGGATTTTTAAAAAAAATATTACTCATGATATAACATTGTCCAGACATGCCTGGTAAGGACATGAGGAGGAAACAGCAGGAGCTGTGTGAGGCTACTAAAGGCAGTGCTATAACATTTTTCTGTCATAATTATATTATAGATTAAGTGCAAGAGTTGTTAGGTGTGGATAATTAGATTATAGTTTATTGCAATAGCAAGTTGTGCCTTGTTCTCACATAGCAAGTGGAGAGTGATATATGAAATGATGGAAGGAAGAAGAGAAGCAAAGAGTGATTCACAGGCAGAGCCTAAATTATTTCTCACAGTTTTTTGTCGCCTTATGGTTCCAAGCGCTGTCACCAATCTTTGCATTTTGTTATTATCTCATGACACTTGTTTAATCAGCTACCATCTCTCCTATGGACTTTTTAATGTCTACAGTCTCAGATCAACACAGCCCTGCCCTTCCCATATTAGATTCTTGATGAATGTGTGTTGTTGTTATTCAGCCTGGTTTAATGTGCCCCTTTTTAACTTTGAGCACCCGCCCCTTTAAACCTCTCTGCACGGCCCTGGCCTGGTTGCTATAGTGACTGAATGGTTTTTCTAAATTGAAGTAGTAGGAGTACAAAAAACGTACAGAAGATGGAATAGTAATAGTAAAGATTTGAATAACAATACACTAAATATTGATGAGGCAGCTGTGATTGAGCAGCAATGTCCATCCAACTATTTTCACAGTTGTTGTGGTCGTGATAATTTTGTAAGGCCACATCGAAAAGGCTCAGATGATGAGAAAGTTCTACAAGTTGTGCTTTCATCGCTTGTGTCCAGATTACACACTGCACTGCAGTGCTGCTCTGTCTTTTCACTTTCATTTCTGTGTTTGCATGTGCACAGTGTGGGAGGCTGTGGTGACACCCTCACGACGGCCGACAGGATTTCGAACAGGTTTGATTTTCTTGCGACCAAACAATTGATGATCGGGAGCTGGTTGTGAGGTGTTAATAGTTTCTCGTTACTAGAGCTGGGCGATATAAGATTTTTTCATATCACGATATGTTTTTTTCATTTCAGGCGATAACGATATCTATCACGATATAAGCCAAATAACTATATTTGTAAGATTTAAATGTGCCGTTGCTCACAAGTAAAATGTGAAATAATCAGTAGCTTGTTTTTATTTAAATATTTATTTCCCATAATAAGTTCAACAGGGTAGATGTACTTAAGGAACATGAGACTTTTTCAGATAAATAAAGGCAAATAATGCAAACTACACAAAAGGCAGCCGCTAAAGCGTTTAAGTTTCAAAATAGAACAAACGAAACAGACTACTAAATTGTCAATTCCACTTAGAAATAAAATATTAATTCTAAAAATAAATCTTAGTTTGTTTTACAGAAGAACAGACAAAACTGACTAACTTTTGTCAATATCAAATAAACTGAGAACTAAAAGGAAATTCTCAATCTCTCCTTGTTGTATAGCTTAGCTTTTCAAACAGTTTTAACAGTTACTTTAGTCTGACAATAGCCGAATGACGAATTAGCGCTTCCAGTCAGAGACTGAGGCTACGTCCACACGTACACGGGTATTTTTGAAAACGGAGATTTTCCGTTTTTCGTTTTAAAAAATAATCCCGTCCACACATAAAGGCAGAAATGAAGGAAAACGCTGCTATGAACATGCCAAAGCAGCAGGTGGAGCTAGATTCCTAACCGTGCAGAAATGTTGGCCAATCAGAAGTCTAGAAGCCTCGGTGGGAAAAAGTAAACAAAGCTGGGGCATAGAAGCAGAACCGAGTCGTATGTGTGGAGGGACAGTAACTGTGTGTATATGTAAGCATTTAAACACTGCAGAGAGTAGAATTAACAGCATCAGAATTGTAGAAATTCATTTCACCGAAACAATAACGTGGCGCACAGTGTGACGTCAAAAAATGCGCACACCTTTGACGCTGCGTTTTCTCCGTTTTTCTAGTCCACACGTAAATCCAAAAACAGACTTTTCAAAAATATCCACCCTGGCCGGAGTTTTTAAAAATCTTCGTTTTCAGTGACCAAAAACACCGTTTACGTGTGGACGAAAGGTGCAAACACATAGAAAAATCTGCGTTTTCAAAAATACCCGGGTACGTGTGGACGTAGCACATGCACCAGTTTATTGTATTTCCAGACTTGCTTTCGGCACAATTTACAGTGCACGCTACTCTGTTTTTTGTCAGACTTGAAATAGCCGAAATACCTTCACACTACGGAACTTCTATGGCTCTTCCGTTCGACAATCACTTCTCATTGGAACCATCATCTGTTTTCTCTTCGGTAACCTTCGGTCACGCTCGGTTGATTTTTCTAGTCGGCACACTCATTTCCTCCATTACCCGGGCGGTACGGTGGCTGGCTGCTTCCCAAACAAATACACATGTTGGCTGTACGTAACAAGTCACGTGACGTGACGCTGCGGCTGTGATTGGTTCGGCTCTGCACTACTTAATTTGGATTGGCTGTTCTTTTTGGCTGTTCTTTTTTTTTGTTGTTTTTTTTTTAAGAGGACAAGAGCGGCGAGGTCTATCACAATAGTTTAATTTTTCTATCGAGAAAAAGTTATATCGCGATACATATCGTTATCGTTCTATCACCCAGCTCTACTCGTTACCCCATGTATACTACACGATAAATGCACGACACATGATGAAGGCGAAACTTGGGCCGATCACCACCAGAGGCAGAGCCAGACATTTGAAACACCCGGGGCTTAGCCCTAAAGGGTAGCATGCATGTGGGGGGGTTTTTTGTTTGTTTTTTGTTTTTTTTTTGTGGGGGGGGGGGGGGGGGGGGGGGGTGCTTTTAATTAAGCAGCAAGGCAGAACAAAATCAGGGCTGTATCAAGACACGAGGACTAAACCCCAATTCAACCAGACCCAGAACTGATCCGGAATTTAAACAGGACTACAACAGTTCAAAATCAGGACTGCTTAGGACTTAACCAAGACAGAACCAGAATCAAAACTAGATTATAGTAGCACTGAAAATCATCATAGACCTGCACTACACTTATTTTTTTATTTCTACCAAAGTACAGATTCAGAAAAGTTTATATAATTATTTAGCCTTGTTGTGCAAACAAGCCTGCATAACTTAATAAATATATAACTTGAAAAATAACAAACCTAAAAAGAAACACTAGGTACAAGATACATGAGTACCTATGATACGGTGATACTTTTGGTAAACAACCATTTGACTAACGTGTGTCTCACCTGCTCTTGTTCCATCTCTGTTCTGTCCTCATTCTCCTCTCTATCCCTCTCTGTTCCTCTCTCTCCCTCTTTGTGCTGACAATCATCAAATATACAGTTGAAACCATAAAGTGTATGTAAATATCTGGTTTAAACTGTGAATATACTGCTGTGTATTGAAATACCTCTTGTTTTGCATAGAAATATACTGAATAACATACAAAGCATAATATATAAAATACTACCAGAGTTTTTTCTTTGAAAGAAGCCCCTTATGTCCATTCTTGTATATCAGTACATTACTGAAATCGATTTATTTAGCCGTGGACTGTAACAACTGAAAATATGAAATAAACACACATGTAAGCTAAGACTCTCTAAAGAAACAGCATTGTTGTTGTTCGGCTTTTCATTTCGCCATTTGTTGATTCACTTGAAGAGCGAGTAATGTAATATGGGTCAGTGATCAGTTTGATATCAATCTTTTGTGATACACCGTCATATTTACATTATTTGTACAGTACAAATGATTTGCTTTGGTACCTGGTCAAACTTCAGTTCTCCTCTCTGTCTGCCTGGCTCCGTTTCTCCAACAGCTCACTGGCAGGCAGCAGCTGCCCCGCCCCGCTTAGTGCCTGAGCTCGGATCATACCAATATTAGGGGGGATTTACGCACAGTTGTAAATTCCCACAGGGTGCACTATGTGCTTCGAATATTGTGTGTAGTTTTTTGTTTTATACAGTTGTCAGCCAGGCATCTAACTATGAAAAAATTACACTCCAAAAGACCCCGGACTTTTGAAAAAACAACCCGGGCTTAAGCCCAGTAAGCCACCCCCCCCCGCTCCGCCACTGATCACCACAACTGAAAAATCGGCTCAAAATTGGCCAAAAATCGCACAGTGTATGCCCAGCATTATACACACTTCCTTTATGCAGTATCATTAGAAGGCATAGCATACATTTTCACTGCTATGCAGATGATACTCAACTTTATCTATCAATGAAGTCAGATTACACACACTAATTAGTTCAACTACAGCAATTTGTGCAATTGTAACACTGATGAAGCACCAATGAGTTAATACACACAAGGTATTAGGCTCAATATTGGGCTATTATTAATTAACTTGATCAGAAGCCTTAGGAACGGCTTCTGGAGCCTATGGTCAATAATGAGTAAATATATACAACACAATACGCTTGTGCAGGTACCATGCATGTACGTTTTACACCTTTTTCTGCTGATAAAGACTTGTTCACTACTGCAGGAAAGTAACCAAATAACAAAAAGTTTCCTGTTTTTTTTTTTTTTAAAACAATTGTATTACTATTGGCTATATAAATTTGTTTTGGTTGTTTGTTTTTTTAATACAATGGGTCCACAGAAAAGGGCCATCTTCTGTGATTTCATAGAACTTTGTTAAATACAACTTCCGCCTGTAATTTTACACATTTATTCATTACAATTCAAGTTCAAACAGTTGTGCTGACATTTCTTTCATTCACTACAGCAGCATTTTTATATCATGTGGGCAGACTGTGATGTACTGTTGGAACCACACTCATTTTTCTATTAACTGGGATTAAATGTAGATAAACAGCTTTACACTAACAGAAATGGGAGTTTCACCAGTCTGACCAACTCGTGATCAGTGTTGTGGTAAGACTAATTATTTCCTTTGTTCTGCGATTTACAAGACATGGGAGAATAATTCAATTTTAAAAAATTAATTGTGATTGCCTAGAGTCAAAATTAGCTTTCCACCAGTGACAACTTAAGAGGGTCATCTAAGAAGGTGCAGCAACTAGTTGGCTAACTTAATTTACTTTTTGACTAACAATTGCCTACGCTTTTTTATTTGTTGTTTGTTATTTTTGTTTATTTAGTAAAAAGAGAAGAATTTTATAAAAGACATGACCTAAGTGAATCAGCGAGATTAAAGTTAGCAGCTGGAGGATTTTATTACTTTTGGCCAGAGCATCCAACTGTCCCTGCTAATGATTGCTACCAGTAACTTCATATATAACACTAAAGACATAAAAGTCTATAAACACATGTTCATGAATTCATGATTCATGAACACGTGACCTAAAGCTAAACCACCTGTATGTGTATTTTATTATTCATATGCTTTCTTACCTTCATCATGAGTACCACGGTGTTGAGAGCAATCATGATCATGATGGAGTACTCAAACGGAGCTGATACCACAAACTTCCACATCCTGTACTGGAAGGACTGTGTGTTCTCAGGCATGTAACGTGTTAGTGGTTTGGCGTTTATGGCAAAGTCAATACATGCCCTCTGCAACAAAATAAAAATACATATCTGCTTTACTGTTTTTATCATTTGAATGGAACTTCAGTACTCTGTTTTGTATGGATAAAAGCCTGACTTTGCTAGAAATAATTAAATATTTTATTTAGGCACAAACACCACATTTTTTTCATTTTGTAACTTTGGGTAACAGTTTATTTAGGTCCCAGATGCTAAAACTGGATCATTGTTAAGTAAAATTAACCAAGAACAGGTATATATTACAAATAATGTATTACAAAAATATGCATATTTAGTCACAGAAGCCAGATAAGGAGAAAATACTGAACCAACAAATACATAGTGGTCAGTGGCCATACCCTTAATAATGTTTACCAAATGTTACCAAGACAATTTGACCAATCAACGCATGGACCTCTTAAGATTTTGAAAGTGTCTTATGGCTCTTAGCAGCAGATTATATTTAAGACCTTGGTCATTCCATCTGAAATCATCAAAATTTTAGAACATTTCTGTTAAACCATTTCCAATTTGCCTTAAAAATGTCTCAGCTTAGTTATTAGCTTTACAAAATCAAATATAGGACAGCACAGTGGTCTTCATGGGCTCCATTTTCCTCTTACAGTCCAAAGACAGGCAGTTAGTGGAGTTAGGTTAACTGGGGATAAATTGCCCATGTGAGTGAAAATGGTTGTCTGTTTCTCTATCTACGTCCACACTAGCCCATATAGATTTGAAAACAGCGTTTTTGTCTGAAAACGCTCCGCACCCACACTAGCGTTGTCAGTTGTTTTCACAGAGTTGCGCTTCCACATTGAAAATGCTTACGTTCCAGTACTGCGCATGCGACCTGCCTCATTTCTGTCTGCCGTTTATTTACTTTCTGGCTCTTTGAAACGTCCCGGCAAAATGTTGAGGAAAACCACAGAGTTTTTAAAATGGATTAACAATGAGGTGAAGTTGTTGCTGCGAGTAACACAAAAGTACAAAGTTGCAAAAGCAAGTGAAAATTAAAGAATTTGAAGAAAAGCTATCTGGAGCATGTACAGACTGATATTAATCTTTAAGAGGGCTGTCAAAATTGAGAGCAAACAAAACAACTGCTGTATAATGCCCTCAGTTGTCTTTGTTTAATTGGTCACATAGCTGCATCATATGACTGACATGCGTCACTGTTTAGAAAGTCTCCATTTTCGCTGTCCACACTGTGACGCGAAAGCACCGTTTTCAAATGTATGCGTTTTCGAGAGCGTTTTGAAAATGCTGTGTTTTCCATGAGCGAAAACACTGTCTAAGTGTGGATGGAAGGTCAAAACAGAGAGAAAACCATGCGTTTTCAAACGAAAATCCTAACTTTTGTGCGGCTGTCTTCACCACTTAAAGACATGTTCCCACTAGGGATGGGTACCGGTGTCACCGGTTCTGACATAAACGGTAGCAACCAGACCGAAAAGCAGCGCACATTTTGGTGCTTTTTTTTCTTGAGCTGTGATACACTTCTAGCCAATCATTTTACGTTTCCGAGGATAGTAGGCGGGCCCAGGTACGTTCTTTTAGAGCAGAGCTACAGATTAAAAATGCCCAAGGCGAAGCTGTCAAAAGTCTGGCTGTACTTCACAGCAAAATATGCAAACTCAGCAGCCTGCAATAAGTGCTTTAAGCTGATACTGTGATACTGTCAAAGGAGGTAACACCTCAAATCTGATGAAACACCTGGCAATGCATAGCGTTTTTTTTAAAAGCCGAGAAATGCGCCGTATTTGATAGCTTGCTGCGAGACCTCACACCGTGCACATCTACTGCGGGTGGGTTGCCTGTTATTGGAGCCGAAGTTAGCAACATCCCCCAAAAACCCGAAGAGGAGAGTCCTGGCCCCTAGCCCTGCCAGTGTAGCAGAAATGATGACGGATGATGATGGCAGCAGCAGCCGTTCTTCTCTGTGTGAGTAGCTTAATGTTGTTCGTGTGTAATTTACGTTGAGTAGGCTAACCACGTTATTAAATTAATGCATGTAAGGTGAGCTAGCAAACGATACTCCCTTCACCCTGGACAAAAAGGCTAAAATGACCAAAGAATAAGAGAAAAACAGCTAAACATGAGAGGTTTTTGGACAAAGTTTGTGTTTTTTCCATTGTTTAAGCGCTGCTTCCAGTCAAGAGTGATGCCATATATGCCCCATAGCTGCAGAAAAGGCTAACATTGTTATATTTTTACAAAAAAACAGCTGAACATGAGAGGTTTTTGGACCAATGTTGTGTTCTCCATTCTTTAAGCACCGGTTCGAGCACTGTTTAAGCACCGGCACCTTATTTAAATATGAAATATTTTTAAAAATATTTCATATTTAAATAAGGTTAGTAGCCAGAAGTTTATTATTTAGGTCAGTCAACCAACACAAGCCAAATTTATACATATATTAATCATTCTAGATATAACACAGAAAGTTATTTTTTCAATATAGCTATGTTGTTCATTTACAAGTCCATCCTTCTGTGCCTGTCTCCTGTTTCCTGTTTTACTTTGATAGTCTTATGTCCTATGTTAGTGTATTAAGTTTTGCTTCCTCCCCATCTTGTTACATTGGATCTTTCCCAGCTGTATTCCTCCTGTGTTTCTACTTTTCTCGTTACTCCCTTGTGTATTTAGCCCTGTGTTTTTCTCTGCCTGTGTTTTTCTCTGTCCGTTGTCGCGTTGGTATCGTCATTTAACTGTGTGTCTCTCCTGTGGTCTTTCCTGAGTGGTCCTAGGTAACTCCCCGCCCCAGTTTCTTGTTTTTCTAGCTCCCTAGTTTTAGTTTCCTGTTTAGGTTATGTTTTGTGTTTTCTTTGCATGGATGTTCACAGCAAATAAAGCTGCCTCTTTGAGTTATCCCTGTGTGTGTTGAAACCTGCATTTGGGTCCACATTCTGCCTGCCACAGCACAATGCATGACAATGGCATGATCAGGAGTGAGATAAGATGCTGTCCCTAACTCCTAAACAGAATCCCTAACGCCCTGATCTCGTGACCCAACTTTAACCCTAATTCCACAACTGGCAAGAGGGGATCAGTATGCTGATTGTATTTGTAATACATCTTTGTATATTTTAACCTTAATCTGAATTATCAGACTCCTCCGTGGCAGTAGGTGTGAAAATGGTAGGTGGATAGAGTAGGTTTTAAAAATGAAAAATATGCATATATTTAAGAACATTGTTTTCTCACTTATAACAGATGTACCATCTGTAAACTCCAAAATGTTGTTCTCTGCGGGTTAGACTATCTACTGATATTTTTTACTTTTTTAGTATAGTAGTGAGATTTGTTTTCCGGTTAGGCTGGGGATACATTTTCCTGAAAAAAACAAAACAAAAACAATACAAAAAAACCACGCATGGGGGTCCCCCAGTCTTTTTTTTTAAAATTTATATGCTCCACTGCTTATTGACTGGTACACACGAGCAAGACCGTATAACCCCCATATTCCCATCCCTAACTATCTGTCACATTGGGCACTCTGTCCTATGCCTTGTTATTTGATTATGTTTGACACACAGCACTTTGGTCACCAGCTGTTGTTTTTAAATATGTTATAGAAATAAACTTGACACATTTTTTAAATTTATTTTTAAATGATATTAGATAACATCCAGAAGTTATCATTAGTTCTCCTTCACAACGTGTAGTTTTATTATTTATGTGTTATCACACATGGGGATTTTACGGGATTGCTTGATTTTTTTTTTATATTTTAAATGTTCAGACAGTTTTTGATGCCTCTATCACAAATACTGATTCATTTTGATGGAAATAAAGATCAGTGAAAATTTCAACCTTTTTAATAGTTTTTGAGATGATCATGTTCTAACATTGTCTTTTGTTTAAAAAACAGCAACAACAACAAAAAAAAGCATGAAAGTGGGTGGAAGCCTTTTTTTTTAAAAAAAAATGCATAAAAAATTGAGGCTAAAATGATCAATACATACCCAAACTTTGGTTAGTTTGGTTTTTGTGCTGATTTCAGATGGCAAGACCCAAGTCTTCAAAACAAAAAAATCACTTAAATAACAAAAATATCTTCTGAATTATAGCATTACCACTCAGAGAAACTTGGTATTACATGCGGTGTTCCCCAAGGGTCAGTGTTGGGACCAAAACTTTTCAATGTATACATAAATGATATTTTTGATGTTTCTCAAGTACTTAAACTCATACTGTTCGCAGATGACACCAACATATTTTTCAGTAGCGATGATTACACTGATCTTGTAATGACCGTAAACAGGGAGCTAAAATTAATTTAAAAAATGGATGGATATAAATAAATTATCATTAAATATAAATAAAGCTAAAGCAATGATTTCGGTAATTTAAAATATAATATTGAATTACCAATTATCATTGAAGGTGTACCCATTGATAATGTGAGTGAAAACAAATTTATGGGAGTCATAATTGATAACAAAATTTCATGGAAACCACACGTCAGAGACATAAAACCCAAAATTTCCAGAAGCCTCGCAGTTTTGAACAAAGTGAAACCATACCTTGATAAAGATGCACTTCGTACTCTGTACTGTACCCTGGTTCTTCCATATCTTACATATTGTGTGGAAGTGTGGGGAAACACATATAAAAATACAACTAATCCATTAGTCACAGTACAGAAACGAGCACTGCGTATTATTCACAAGGCTGGTTATCTAGATCATACTCACAAACTCTTTCTTCAGGCAAAGTTACTTAAATTCCAGGATCTGGTTAATTACAATACATCTATAATCTTATACAAAGCCTTTAATAAACTTCTACCTACAAATTTACAAATTATATTTGAAATTCGAGAAAGGGTTTATAATGTGAGAGGCTTCAGGGAATTCAAACTACCCAGAAATTGAACAACCCGTAAAGGTTTTTGTGTGTCTCTATGTGGTGTGAATATCTGGAACAGTCTGAGTTTACTACTGAAACAATGCAAAAATATTCATAGATTTAAATTCCTCTACAAACAGTTGGTCTGGTCACAGTATACTCAATGATGGTTTTAGTGTGCTCTGTAATGTCTGTTCTCTTACCATTGCTGGTATGATTCCAAAAAAAAAAAAAGTGTGTGTATGTATGTACATATATGTACATGTGTGTGTAGATTTAATAAATGTATGTATGTATATTTGTCACTATGTAATTATTATTGCCTGTTACCTGTGGTAACGCAATTTATAATTATTATATATTCTGTATTTAGTTATGATGGTTCTGATTGTTGTTTGCGAGCTGCCGTTGAGATGCTTGCATGTGCCCGGGGCTGTTGATGGTTTGTTTGGTTGTAACGATGGGCGTAGCTGTGGGAAGCTTATTGTTTTTTGTTGATGAGTGAGTATAGGGGTGGGATTTAATAAGTTTTCTTCGTCCCACTCCTTTTCAGGTAATTTTTGTTTTTTGTTTTGTGCACTTTATGTTCAATATATGTATTTTGTTGTGCCTGAAATGAACAAATAAATGAATGAATGAACATATTGTAATACTAAATACTTCTGAGCTCTTTACCTCATTTTTTTCTAGGCTGCACTCAGACAAGGCCTTGTCTCCTTGTTCCTGGAAGGTGATGATGATTAGAGCAACAAAGATGTTGACAAAGAAGAAGGGGAAAACGACAAAGTAGACCACGTAGAAGATTGACATTTCTATCCGATAGCCTGGACTGGGACCCTGGTCTTCAAAGGTGGCATCCACGGAGTGCTTCAGAACACTGCAGCAAGGAAGGTACAGGAACATATCCATGCAATCACTTTAAGCTAAGCATTATAAACTATATAACTCAGGCTAGGAAACGTTGCTGTGTGTGTTTCCCAAGAGAACAAAGTGAAACAATTCTTTAGTTAAAGCAAAGTAAAATTAGCTATTAGCTAGAGCAGACTGCAGGATAGTGGGGATTGTTGTGTGTCTTCCCCCTCTCCTCACTTTCACTATCCAATAAAGGCAAATTGCAAAAAACTAAAAAACAAACAAAAAGAAAACAAAAGGTTACGAGAAATAAGCTGTATATACAGTGGGTAAAACAAATACTGAACACGTCACCAGTCTTCTGTATATATATTTCTAAAGTTGCTGTTGACATGAGATGTTGACATGAATTACTACCAGAAGTTGGTAACAACCCATCCAGTTCACACATGCAAAGAAATCAGGCACTGATATCCCTAAATTAAGTTACCGTAATTGTCGGGCTATAAGCCGCTACTTTTTGCACAAGTTGTACGCATTGGCTTCAAATCCTTAAGGTTCTTTTTCTTTTCCATAGATGAGATTGGATTCAGGTTAGGTAATTGACTGCAGGATTCTATCAGTTTTATTTTCTTTCTCTGAAACCAGTTGAGAGTTTCTTTGAGTGTGTGTTTGGGATCATTGCCTTCCTGAAACATCCACCCTCATTTCATCCCCGTCATCCTGTTAGATGGCAGCAGATTTTTTTTATTAACAATGTCTTGATACACTGATACATTTTTCCATTGATCCTTCCTTCAATTAAAATAAGTGGTGCCAGTGCATTATGATGAAAAACAGGCCTCACACCATGATGTTCCTTCTTCTAAACTTCACTCTTGGGGTTGTATGTTTGAGGTGATAAGCTTTCCCTTTTAACCTCAAAATATGGTGTGTATTATGGCATCAAAAGAGTTCAATTTTGTTCTTATCTGACCAGAATATATGCTCCCAGTTTTTCACAGGCTTTTCTAAATGTTGCTCAACTAAGTTTAATTGTGTTTCAACATGCGTTTTCTTTAGCAATGTAGTGATGCTTGGTGAGCATGCATACAGGCCTTGGCAGTTGAGGGCATTTTTTTTCTTTTAAAACAATTATACTTGCTGATTTCAGGTCATTCTTTAGCTCTCCACTAGTGGTCCATGGTTCTTGGACAACTTTTCTGATATTTTTTTTTCACTCCTCTTTTTGAAATCTTGCAGGGAACACCTGGTTGTGGCCAGTGTTGGGGAGTAACGGAATTAATGTACTGCCGTTACGTATTTAAAATACAAAATATGAGTAACTGTATTCCATTAGTTACCGTTTAAAAAGGTGGTACTTAGAATACAGTTACTGAAATAAAGTGATTACACGGCGGTATTTTTCTGTTTCATATGTTCGGCTATGCCCTCTCTATTTTTGGTTTCCACACCCCAAACAAAACACGCATTAAGAGGCCTGTGTCTCAATCTCGCAGCCCATGTCACCTCTACTTGCGGCCCACATAATGATGTGAAGAAATATTTTTAAAAATTATTCACAAAAATGATTTAATATGAAGGCAATAGGCAGAGTGTTACAGGCACAGCCATAAAGAATGTAGCTTCATGGACAGTGTAGTCCCTTCTGCAGGGAGAATGGACTGCCGTACCCGTTATGTGTCTGTGAGCGAGGGAGGGAGCTGTCACCGAGCAGAAACGGGAGCTGGAAGCATGCAAATATAATAATAACCACTGCAGCCAAAAAGAGTGCCTGACGAGCCCAGTTATAAGTAAGCTATTAAGACTCGGCTGTACACTTTTTTCGTGTTTTCCTCCGAAAAAAATAAGTTCCATTGGAGCAGCCTTTCAACGCCTCTCTCTGTCTCTCGCTAGCAAAGTTGACCGAGACATAAAGTAAAGCTAGTTTTCGGCTATGAGACCGACGCGGAACCCGACATATTAGCCAGAGGTCCCTTTACTACGGTTCGGAGCCGCGGACCTGTTTTATATACGCGTGCAGAGGTAGAAAGAGTACTAAAATATTTTACTCAAGTAAAAGTACCATTACTTTGCTGAAATTTTACTCAAGTACAAGTAAAATTACCTGTCTAAAAATGTACTCAAGTAAAAGTAAAAAGTAGCTCATTTAAAATGTACTCAGAGTAAAAGTTACATAGTTACTTTTCTGTCAGCAGGAGGACAGCCGCTTCTGAGTAGTGCAAAAAAAGACAGTGGGATATAAATCTCAAAGTAGTTCTTTTTTTAGTGAAAAGAAAAACTTTACAAATTAAAGTGCCGTGGCAGTTAAACTGCAAGTCTATACATGAAAATGGATAATGGTCACCAAACCAATCAACCAAACTGTCAGGTATCACAGTGTTTTCAATACAAAACCATATCATTCTTTCACATGAGAATGTGTTCTAAACTGTCAAATAAGAGAACAAGTACTGAACTGAACGGCAGCTGCTTTAAAAATGTTTTTTTAATTTTTTAAACTTGGCACCTGCCCTACTGTACCTCTAGATTAAAGTTCCTTTGTATCCATCCTAGAGTGTTACTCTCTGAACTTCCTGTTAATTTTGAGGAGCAGTTGATTTTCAAAGTTAGTAGAGTTCATCCTTGCTCACTTTGCAGTGAACAGTAGTCCAGCACAGCTAAAGAGATGCTCGAAGGCAGCTGAGGCAGGCAGGCCAGTGTTAAGTTTGAGAGAAAGTTTTTTGACGTCCCTAATAAGACATCAATGCATTACATAGCTACCGCTGGTAAAATATACCAATATACCTCGTGTTTTTTTTATTGGACAGTAACAGGCTAGTTAACGGGAGGTTGCAAGTGCTAATTTACAAGTAACAGAAGTCAGCTGTCTTTGACTAATCTAAGGTAAGTGAGCACTCTGTTATTCTTTTGCCTGCAGTGTGAACATATGTGGGTTAAGTAAGAAAGTAGCCGCTTCTGTCTTTAATTTAACTATTTTTTAAAATAAATAATTATTATTAACAAACAGGAAAAACGTAGGTAAACACATTTTCTTTTGGCAATTTACCAACCCAGTAAAAAAAATGTAAGTTGCGTGGACAACAACGTGCCCGATTACAGCAAGTTGCTGTACCAACCAACGTTATCTGTGTTCTTCACAGATGTCTTAACTTAATGTGATTAATTTGAACACAGCCTTTTTGCTACCATAATGGTACGAGTTGTATTTAACTTACCTCTACATGCTTGCGCAGGTTTGATGTGGAATTTTTAAAAGCTGCTAACTCGGTCTCTCTGGGCAAACACAGCTTACACTGCATAATAAAGCTGTTGCCTTTCTTGCACTTGAAGCCGAAATGGTCCCTTAAATACGGCCAGGGGTTCACATCCGTTTCTTCGAGTTCAGGGTCAGCAGAATTCGACGGGGCTTCTTTTTTCACTAGATCCGTGACACCGACGTCAGACTCCATCTTTAATGTGACCTTAGTGCCAAGTTGTTCTACTACCCATCATTCCCTGCAGTATTTCCGAAGCGCAATGTTTTTTTGCTTTGTTTTTTTAATTTACTCAGTAACGGGTGTGATTGAAAACGTAGCGAACTACAATACTTTAAAAAAAATACGCTTAAGTAAAAGTAAAATTACAGCCTTGAAAAATGACTTTAAAAAGTACAAATACACAAAAAAACTACTCAATTACAGTAACGCAAGTAAATGTAATTCGCTACTTTCCACCTCTGATTGTTACTGACATCTTTTGAGAATTTCATGTCAATAGCACATTTCGAAATATATATAATATAAAATTAGTGGCATGTTCAATACTTATTTTACCCACTGTAATGGACTTTGAGAAGAAGTCCTGGCCAAGTGTTATATATCGTTTTACAGAAAATTACTCACAGAACTATCTATGAAATAAAAAGCACTGGAGTTCTTTAAATTTGTTGAAGACATTTCATCTCTCATCTGTGAAACTTCTGAAACTTTCATTTCCACCATTCATTAAAAAAGGGTAGAGAGTTCCAGGTATTTAAACACTAGTGAGAGTTATCCCTTAAAGAGGGTTGTTGACCCACTATTGATCAGACGGCTCATCACATGAGCCAAGGTGTGAAAAAGGGTGTGGGTCATTATTAGCAGAGATTTCAGGTAAACCATTGTGAGACGTTGCCTCACCCTATCATGTGACCTATTGAGATCACCTGATAGAAGATGTGAGTGGGCATTAAGGCACCTGGGAAGGGTTCTCAAAACTGGCAGACAGTTGGTGTTGAAAGACTGTGATGTAACAGTGTTATAACACTGGGAAATGTATAAAAAAATTATTTCTAGGAAAATATTTACAAAAGTTAATCCTGGTTTGTAAAGTCTTATTGACTTGCTATATTATTTTAGCATATTACTTATGTAAGCATTCCCCTTAAGTGTCAGGTCACTAATTATTGGTCCATCTGTGCTCACGCTAATCAACTCTTCACTGGCGTCTGGTATAGTTCCGGTTTATTTTAAAAGTGCTGCTATTCTCCCACTTAAAAAAAACAAAACCTCAGCTAGACCCATCTCTTTGGAGCAGCTACAGACCTATCTCTAAATTACCCTTAATTGCTAAGCTTCTAGAAAAGGTTGTGGCTAAGCAACTTATACCAACTCTGGACAAACATAGCATTTGCGATAAGTTTCAATCCGGCTTTCGCAGAGCTCACTCCACAGAAACAGCCCTTCTTAGGGTCTCAAGTGACATTTTGATGAATAATGATGCAGGAAAATGCTCGGTCCCACTTATGTTGGACCTCACATCGGCTTTTGACACTGTTGACCACCACATCCTCCTCGAAAGGCTTAAATATTGGGTTGGTGTATCGGATACTGCCTTGGAGTGGTTCTCCTCATATCTACATAACCGATCTTTTTCTGTGGTGGTCTCTGATTTTAGGTTATCCTCTGCCTCCCTTACTTATGGTGTCCCTCAGGGTTCGGTTTTGGGGCCTTTATTGTTCTTAATATATCTTCTCCCGCTCCAGCATATAATGGGCTCTTTTGAGGACATTTCTTATCACTGTTATGCTGATGATATTCAGTTGTACATCTCTTTTAAGCCCCAGGATTTATCTAACCTTCAGCTTTTAAATCACTGCTTAGATTCCATCAAACGTTGGATGGCTGTAAATTTCCTCCAACTCAACGAGGGGAAAACTAATATGTGCTCTGGACAGATTTGTATCCCAGATAATGAAAGCCCTTGGTCCTCTTTCTGTGTACCGTATTTTCACGACCATAAGGCGCACTTAAAAGTCTTAGATTTTCTTCAAAAAGTGCGGCGCGCCCTATAGCGCGGTGCGCCCTATGTGTTGTAAGGAGGACGTAGTAGAGAACACCATGAGAACGTTAAAGGGTGAAGTGTGGGCGTTGATCGTATATACCGGGACAATCGCACATACCTGTATAAAAGAACAGGTATGTGCATTATGCAGGACATCGTTGTTTTAACAACCCTGAAAATGGCAAAGAGACACGCTTACGAAGCACAGTTTAAACTGAAGGCCATCAGCTACGCGGAGGAACATGGAAATCGAGCAGCGGCGAGAGAATTTAAGATTAACGAATTGATGGTTCGCAAATGGAGGAAGCTGGAAAACAAGCTCCGGCAGGTCAAGAAAACGCAGCTGAGTTTCCGCGGACATAAGGCGAGGTGGCCCGAGTTGGAGGAAAGACTCGAGCGGTGGATCATCGAGCAAAGAGCGAGCGGGAGAAGCGTTTCGACGGTCACCATTCAGCTAAAAGCAGTTTCACTAGCTGAAGAGATGAACATTGAACATTTCCAAGGAGGTCCGTCTTGGTGCTTTCGTTTTATGAAACGGTGCCATTTTTCCATCCGGACCAGGACTACGGTAGCGCAGCAACTTCCAGCGGATTATAAGGAAAAGCTGGCCATCTTCCGCTCCTACTGCAGCAAACACATCGGCGACAAAAACATCCAACCCAGCCACATCACAAACATGGACGAGGTCCCGCTCACTTTTGACATCCCGGTGAGTCACACTGTGGAGAAGAAGGGGACCAGCACGGTAGCGATATGCACAACGGGGTATGAAAAGTCTTCTTTTACTGTTGTGCTTGGCTGCCATGCTAATGGACAGAAACTGCCGCCTATGGTGATTTTTAAGCGAAAGACTTTGCCTAAAGAGAAGTTTCCAGCAGAAATCATCATTAAGGCAAATGAAAAGGGGTGGATGGATGAGGAAATGATGAAAGACTGGCTGAGGGAGGTGTATGAAAGGAGACCAGGTGGTTTTTTCCACGCAGTTTCACTAAGAGTGGAAGGCAGCGCCGGGCGAGTTACGCCACAATTTGCCAATGGATTGTAGATGCTTGGGCTAACATGTCTGCTGGCACTGTTGTTCGAGCTTTCGCAAAAGCCGGCATCGTTTCCGAGGAGCCGCACGGCACAGAAAGTGACTCTGACAGTGAAGACAGTGAACCTGGCATGTTTGATGGAGATTTAGCGCAGCTGTTCAATTCAGACACAGAGGATGAGGACTTCGATGGGTTTGATTGATGATAAAAATGTGAGTACCAAACTTTGTTTTGCTCCTGCTTTATTTTTAAATACGCACACTTGTATGCTTGTGTGTTGTTGATGATGACTATTATTGGTAATAAAAATGTGAGTACCAAACTCAGTTTTGCTCCTGCTTTATTTTTAAATATGCACACTTGTATGCTTGTGTGTTGTTGATGATGACGATTACCGGCAATAGAAATGTGAGTAAGGTACCGAATTCAGGTTTGCTCCCGCTTTATTTTTAAATACGCATACGGTACTTGTATGCGCCCTATGGTCCAGTGCGCCTTATGTGTGTGTTAAATACAGTAAGGGCACACATAACTGAGACTGCGCCTTTTAGCACAGTGCGCCTTATGGTCGTGAAAATACGGTATGTTAAATCCTCTATCAGGAATTTAGGTGTCACTTTTGACTCGACTCTCACATTGGATGGGCATGTGAAATCTCTGGTTTGGTCTTGTTTTTATCATTTAAGAAATGTGTTAAGCCCTATTTTATCTCACTCGAAACTGGAGATAGCTATACATGCATTTATTTCCTCACTATAGAGATTGAAAATGTGACGTCATTTCCGGGGTAAAACCGCAAAGGATTGTAGGTACGAGTGGCAAGCGGTACTAGCGCATGCAGGCTTTCACATGAAAACAGTCACACAGCAATAAAAAGAAACACAAAGAATGGCAAGAAGCTGTTGTATTATTAACTGCAATAGCCAGTCGCAAGACAGCCACGGGAAGCTGACGGGTAAAGAGATTTTTTATCAGATTACGTCATGAAAGAGAAACTGTTCAAGCCATGTTTCCAATGTAACAAAGAGCAGACAGATGGCCTGGATTGCAGCTATTCGAAGACCAAATATAACATTCCAGAACACTCCAGCTCACATTTAAGTCTGCTCCAAGCATTTCCACAGAGTCTTCTGTTGTAGTTATTACGTAATTTATCATAACATAATTGTTGATGTAGGTTACAATTAAGCCTTATATTGATTTGAATTGAATTGGTTTCGCTATGCTGCTTTGTTCACTGTGGCTTTGCCTGCTAATATTTGTAGTGTTTTGTAGGAAAACCAGCCTAAATGCTGGAATGCGATCCAGACTGGGAACCCTCTATCAACCTGGGTCATACTAAGTTTAAAGCTGCTACCACAGCGAGATTTGATTGGTTAAGAGAGAGAGAGCGATATCAAAACAGCCACAAAAAGTCCCGTATATACAGTATGTGTCCAAGGGTTGTATTGAAGCAATCAAGTGATGAATAACTGTTTTCCAGTATGTTATTTTGCAATGTTTTTTGGTGTTTTTTGCATTATTGATTTGCTAATAAAGCATAATGGAATACAATTTTGCCTCTTTCTTGTAAGATTCTATAATAGAATGAAACAATATCGCCAGTTATAAATAAAGACAATAAATTGAATGAATTACGAAACACTTATTTTATTTCTATTAGATCTGAAAATGTTGTGTAATACTACAACCTAAAAAGACAAATAGATTGCGTTGGCCTGTACATGAGATAAAGGAAAGAAAATTAACAACAGCTGTGAAATGGAATAGTCCAAATCACCAAAGTAAACTGGACCTGGGCTTGTTGCAGGGATCTGAAGTTGCTAAACATTTTGTGAGTGTATGCATTCACACTTAGGACCATCTAATAATGAATATGTGCGTGATAAAAGTTGGGCAGCACGCTAACGTCCTTACTCCACTCTGTATGCACATATGGGTTTAACCCTTTCACTCCTTTGATTTTTCCTCGTACTTTTTTTTTTTGCATTTTCGTCAAGTCTGTCTTTGTACGGACCTGCCGTGTTCTCCGTCATTTTGTACATAACTGTTTTTGGGGCAAATAAAATGCAAGTAGGGATTAAAACCGCAGAATTAATGATTACTGGTGCTGGAAATGCTAGCGCTTGATGCAGTGTTTTGATTTTGCTGCCACTCGTACTCACAATGCAATGCGCGAAAGTCACGTGGTCTGTCAATCTCTATTGTAACTCTTTGTTTATGTGTCTAAGCAAAGGTTTTCTGGATCGTCTGCAGGTTGTGCAAAACACTGCAGCTAGGCTGTTGACAAAACCTCCAAGTATTCACATGTGACACCATTGCTATTTCAGCTACACTGGCTTCCTGTTGACTTTAGAGTACATTTTAAGATCCTAGTCTTGACATTTAGAGCCTTAGACTGGCACCACCCTACATCGCCGATCTGCTACAGCCCTATGTCCCTAGCAGGTCCCTGAGGTCATCTGATCAGGGCTTACTTGCTATAAAACAGACTAAGATGAGAACAAAGGGTGACAGAGCTTTTGCCACTGTGGCCCCGAGACTGTGGAACTCTCCTTCATACATTAAGAACCATGGACTCGGTAGTTGTTTTTAAAAAACAACTCAAAACTCACCTTTTTAAAACTGTTTTTGGTTAAATTTCTGCCTGTTTTATATTGTCTGGTTTACCCTTTGATTATTTGTTATCTTAAGTGCAGCACTTTGTGATTCTGTCTAGAAAGGTGCTATACAAATAAGATATATTTTTTATTTATTTATTATTTAAACGTCAGATATTTTAAATTTAGCTGTTTTTTGTTTGGTTCATCTCATTTTGAGTTAGGCACCATTTTGCAGCTTCTTATATTCTCTATATTATTTTACAAGTAGCTTGAAACAAAAGAGGAAGCCCATTCATGGTATGCATAAACTATTTTATTTACAAGAGGTGAAAACAGGTCAGTATATCAGTGGTGACATATAATTTGATGAGTAGCAGGAGTAGGAGGAGGGAACTGATCAATAATTTCTACTCTGGCTTTTACCAGTCGTATCTGCCCCTGTCCAACCATCTCACTCAAGTCACTGTGGCCTAAGCACACTCACATTTTGGCAAGGTTCACTATAAGTTCACTTCTACACCACAGTTTTTTTTACAGGACAGGATGGTCCTCTTACAATACACAACACAGGGGTCGGTGCATTGGTGGTTCTTGGTGTCCGGGGCTGGGCGCTCAGGTATGTACCAGCTCACTCCCGGTGGCTACTTGGCGGGGCCTGGCGCCTGTTGCTCGGTCAGGCCTCTTCCGTGGCGCGGGGGGCCCTCGGGCCTCCGGCCTCTGGGCCTGCGGCTCGGTCCACTCTGGCAGGCCGGTGCAGGCCCCTCTAGCTTCTGCTCGGTGGCTACTGGGTGACCCCTCGTCTGGGGATCCTCAGCCCTTCCCATGAGGGTGGCACGGATGCCCCTCCAGTGGTCCTCCTTGAGCTCTCGCACTCTGGGGCCTCTGGATGTCTGGGGCCTGGATCTCCTCCGTGCCTGCTTCATGCCCTGGGGGATGGGGCTATGGCTCCCTACACCCTCTTGTGGACCATTACATGGGGAAACCATTTGAATACAAGCGCGCTGATCCACACTGGTGTGCACATGGATGCTCACTGTTCGTAGACTTAAATCACACCTTTCTTGGCTGCTACTTCAAAGCACATTGTGCGCTGTCTGTCCTGCGTACTGCACAACAATATTCAATATTTAGTATTTACTGCTGTTTACACTTAGCTAGATTAATGCAATGGTGTTGTGTTTAGTATGTTGCTTTGTTTTGTTTTTTTTGCTTGTTTTCTATTCTTTTTCTCTCAACAGGTGATCCAGGAGATTTTTATTTTTATTTTTTTCCCCTTTCTCACTGTCCCTCTCCCCTTCTGTTTTTCTTTTCCTTCCTCTTTCTTTCTCCCTTTCCTATCCCTCACTCATGTCTGTCCCGTCTGTAACAATTGAAAATAAAATAAAATAAATAATAAAAACAAAGGTCGATCAAATGGACCAATACGGTAATGCCCTGATCATCCATTTGGCAAAATAAATCCATTGGGTATCCTTGTTGGTCTTCAGACAACAATTCTGACGGCTAAAGAACCAAATGGGACAGGCAAAAAACAAAAAAACAAAAACAAATAACCACCTCCCACCGTAAAGGTGCGAGGTGCTTGTGTTGCATTGGTTACCCCCCTTGGTTACAAAAGACAAGGCACTATGTGTGTGTGTGTGTGTGCACGTGTGTGTGTGTGTCATGGGGGTGCGTTTGTGTGACCTCCTGCTCACAACTGTTTTTAACAACATCCTTGGTCATAAAGAGGGTAATCTCCCCCACACCGAATATATGGCTCAATTCCTGTATTGGTTCACCATGCACAACACAAGTCTGTGACCTGCCACAGAGAAGGCTCTGTCGCCACAAGAATGAAGTAGTCCGTGGAATTGACAACATGAGTTTTGAACTGGACCTCATGGTTTTCTCTAGAGCAAAAATAATTAGGAGCTCAGACAGGTAAGAAGGGGCTTGGCTGGTAAGTGCCTTAAAAACAAAAAAGTAAGAGTTTAAATTGGATCCTGTAAGGAACAGTGACCCAGTGTAAAGAGGCTGGGGTTATATGCTCCTTCCATTTAGTGCCAGTTAGTTCTGAAATTTCAAGTTATTTTCTCGAAATTTTGAGATAAGTAACACGGAATTTTGAGTTAGTGCTGCCAATCGGTAATCTACGTGGTAATCTACGTGAATGATGTCATTTCCTTGTTACCCGGAAGCTGAAGCCCTCAGCTACAAATGACATGGCTAAGCTACCAGTATTACAGTAGCTTAGCTACTGTAATACTAATGCACAAATTGCTGAGTATTTTCAGTGTGGCTTCAGAAATGCTGAAATCCTTGTGTTATTAGCCGAATCACATGGCATTACTATCGGCAAACATACTCTCGAAAGCACCAATTTGTTGCGATCCGGTTTTGAGTGGGCATTCCTCTGTGCCATATCCTTCCAGGTAACAACAAAATGACATCGTTCATGTAGATTGCTAATTGGCAGAGCTAACTCGAATTTTTTAACTACTTTTCTCAAAAATTTGAATTACGGCCCTGGTCATAATGTCTCTTGGTGGCTGTTTCTTGTTCTGTCTGTGTCTTTAAGTCCCTGCAGGTCCCTGATTGGATAAGCTGACGGCTGCTGATTGGTCCCCTGATCATGGTTGCTTTAAAAATCCCTCACCAGCAGTTGTTCGGGGCAGCAACTGACAGCAGCATAGACCTGACCCTGGCCTCCAAACTTTGTGATATTTGTGACTCTCGTGACTTACTGAGCTTTGTACATAGTATGTACAATAGTTTTCACTTGTAAATAGCACATTGTAAATAGCACTGAAACAGAAGGGGTGAGCTGCCTTATTATTTTCCTTGTACTATTTTCTCCTGTTTATTTCAGTTAGGGAGTTAGGTGTAGCGTTTGTCTTTTGTTTGGTTTTTGTTTCACATAGGGTTTTAGATAGCACCTCCTCACCTGACTTAGCTTGTTTTGTTTGTTATTTTGGCCTTTGTTCACCCCGGAGCTTCATTTTCAGTGTAGAAAAATAAAGCACCGTTCACTAAGAAATTGTGTTTTCTGTGTATGGTTTTGGGGCCCAGGGCGGGTTCACTTCCTTTTTTAACTCTTATGTTACGTTCCTGTACCCCTAGACTGGGACGTAACAATGTGTCTGTGAAGGTTCTCAGTCATCCAGGTCATCGTAGTCAAAGGAGCTTGCAAAGAAAAGCGTCTGGACTTCTTTAAGTTGCTTGAAGACGTTTCACCTCTCATCCGAGAAGCTTCTTCAGTTCTAAGGTCAAATGGTGAAGAGTCCCAGATATAAACCTAGTGGGAGTATCCCCCCCACAGAGGGACAAAAGGACCCCCTGGGACGTAACAATGAAATCCTTGTGTTATTAGCCGAATCCCATGGCATTACTATCGGCAAACATACTCTAGAAAGTGCCAATTTGTTGCAATCCGGTTTTGAGTAGGCATTCCTCTGTGCCATATCCTTCCAGGTAACAACAAAATGTCGTTCATGTAGATTGCTAATTGGCAGAGCCAACTCAAATTTTTTAATTACTTTTCTCAAAATTTTGAGTTAATAAGTCAAAATTTCGAGTAAATAACTCAAAATTTCAAGTTATGGATACTTTTTTTGTGTGGTGGAAAAGAGCTTCCATAATCTTTACCTTACAATATAAACCTTGAAGGGTTTGTTAGTGTCATTTGGTCCTGTATAAATAAAATTGAACTTTATGATGCTATGATCTTTTCTGATTAATGTATTGGGTTTTCTGCTTGTTGGCTTGAACATCATACCAGAGCCTTCTGAATATTTGGATGAACTTCTGTCTTGGTAAGTTTTTATTTTCAGTTTTATTTGCATTTTTAAATAGTTAGTTTTCTCATTGGAATCATGTAAGGCTACATTTATGAACAAGGAACTACATTCCTGGACAAGCCCTGTTTTTCATTGAATACATTTTAATAATCAGACTAGCTGTACTTACGTTGGCCAGCCCTCCCCGGTCGAGACAGTGAAGAGGGTCAAAAAAGCCCACAGCACATTGTCATAATGGAACTCATACTTTTTCCACTCTCTGGGCATGGCGGCCACCTCGTCTTTGTCATAATCTAGGAATTGTCCTCTGTAAGAAATAAAGCAAGTGGAGACAGGCACACAATAAGTAGCATTTGAAAGTTTAGTTACTTAAGCTCTGAAATATGAAGTGAGGCTGTGGGGATTTTTTTTAGACCAACTTGCAGTCTTTCTCCAGGCCTTTGGACTCATCAGTGCAATAAAAGAATTTCCCCTTGAAGAGCTGAACTGCGATGACGGCAAAGATAAACATGAAGAGGATGTAAACAATGAGGATGTTCAGCACATTCTTCAGAGAGTTAACCACACAGTCAAACACCGCCTGAGGACACAAACAGATTTTAAATTTTAAATGAAGAAGATTACACAAAATTTGTAAATACGATTTAATGCTGGTCGTTTTGTTACTATGCTGCTTTCTTAACTAGAGCTATCTACAAAATGACTACTAATTAACTGCTACAGTGCTCAGCATAAATGAGTACACCCCACTACGTTTGTCAGAAAACCTTTAGTTTCCTTTCTATGAGATACTACTACAAAATATTCCCACAAATGTGGGCCATTGATTGCAAACAAGATTTGTTTATTTGTGCACACAAAAAAGTGATTTTCCTAACAAATTCATTCAAGCCCATGTCGCAAAAATGAGTACACCCCAATTAGGAGAAAAGCCACGCTTAAGACTTCAAAATTCGAATTAACAGGCATTCAAGCACAGGTGAGTCTAATGATTCATTTAAGAGATGTCCAGCAGACAGGTGACTATAAAAGGACATTAATTAACAAAGAAAAGCCCTTCCTGGCAGGAATTGGACCCAAACGCAAACTCACTGGAGACAGGACTGAACTCAAAATGGCAGCTTGTATTGCTGAACACAAAAACTCTACAAAATCTAAACTGAGAAGACTCTATCAAAACACACAGGGAGCTACAAGTAGAAACACACAGTCATGAGGGACAACTCGACACTGACTCAGAGAAACACAGGGTTTAAATACACTGGGAAGTAACGAGGGGAATGAGACACAGAAGGAGGGCACAGTTGGGAGAAATCAGGACTGACGAGACAAGCAAAGCAGGATGCATTCACATAAGACACGGACCATCAAAGTAAAACAGGAAGTATCACACAGAGACGCGAACTTGACACAGTGGAGACAGCAACTAAGAAACACATAGACATAAACCATAAGGCAGAGGTCTAAGAAGACCAACCATGAGAACATAATGCAGAGTGACAGAAAACAAGAAAACTCAAACATGCAAAGACACACAATTACACAGAACAGAGGGGACACAGAGAGACATGAAGGGCAAGGGATCAAAACTAGAAGCCATAGAATAAATCACACACAAGTACAATAATACAAAAATCACAAAGAACTAAAAACGCTGGGTCAGGAGACCCAGGACCGTGACACTTCCCATTTCATGCTGTCAGCAATGGCTCCACATGGAAGAGAAATGTCACAAAATCTGAGAAAGGAAATAATTTCTTTACACAAAAAAGGTGAGGGCTACAATAAGATCAGAAAAGCTTTACATATCAGTCAAAGCACTGTAGCAAAAGTGATCCAAAAATTTAAAAAAGATGGAATTGCAACCATTGTACAGAGACGTCCAGGCTCTCCACGTAAGTTAACATCTTGACAGGAGCGTCTTCTGATGCGCACACTTCAGAGGAATGGCATGCATGGGTATCGTCCATGAAGAAAGCCTCTCCTAAAGTCCATGCACAAAAAAGCACGCCTAGAATTTGCTATGGCCCATGCTGAAAAAGATGAAGACTACTAGGACTCTATAATCTGGAGTGATGAGACAAAGATCACTGTTTTTGGAACTAATGGTTTCAAAACTGTATGGCGTGGTAAAGGTGAGGATTTCAAAAAGAAATGCATGGTGCCTATAGTGAAACATGGTGGTGGCAGTAGTGATGGGATTTCCGGCTCTTTTTAGAGAACCGGCTCTTTCGGTTCGGCTCACTAAAAAGAGCTAGCTCTTTCGGCTCCGAACCGGCTCTTCAGGTTGTTTTGTTGCTTTAATTAATTAATTATTAACAATAATATAAAATTATGCACAAAAGGAATTACTAATGTAAAATAAAAAAGTGGTTTTATTTATATATTTTTATATATAAATATATGCGGTGGCCCCTAGAGATGAAACATGTACAAACTCCAAAACACATTTCTAGCATGAACTGAACTTCCAAAACAGAGCTACCTAGATCACTTAAATTACACAATTGAAAGCATGTGTGTATTGTTTGTGTATTTATACACAAGCACTCATATATATTCAAATAATTTAAAAAAATGTTCATTTACCTGTTATTACCACACACCAAATCCGGTCGTTGGTACTTCCTGGCTTGTGTAGCCACTAGGTAACAAAAGCTCAACATTGCACCTAGCATCCTGGAGCACTTCTGTTGTCTTTTGTATGTGCTTTAGAGTTCATACCTGTTTTGAAGTTTGTACATGCTTTGCCTGTAGGGGCCACCGTAAATATACTTTTATTTATTCACTCCACAGAAAATGTAATAAATAAATCATATAATACAAAAATCAACTATTCACATTTCAACTTTTAACAATTTAAATTTTCAGCTTTTTCCTTTTACAAATTTAAAGTGAAACAACACAAAACACTGCAAACCACAACACAATTAAATATAAATTAAAATATGAAAACAAAAAGAACATGCATATTCTCTGTCATATGGACCTGCATGAATAAACTTTCTGAATCCTTTATCATCTGCAACTGAAAATAGTTGTGGATGATTACTATACCTTTCTAATGTGACGTTGTTGTCCCTGGCTCTTTCTCTTTCTCTCCCTCCCGGTCTGTTCCTGTGCTACTGAGTGTAACTACTGCCCCTCCCCCCTCATCCCAGCGTAAAGCACAAGGCTCGCATGCGGAGTGAAGCGGAAAAAAGAGAAAGAAAAAAACCCCCACAGTTCACGATAAGGAGCCGGCTCGCGTTGTTCACATCAAAGATCCGGCTCGTTCACATCAAAGATCCGGCTCTAAGAGCCATTTCGTTCGTGACCGACAGGTGGCAGTGTCCTTATGTGGGGCTGCATGAGTGCTACTGGTGTTGGGGAGCTGCATTTCATTGATGGTATCATGAACTTAATGTTGTGTACTGCTTTATAATGAAGGAGAAGATGCTGCCATCACTGCGTGCACTTGGTTGTTGTGCACTTTTCCAACACGACAATGATCCAAAACACACATCTAAAGCTACTGTTGCATTTCTGAAGAAGAACAGGGTGAAGGTGATAGACTGGTCAAGTATGTCTCCTAATCTGAACCCAATCGAACACCTGTGGGGTATTCTGAAGCAACAAGTTGAGCATCACTCTCCGTTCAGCATCCAGGCTCTAAAAGAGGTTATTCTCGAAGAATGGAAAAAGATAGATGTTGCAATATGTTGCCAACTTGTTCTTACCATGCCTAGAAGACTTGTGCTGTCCCTGAAAATCACAGTGGCAATACAAAATACCAGATGTAGTAGTTTTTGTTGCAGGGTGTATTCATTTTTGCTTCAACCAATTTGAGTAAAACTGAAGATTTTGTGATCTAAGTTATATTATTAACCTTATTTTCATGTTATGGAGTGTTGACTAAAACTCAGCTTTGTGAAAATTTGGGAAAGTGTTTTTTTGTTCATTGAGCTACTGATTAAATTTGTACTTTTTAAAGGGGGTGTACTCAAGTCCTAGAATTGAACCTCAAATTCAAATTTTATTTGTCACGTACACAGTCATACACAGTACGATATGCAGTGAAATGCTTAGACAACTGCTCGTGACCTAAAGAAAAAAAAAAAGAAAAGGCTATGAATAAGATAGGAAATAAATATGAAAAATTAAAAAGGGTAAATTTAACTAGGAAGGAATAAAATAAAATATAAAAAATTAAGGTTAAAAATGAAATAACGGTACAACACAAATTAGAATGAAGGGTAAATTTAACTGGGAAAAAATAAGATAAAATATATAAATTAAAGTTGAAAATAAAATAACTGTACAACAAAATACACAATACACAGTATAGAACTATATAAGAATGTATGAAGAAATATAAATATATATATACAATAACAGCAGCTGTACAAGTATTAACTGGAAATGAAGAATATAGTGACCAGTGTTGTGCAATCCACATTATTTAGTGTCTTGTGCAGTGCAAATATGCTTAAAGTGATTTAAGTGATGAAGTGAAACCTTGAGTTTTGGCAGGCGCTTGATGGTCTTCAGAGGCCTGAGAACTCGAAGAACCCTCAATGACTTGATAGTGCTGATGTCCTTGCCTTTGGTTCCCCTATGAACAGCAAATATGTTTAGACCACACAAAAATGTATCCACAAACAATATGCAGTTAATGTAATCTTTGTCAATATTACTAACAAAAGCCATATCTGAAATTAGACCGTATGTTGTAACAGGGTTTGATTGTGGTAGGATGTGAATGAGGTGTGTTTAGATCAGCTGGGTGACAGAGAGATGCAACAATAGCCTTTCTGGATATGAAGAAAACATTGAAATATTTTTATGAAAGTTTATTAAGCTCGATGCATGATGGTCAAGAAGTACAGATCAGCGTAGACCATAAACTATGTGGCGGTGTTGTACTGGGTGGGCATCTGTGATAACAGGGTGAATGCTCATACATTAGACTCAGAGTTGTCTGCAAATCAGAGTGCCTGAAGGGGATTGTGGAGCAGGAGGAGATGAAACTTAACAACCAGGGAAATCTGGCAACTAGCCCCCTGCATATTACCCTCAAACTTATTATGATTATACAGTTTTTAAAAAACTTTAAACTCCATAATTTAATAATCAATATTAACCCTTTAATATATAAAAAAAGAAACTGAACAGTTTTGATTCTTATATACTGAGACATGGGCTTATACATGAAGGTATGACTTCTAACAGACCACTGGATAATTTTTTTTTCACTGCAAGAGTCAGAGAACATTCAGTGCTTGATGACAAGATGAATATCAGTGCCATGCTTGTAAATGCAGTGCTGCAGTCAGGACACATTCCAAGAAAGTTGGTGAGCGTCTAATCGAAGAAACAAAGAGCCACTGTCCTGGCAAAGTAACATGACATATCTTAAAAGCTTCAACCACACTGGAAGTCACGTGGTCACCAGAGACCATAAAAAGTGAATGCCATTTGACAACTTTAAGTGACTACAGGCAAAATGACTGCTGAATACTAGCTACTTCAATGTCATTTATATAGCACTAAATCATAACAGCTCTTTATATTTTAAGGTAAAGACCCCTACAAAAATAGAGAGAATACTCAAACAATCAGACAACCCACTATGACCAAGCACTTGGAAAGCAAAATCTCCCTATTAACTGGAAGAAACCTCCAGCAGAACTAGGCTCAGGGAAGGTCAGCCAAGAGAGACAGGACAAAAAGTGTATGCAAAATTTGATGCAAAGTGTGAAAACACACAGAGTAAAAACAGGTGAAAAAGATGCAGCCAGTACATCATCATCATAAGCTTAATCTTAAAGATAGAGAGATCGTCTGTCTCCCAAATCAAAACTGGGGACTAGCTCTAGTGGGGCGATCGTGGCTCAAGAGTTAGGTGTTCGTCTTGAAATCGGAAGGTTGTCGGTTCGAGCCCGGCTCCGGCAGTCTCGGTTGTTGTGTCCTTGGGCAAGACACTTCACCTGTTGCCTACTGGTGGTGGGGTGGCTGTAGCTCAGGTGGTAGAGCAGGTCATCTACTGATCGGAAGGTTGGTGGTTCGATTAGTCTGCATGCCAAATATCCTTGGGCAAGATACTAACCCCAAATTGCTCTCCGATGCATCCATCGGAGTATGAATGTGTGTGAATGTTAGCTATTAGAAAAATGTGCTTGTGAATGGGTGAATGCACACGTTGTGTAAAGCGCTTTGAGTGCTCAGATGAGTAGAAAAGCGTTATATAAGAACCAGTCCATTTACCAGAGGGTGGCGCCAGTGTCCAGAGCGCCCCAGGGCGGCTGTGGCTACACTGTAACTTGCCATCACCAGTGTATGAAAGGGTGGATGATTGTGTATAGTGTAAAGCGCTTTGGGGTCCTTAGGACCAAGTAAAGCGCTATACAAATACAGACCATTTACCATTTACTCTAAAGAAGAGGGGCCTGAAAGCTGAAGACTGCCTACTATTCTATTTTTAAACACCTTAGAAACCACAATTAAAATCAAAATTTCATGATATGGTACTATGACGTCTTAAAGATGAGATGGGGCCTTGAGGCAAATGTTGTTGTGATTTAGAACTATATAAATAAAACTGATATGAAATTGAATTGAATTTTTCAAGACGTTGCATATGACAAGAAGAATTTTAAATTTATTCAAATCACTTTTATTGTCACATCACATGTGCTCGTACACTGGTACAGCACATGCGAGTATAATTCTTGTGTGCAAGCTTCACAAGCAACAGAGGTGTGCAAAACACAATAGCATAAGAACAAAGCAAAATATAAGAATAGGAATCTGAGAATTATAAGAATAAATATATGTACAAATATAAGAATGTATGCGCATTACTGAATAAGTATGTCAAATATGTATATATACATATTTATATATATATACATATTTATTTATATATATATATATATATATATATATATATATATATATATATATATATATATATATATATATATATTTATATACATATACATATACATATATACATATACATATATATATACACACATATACATATATACATATACATATATACACATATACATATACACACATATATATATACACATATACACATATATATATATACACATATACACATATATATATATACACATATACACATATACATATATACACATATACACATATACATATATATATATATATATATATATATATATATATATATATGAATACCCCCATGAATACCAGAGGCGCAAAACACCAGCTACTGGTAGACAGAACAGTCAGCCGAGACTGCAAGACCAGACTGACCAACCTGTGCACTGCCTGGATTGATTACAAGAAGGCCTATGACTCAATGCCCCACAGCTGGATACTGGAATGCCTAGAATTGTACAAGATCAACAGGACCCTAAGAGCCTTCATCAGGAACTCAATGGGGATGTGGCGTACAACACTAGAGGCCAACTCCAAGCCCATAGCACAAGTCACCATCAAGTGCGGGATCTACCAAGGAGATGCTCTGTCCCCACTGCTGTTCTGCATAGGCCTGAACCCCCTCAGTGAGATCATTAACAAGACTGGCTACGGATACCGACTACGGAACGGAGCAGTTGTCAGCCACCTCCTGTACATGGATGACATCAAGCTGTATGCCAAGAGTGAACGAGACATCGATTCACTGATCCACACTACCAGGCTATACAGCAATGACATTGGAATGTCGTTCGGACTGGAGAAGTGTAGTCGGATGGTAACAAAGAGAGGGAAGGTAGTCAGAACTGAGGGGATTGAACTACCAGAAGGCAACATTGCAGACATAGAGGACAGTTACAAGTACCTGGGGATCCCGCAGGCAAATGGGAACCATGAAGAGGCCGCTAGAAAGGCTGCAACCACCAAGTACCTGCAGAGGGTCAGGCAAGTCCTGAGGAGTCAGCTGAATGGTAAGAACAAGATCCGGGCCATCAACACGTACGCCCTGCCCGTGATCAGGTACCCTGCTGGGGTAATAGGCTGGCCAAAGGAGGAGATAGAAGCCACTGACGTAAAGACAAGAAAGCTCCTTACCATGCATGGAGGGTTTCACCCCAAGTCCAGCACCCTGAGGCTGTACGCTAAGCGGAAGGAAGGGGGCCGGGGACTGGTGAGTGTCAGCACCACAGTCCAGGATGAGACAAGGAACATCCAAGAATACATTGGGAAGATGGCCCCAACTGACCGAGTGCTCAGTGAATACCTCAGGCAGCAGAAACCCAAGAAAGAGGAGGGAGACGAGGAACCATCATGGAAGGACAGGCCCCTGCACGGTATGTACCACCGGCAGATAGAGGAGGTGGCTGATATCCAGAAATCCTACCAGTGGCTGGACAAAGCTGGACTGAAAGACAGCACAGATCCATAGAGGCTGGCGTCTATCACACCAGGCAAGACCCCAGGTGCAGGCTGTGTAAAGATGCCCCAGAGACAATCCAGCACATAACAGCAGGGTGCAAGATGCTAGCAGGCAAGGCATACATGGAACGCCATAACCAAGTGGCCGGCATAGTGTACAGGAACATCTGTGCTGAGTATAACCTGGAAGTCCCGAGGTCAAAATGGGAGATGCCCCCAAGGGTGGTGGAGAATGACCGAGCTAAGATCCTGTGGGACTTCCAGATACAGACGGACAAAATGGTCGTGGCTAACCAACCGGACATAGTGGTGGTAGACAAACAGAAGAAGACGGCCGTAGTGATCGATGTAGCGGTTCCGAATGACAGCAATATCAGGAAGAAGGAACACGAGAAGCTGGAGAAATACCAAGGGCTCAGAGAAGAGCTCGAGAGGATGTGGAGGGTGAAGGTAACGGTGGTCCCCGTGGTAATCGGAGCACTAGGTGCGGTGACTCCCAAGCTAGGCGAGTGGCTCCAGCAGATCCCGGGAATAACATCGGAGATCTCTGTCCAGAAGAGCGCAGTCCTGGGAACAGCTAAGATACTGCGCAGGACCCTCAAGCTCCCAGGCCTCTGGTAGAGGACCCGAGCTTGAAGGATAAACCGCCTGCAGGGGCGTGCTGGGTGTTTTTTTATATACACTCAACAAAAATATAAACGCAACACTTTTGTTACTGCTCCCATTCCCCATGGGATGGACTTAGAGACCTAAAATTCATTCCAGATACACAATATAACCATCCCTCCCAAACAGTGGTCACAAATCAGTCCAAATGTGTGGTAGTGGGCACATCTGCTATATTGAGATAATCCATCCCACCTCACAGGTGTGCCACATCAGGATGCTGATCTGACATCATGAGTAGTGCACAGGTGTACCTCAGACTGCCCACAACAAAAGGCCACCCTGGAATGTGCAGTTTTGTCTCACAGCAAAATGCCACAGATGCCACAAGCAATGAGGGAGCGTGCAATTGGCATGCTGACAGCAGGAATGTCAACCAGATCTGTCGCCCGTGCATTGAATGTTCATTTCTCAACCATAAGCCGTCTCCACAGGCGTTTCAGAGAATATGGCAGCACATCCAACCGGCCTCACAACCGCAGACCTCGTGTAACCACACCAGCCCAGGACCTCCACATCCAGCAGGTTCACCTCCAAGATCGTCTGAGACCAGCCACCCAGACAGCTGCTGGAACAATTGGTTTGCACAACCAAACAATTTCTGCACAAACTGTCAGAAACCGTCTCAGGGACGCTCAACTGCATGCCCGTCGTCCTCATCGGGGTCTTGACCTGACTCCAGCTCGTCGCCGTAACAGACTTGTGTGGGCAAATGCTCACATTCGATGGCGTCTGGCACGTTGGAGAGGTGTGCGCTTCACGGATGAATCATGGTTCACATTGTTCAGGGCAGATGGCAGCTGAGAATGTCCCAGTTCTTGCATGCCCAGCATACTCACCGGACATGTCACCCATTGAACATGTTCGGGATGTGCTTGACCGGCGTATACGACAGCGTGTACCAGTTCCCACGAATATCCAACAACCTCGCACAGCCATTGAAGTGGAGTGGACCAACATTCCACAGGCCACAATTGACAATCTGATAGACTCCATGCGACGATGTGTTGCACTGCATGAGGCAAATGGTGGTCACACCAGATACTGACCGGTTCTGGGTCCCCAGACCCCCAATAGAACAAAAAACTGTAAACTTCCAGGGTGGCCTTTTGTTGTGGGCAGTCTGAGGTACACCTGTGCACTACTCATGGTGTCAGATCAGCATCCTGATGTGGCACACCTGTGAGGTGGGATGGATTATCTCAATATAGCAGATGTGCCCACTACCACACATTTGGACTGATTTGTGACCACTGTTTGGGAGGGATGGTTATATTGTGTATCTGGAATGAATTTTAGGTCTCTAAGTCCATCCCATGGGGAATGGGAGCAAAAACAAAAGTGTTGCGTTTATATTTTTGTTCAGTGTATATATATATATATATATATATATATATATATATATATATATATATATATATATATATATATATGTGTGTGTGTGTGTGTGTGTGTGTGTGTGTGTGTGTGTGCATGTGTGTGTGTATAAATATATAAAATTACGTAAAATAAACTACTCAGAGGTTTAACAGAGAGCCAATGAAGAGCAGCTAATATGGAATAAATATACTCTCTCTTTCTAGTACCTGTCAGTACTTCTGTTGTAGGATTTTGGATTAAGTGGATTAACTTTCAGGATGATTTTCGAACAACCTGATTGTAAATTAGAATAGTCCATCCTAAAAGTAATAAATGCATAAACTAGTTTTTCAGTATCATTCTGAGACAGGGTGTTCCTAATTTTAGAACTATTGAACAAATGCAAGAAAGCAGCCCAGCACATTTGTTTAATTTGTTCACTGAAAGACCAATGTCAAAATGACTTCAAGATTCCTCAAAGTGTTACTGGCCAAGACAGAGTAAGCACCTGGTTAGATACCATGTTTCTAAGATTTTTAGGGCTGAGTACAGTACCCCCTGTTTTATCTGAATTTAGAAGCAGGAAATTATAAGTCATCCAGGTTTTTTTTTGTCTTTAAGAGCTTCCTGCAGTAATTGGTGTGTTATCTAGCTTCATGTATAGATAAAGATAAATTCAGTCCACTGTCAGAAGAAGACCATAAGAAATTATACCTACATCATACTCCAATCGCTGTAATAAAATATTATGTTCAACAGTATCAAATGCTCTACTAAGCTCTAGTAGGATAAGTACAGAGGGAAGCCCACTATACACTCCTCAAATCAGAGCCAGACATTTGAAACACCCGGGGCTTAGCCCTAAAGGGTAGTATGCATGTGGGATTTTTTTTTTTTTTTTTTTTTTAGGGGGGGGGGGGGGTGCTTTTAATTAAGCAGCAAGGCAGAACATAATCAGGGCTGTATCAAGACACAAGGACTAAACCCCAATTCAACCAGACCCAGAACTGATCCGGAATTAAAACAGGACTGCAACAGTTCAAAATCAGGACTGCTTAGGACTTAACCAAGACAGAACCAGAATCAAAACTAGATGATAGTAGCACTAAAAATCATCATAGACCTGCACTACACTTATTTTTTTTATTTCTACCAAAGTACAGATTCAGAAAAGTTCATATAATTATTTAGCCTTGTTGTGCAAACAAGCCTGCATAACTTAATAAATATATAACTTGAAAAATAACAAACCTAAAAAGAAACACTAGGTACGGGATAAAAGAGTACCTATGATACGGTGATTCTTTTGTAAACAACCATTTGACTAACGTGTGTCTCACCTGCTCTTGTTCCATCTCTGTTCTGTCCTCATTCTCCTCTCTATCCCTCTCTGTTCCTCTCTCTCCCTCTTTGTGCTGACAATCATCAAATATACAGTTGAAACCAGATATTTACGTACTCTTCAGATGAAAACACAAACACTTTTTTAATTGTAACATCAAATCAGACTAAATGTTTATTTTTTTTAGATTAATAAATATAAAAAACATATTTGTTAACTTTAAGAGTAAAGAGAGAAACTATCTGCATTTCTTAATTGCAAATGGCACCAAATTGTATTCAAAATTGAGCCACACTTATGGAGCTCCACAATTCGTTTCCTGGTGTTTTGGTTGACATTTCTTGATTTTCCCATTTCAAAGAAACAGGCTCTGTGTTTTGCCTTATATGCATCCACAGGTGTGCCGCCAATTTACTCACATGGACTCTACTAACCTCTCAGAAGCTTCTTCAGCTCAGAATGGAATCGTCTGGAGTTTTCTTATTAATTAACAATAAACTTAGTTTACATGTACTCCTAAATTTGATGAAAGTGATAAAAAAATAGAAAGCTCTGTCTCTCTTTATTCTGACATTTAACTAATTCAAAAGATATTTCAATATTTATTTATCCAAAACAAAACAAGTTTACTCTAAATTGATGTTGTACAGTAAAAAAATGTTCTTCTGTTTTTTCTTTTCTCATTGAAAGAAGCCCCTTACGTCCATTCTTGTGTATCAGTACATTACTGAAACCGATTTATTTAGCCGTGGAGGGTAACAACTGAAAATATGAAATAGACACACATGTAAGCTAAGACTCTCTAAAGAAACAGCATTGTTGTTGTTCAGCTTTTCATTTCGCTATTTGTTAATTCAATTGAAGAGGAAGTAATGTAATATGGGTCAAGTGATCAGTTTGATATCAATCTTTCATGATACACCGTCATATTTACATTATTTGTACAGTACGAATGATTTGCTTTGGTACCTGGTCGAACTTCACTTCTCCTCTGTCTGTCTGGCTCTGTTTCTCCAACAGCGCACTCGCAGGCTGCAGCTGCCCCGCCCCGCTTAGTGCCTGAGCTCGGATCATACCAATATTAGGGGGGATTTACGCACAGTTGTAAATTCCCACAGTGTGCACTATGTGCTTCGAATATTGTGTGTAGTTTTTTGTTTTATACAGTTGTCAGCCAGGCATCTAACTATGAAAAAATTACACTCCAAAAGACCCCGGGCTTCTGAAAAAACAACCCGGGCTTAAGCCAACCCCCCCCGCTCCGCCACTGCTGCACTGCACAGCATGCACTATGGCACACCTGTGAGGTTTAATTCCATCATCTACCTTCTTCCACTCGGATATATTTTTCGTAAATATAATATTCAGTTCCACTGCTACGCCGATGACACCCAGCTCTATCTCTCTACCAAACCTGACTCTACTCTTCCTCCACCCTCCCTTATCCTCTGTCTAGCTGAACTCAATTCTTGGTTCTCCTCCAACTTTCTTAAACTCAACAGCAATAAATCGGAACTTCTTCTGGTTGGCACCAAACGACTGCTATCCAGAATTAACAATTTCTCTCTCACCATCAATAACTCACTGGTCCCTATCTCTCCTTCTGTGAAAAGCTTGGGTGTCATTCTCGATAGCACATTATCCTTTAACTCGCATATCAATAATATTACACGTGCAGCATATTTCCAACTCCGTAACATTAATCGCCTCCGCCCCTTCCTCACACCTTACGCCACTGCCATTCTCATCCATAATCTTGTTATCTCTAGAATTGACTACTGCAACTCATTATTATTTGGCCTCACACAAAAATCTATCAACAAGCTCCAACGTGTCCAGAACTCTGCTGCCCGTATTATTACTAGGACTTCTTCTACCCACCACATCTCCCCAATCCTGAAGCAACTTCACTGGCTCCCGGTCAAATTTCGCATCCATTTTAAAATAATTCTGTATACGTTCAAGGCTATTCACTCTCTCTCTCCACCGTACCTCTCTGACTTATTACAGATGAAGCTCCCATCCCGCTGCCTCAGATCTTCATCTTCTCTTTCTCTCTCTGTTCCCTCTGCTCGTCTGATCACAATGGGAGGGAGGGCCTTTAGTTGCTCTGCCCCTCGACTTTGGAATTCCCTACCCCCGGACCTCAGAAATATTAGCTCATTCTCTCTTTTTAAGTCCACCCTTAAAACTCATTTGTTTAAAATTGCCTATTCTTAAATTTCTGTATGTTTTAACTTTTATCTTCTATTCTTATCATTGTGTATATTTCCAGTTTTTATCTGTTGTACAGTGTCCTTGGGTGCTTTGAAAGGCGCTATTTAAATAAAATGTATTATTATTATTATTATTATTATTATTATTATTATTATGTTGTTTAGTTTGTGTTTGGGAGTTGTGTCCTTGGGATGAACCAGTTTTTGTAGTGGCTGGGTTTGACATGCACTGGGATGTCGTGCTTGGAGAAGATTCTCCCTGAGTTTCTCTGATAAACCTGCGACATAAAGGATGACAATGTTGATGTCTGACCATTGTTACTGTGCATCGTTATTGATCTGATGATAGCCCAGTTGGGATAACCGCATTTTTTAAGAGCTTTCTTTACATATGTGTGTTCCTTTTCTTTCCTTTCTGGCTTTGAGTAATCAAGATTCTGCAACACCATCAGAAAACATTTCCTCTATGTTTGTGTTCCAGAGTGTGGTGGGAGTCAAAGGTACTGGTCTGCATGCACGGGCTTACGATAAACTAAAATAAAATAAATAGACTTATTAAAAGAGCCAACAGTGTACACAACATTGTGTTAATGTCTGCCAGGCATGCATTAACCCAAGTCAGCTGACCAATGTGAAGCACATTAAAGCAGTCAATTAACCACAGCACATCAGCTGATCACACTGTTTAAAACTGCTACTACCCAGCTCATTAATTAACTGATTTTCTTCTACATATCTCATTGTCAAATCTCAAACTGGGCATTTGAGCTGCTGTAACCTGCATACAGTTGCTGTTACAGAATTCCCAGTACCCCCTACAATTGCTACACTTGTGTAACTCACTGAATATCATCAGTCATGTTTTGTCACTTATCCCCACTCTGTGCTTATTTCTGCTCTCTACCACCTGCTTTCCCATATACATATATATGAGCATGTAGGAGTTAGCTCGTGCTAACTCATGTTAGCAGTTACTGTATTAGCAGTGGAGCTGGCAAAGAATCAACTAAGGGATAACTGCATCTATGCAAGCATTCAACTTGAGGTGACACTAAGGCAAAACACATGTGTAGCATTCTTTCATTTCATGGAGATATGTCACGGTCATTTAGCAAAATACTCATCTGATGCTGAAAAAACAGTCTATGCGTTTATCAGCTTTGGGCTGACAGGGACTAGTACTGACAGGGACTAGAAAGAGAAAGAGTATTTCTCCCATACTGGCTTCTTCATTGGCTCCCTGTTAAATCCAGCAACTGAATTTAAAATCCTGCTCTTCACATACAAAGTCTTAAATAATCAGGTCTTATAAGTGACCTTCTAGTGCCATATCACCTCATTAGAGAACTTCGCTGTCAGACTGTGGGCTTATTTGTGTTTTCCCATGATGCATTGAATGTCACCCTTTTCACTTATACTATGTGTTTATACAATTCTCTGTTCTCAATTTAATTATTAGTTATTATTAATCTCTGGCTCTGTACCACAGCGTGTCTTTGTCCTGTTTTCCTCCCCTCACCCCCAATTGGTCATGGCAGATGGCTGTCCCTCCCTAAGCCTGGCCTTGCCGGAGGTTTCTTCATGTTAAAAGGGAGGTTTTCCTTTCTACTGTTGCCAAAGCACTTGCTCATACCGGGTCATATGATTGTTGGGATTTTCTCTATGTTCTTTTTATCATTGTAGGGTCTTTGCCTTACAATATAAAGTGCCTTTAGGCAATTGTAGTTGTGATTTCATGCTATGTAAATAAAATTTAATTGAAATTTTCATACTGTTTCTATTCCTTCTCTGCGCAGAAGTCCATTTTGAATTAGCTTCTTTGAATCCGCTACTGACAGTTTTATCCAAATGAAATTCAAATGTGAGAACATTATCAATTCATTTACAACTAAACCATTCACAGGTTTTCTATTTTGTTCCCAGGTTGAAATGGGGAAAAAAAATCAACACGTGAGCCTTAAACTATGTTTTCTATATTCATGATTTTTTTTTAAATAAAATTACGTTATCCCTACAACTGCATACACACTGGAAGTGATTCACAGTGACGTGGCAACCAGGAAAGTAAAGGAAAATCTACAACTTCAAGTGACTATGGATGAAATAACTGCTGGCAATGCGAAGTGTGTGGGACCCAAGATAAATGTTTCTCAACTTCCAGGTGAGTCAACCAGTAAGAGTGAAAAATAAATGTTTGACATATGACCAGGTAGTAATATCTTCCACAGGATAACTAAGCACCTGGAGCCTGGAATGTATGCAAACAACAAGCCATCAGCTTCAAAGCAATGTGCGATAAACAAATTATTTCCAATCTATAGGCACCTTAGTTGGGTTATTTGGGACTTAATTGATGTTATGGGATTGAAATACAAGAAAATACAACAATGAAAAATGTCTGTACAGCTAATTGAAATGTAGTTAAGGGTTTTGGTAAGTACAGGCAGGTTTTAGTTGATGGCACTCAGACACATTACTGTTATGTTTAAAAAGACATTTGTTTCACTGAAGCATGAGTTTAATAATTTATACATGAAGCTGATCTAAGCATAAAAAGAATGGTGGTTAAAAGGGTGTATTAGGATGAGGTATAAGGTAAAATGGGGTGGAGTAGGATGCAAGTGGATTGGGGTTGCATGGGGGGTTCCCCACCTGGTCACACCTTGTTGCAATCTACTTGGGGGAGAACAGTGGTAAAACAGGGTACAAAACATTTATGGATGCTTCACATACATAAACAAAATAAGGCATATGTTTGCATCAACTGACAACAGCATAGTTTCAGAAAGAAAGAAAGAAAAAAAAATGTAACAATAGATTTTTTTGTTTGGTAGCAGTTGATAAACTATTTCATTGACAGCACATAGTGAAAACAAGAGTGAAATCGTAGGTATGATTGCGTTCTAAGTGCTATTTCTAGAGGTAGCCTTTCACTGAAGTAATACACAAATAGTAACTGTCGTATTAAAACAGGCAGCTGCTATGTCCTTGTCTGTAATATACACACAACAACTACTGAGTCTCAACCAAAATATCAAATGAAGAGATCAAATAAGAAAAACAATGGCCTTTTAGGAAATTGTCTATATAATAATAACGGCATTTAGAATAAAACTAATTAAAGAAATGTTACATGAGTCCTAAAAACTGGGTTATCACTTGCATCTGAATCCAACATTACAAACCAGTATTGCAGTTTGCTTCATCATGTTTAATGATGCAGTCTGAGTAGTTCAAGAAGGTCAAGTCACAGATTCAAAGATTTGGCCTTGGATTCAGGTTTGTTGTCCATGCGACAAGCACTTGATCAAATGAATGGTAGGCAGTTCAAGATTCATGCATGATGAGAGAATGACAGCTGACAGTCAAACAAGGCTTGGTATAAGATAGCGACAATACGGCAAAGACTGAGCAAAAACCATCCGCAAATTACTTGTTTTGATTTGACTAAACCTGCTGCAGAAACAAAAGGAACTCAATTCATAAAGACAATTTAGAATCACATCTACAGAGATATCAAGTATTTGATATTCTGTAAATGGATCAAACATGAAATAAAATGCAAGAAAAAAAAGAAAATATGACCATAAAATAAGAAAACTGGAATTAAAATTCATCCTGCTTGTCTTAAAACGGTGGCTTTCTGCATTAACAGCATTTGATCAAATGGAGAGCTTTTTACTTGTTGGTAATTATCTAATTAAACTAATTAAATTAACACACATTAGCTCCTTTATGTTGATAAAATAGACTCAATTTGACTTTAAAGTATTTCAAGCATAAAATTATGCAGTGTGTTTTTCTTTAAATCATTCAAAAGGCTTGTAAACAAACGTGATACAATATTTCTTTTAAAGCTGTCGTAGTGATCTGCAAAATTGGAAACAATATTGCTCTTGTATTGCAGTGTAGAGCTATAGGTAACTAGGTATAGGTAAGTCTCATGTGTGAGAAACTAGTCAGATTAGGTTATACGTGATTTTATTTGTATGCTGAGCTTACTTTATAATTACTGAATCCTTTCACATTACATAATAAAGAGCTTTTGAATTTGGACTGGCTGATATTCATCTAAAAAACCTACATTTAGCATTTTTTGTTGATATCAGCTGGTATTATCTCAGTTCTCTTTCTCCACAAATCCAGTAAATATATCTAATATAGTATAAACTTAGTAGTAGCATCCACATCTACGCAGTACATGAGCCAGTTATAAAAGTAAAAAATAGTAAAAATTAATTAAAAAACAGATTTTCAATTATCTTTCAGTTTATGAGCTATCGAAAGTAATTAAATTCACTGTGATAGAAGGTAAAGCTTATATGTCCTCTCCATCTTGGTTGTCTATTACCTATTCTGGGAGAGGTCTCTTCTCTTCTCAAGTTTGTGTAAGTTTTTTCTTATCTGTCCTCCTATCCCGTCTATTTCACTGTTTCTATTATTTTTACTTCATATTTAAAAAAAAAAAACACCCCCCCCCCCCAGAAAAGAATAGAATAAGTAGCTGTTTCCACAGCTAGTTTCATAAAGTTTAATTTATTTTCTACTGAAGCCAGTGATGCTCATTAGTCACTGAAAACATTAAACATTAATTTAACTAGTATTACTTTCTGAGCACAGGTCTGGAACAAATCATCCACAATGATGATGATTTAGACAGATGTCTGTCAAGGAACATAATGTACACTGTTGTGCAAAAGTCTTGAACCACACCTCACTTCTTTATGTTTTGCTTCCATGGATCCAGATTTTCTTGTAATGTTTTTAAAATGGTCTTCAGCAATAGTTTTCCAGATTTTCTGAAGGTCTTTTTTTAAGTTTTTTGTTTTCTTGGAAAGTTAGCTGCATTTTCTCCAATTTTCAGAAAAAAAACACCAACAATGACACAGTTAGGCAAAAATAAATATTATATTATCTAAATATTATTATATATTTTCACCAACAGGGTGATTCCCAAAGAGCATTGGCAACAACCTGGACACAGGACCTGAGAGATACAGCTGGCCATTCAGTTCATCCATTTACAGTTCACCAAATACTCCTAAGGAAGGAAATGCTAAATTACACAAGAACTAGACTGAATGTCCTATGGAATGATGAATTCACATGTCTATAGCCAACTGTAAAACATGTTGGAGGCTCTGTTGTGAGTTGAGTCTGCATTTCAGCCAGAGTTTTCATTATGATAATGATCCAAACCACACTGCCAGCGCAGTAAAAGTATACCTGACAGAAAAACACTAAATGGATTATCAGCTACAGCTTAGCCTTGATCTGAACATTATTTAAGCAACATGGGATCATCTGAACAGAGAATGGAACAAAAGGCAGTCAAAATCCAAAGAGGAGGGTTTTTTTTAAAATGTCCTTTAGGAAGCCTGTAGAACTATTCCTGAAAACTACAGAGAAATTAAAAGAAAGCTTGCCTAAGATGGTTAAGTGCCTCTTGACAATAAATAAAGATGTTAATACAAAAATATTGGCTTTTTGTACAAACATCATTTTTGCCTTATACACCGTATTTATATATTTATAAGTATACTGATAAGTGGGATGCAAAAGTTTGTTAATAGTCATTACTTGCCGGTATAAATCTTTGGTTGTTACAATAAAAAATGTCAGTTAAATATATCATATAGGAGACACACACAGTGTTATTTGAGAAGTAAAATGAAGTTTATTGGATTTACAGAAAGTGTGCAATAATTGTTTAAACAAAATCAGGCAGGTGCATAAATTTGGGCACCACAAAAAAAATAAAATAAAATAAAATCAATATTTAGTAGATCTGCCTTTTGCAGAAATTACAGCCTTTAAACGCTTCCTGTAGGTTCCAATGAGAGTCTGGATTGTGGTTGAAGGTGTTTTGGACCATTCCTCTTTACAAAACATCTCTAGTTCATTCAGGTTTGATGGCTTCTGAGCATGGACAGCTCTCTTTAACTCACACCACAGATTTTCAAAAATATTCAGGTCTGGGGACTGAGATGGCCATTCCAGAACGTTGTACTTGTTCCTCTGCATGAATGCCTTAGTGGATTTTGAGCAGTGTTTCAGGTTGTTGTCTTATTGAAAGATCCAGCCCCGGCACAGCTTCAGCTTTGTCACCGATTTCTGGACATTGATCTCCAGAATCTGCTGATACTGAGTGGAATCCATGTGTCCCTCAACTTTGACAAGATTCCCAGTCCCTGCACTGGCCACACCACCATATTTTACTGTAGGTAGCAGGTGGTTTTTATTTTGGAATGCTGTGTTCTTTTTCCTCCATGCATAACGCCCCTTGTTATGCCCAAATAACTCAATTTTAGTTTCATCAGTCCACAGCACCTTATGCCAGAATGAAGCTGGTTTAGCATACCTCAAGCGGCTCTGTTTGTGCTGTGGGTGGAGAAAAGGCTTCCTCTGCACCACTCTCGCATACAGCAACTCCTTGTGTAAAGTGCGCCGAATGGTTGAACAATGCACGGTGACCCCATCTCCTGCAAGATGATGTTGTAGGCCTTTGGTGCTGATCTGTGGGTTAACTCTGACTGTTCTCACCATTCGTCGCTTCTGTCTATCTGAGATTTTTCTTGGTCTGCCACTTCGAGCCTTAACTTGAACTGAGCCTTTGGTCTTCCATTTTCTCAATATGTTCCTAACTGTGGAAACAGACAGCTTAAAGCTCTGAGAAAGCTTTCTGTATCCTTCCCCTAAACCAGACCTTCCCAAAGTGTGGCGCCCGCCCCCTAGGGGGCGCGCAGAGCCATGGCAGGGGGAGGGCGCGGGATGACAAGGGGGGGAAAAAAACAAAACGCTTGGACACTGCGAGCACGGGGCGCCTACAGAAACGCAAAGCAGGAGATGAAGCATAGCTGAATATGTTTCCAAACCAACTTCATTCTAAGCCAAAGACTAGAAAATATGGTGAAGCATATCTTCCCTTTGGTTTCACCTGCACAAGTGCCGAGGTAGGTCTCCCCTGCAGAATTGGTTTTCCCTTCGTCGGGAGCAGCGCTGGGCTGTTTAAATCACGGTCAAACAGTATCTCACATTCTTGATTTTTAGTTCACAAACACTTCTTGTATTGACTAACTACTCCTGACATTTTGGAGATATACATACTATACTATACTTTATACAGTAAAGTTACAGTGGGATACAAATAATATCAGGCAGATCCTGCCACGATTTGTTCCCTCGGTTCAAATCACGGACAAACAGTATCCCACAGCTGTTTATGTTTTTAAACCTATTTTGCACAGAGAGGCATCTTTTGAAAAATGCATTGATAGCAATGTTGAATATTATTACACAGGAGAAAAAAAAACAACTACACATAAAATAATCACACCGTGACGCCTCTGCCTTTGTAAATGGAGGGACAGTAACTGCGTGTGTATGTAAGCGTGTAAAACCTGCAGACAGTAAGATTAACAGTATTTTGTCTCTATCTGCCATTCTGCAATTCATCTTCAATCTCCGTTTTCGGTGATTCCCAACGTCGTTTACGTGTGGACGAAACAGCTGCGTTTTCAAAAATACTCGTGTAGGTGCGGATGTAGCGTAAAAGAGTTAGTAGTTTATTTTCTTACTACCTGCAATTTATCGCAGATTACTTGTATTTGCTTAATTGTTTACTAAATGTTTGAGGTGTGAAAGAAACCGCAATGGAGCAAAATATGGGTGTGTGTGGTTGGAGGATGTGTGCGTGTGTGTGCGTGTACTCTTCAGAGAACATTAAAAGAGGAGGGAAACTTACAATTGACCCCCTTAAATACTCTTTCTCATTATTGGATTCACCTGTGTATGTAGGTCAGGGGTCACTGAGCTTACCAAGCCAATTTGAGTTCCAATAAATAGTTCTAAAGGTTTTGGAATCAATAAAATGACAACAGTGCCCAAATTTATGCACCTGCCTGATTTTGTTTAAACAATTATCGCACACTTTCTGTAAATCTAATAAACTTTATCTCACTCCTCAAATATCACTGTGTGTCTCCTATATGATATATTTAACTGACATTTTTTATTGTAACAACCAACGATTTATACAGGGAAATAATGACTATTAACAAGGTTGCCCAAACCTTTGCATCCCACTGTGTACTTATATACTGTATTTCAATGTATATGTCCACATGATTTAATATAAGACATTGCACCAATTTTTATCTACGTTTAAAATATGAAGAAATAAGGCAGGCTCAAGACCTTTGCAAAGTACTGCCTATCATTTCGGTGTAGATGGAAATCATGTGACACTACAGTCACAGGAATGTCATTTAACACCTCTATTTACGAGCACGCATACAGTCACATGGTACTAGCATGCACACTCTAATCCGCATGCTACGAGCTCAATATTCTCTGACGACTACTCGTGCCCACTGGCACCAGTTTTCTTGTAATGTTAACAAGTCTCTGCTGAACAATTAATATGAAATTAATGTGATCATTCCAGTCTAACCAAAGCTGTGGCAAAACACAGTGCTGATAAAAACACCTCTCAAAGGCTCAGGGAAGATACGAGATATGAGCACTATCGTGCCATGTCCCCAAATAGCACAAATGGCTATAGAGCAAGGACCTGATGCCAAGCAACACGATACACTGCTGGAACCAGGTTCTCAATCTGCATGACGCATGAATAGCTGGTGGACCAGATGCGTGTGTCCCAAACAAAACATTACACACTGCCAAAAAGATACATTCTCACAAGCAATTTCACTACATATACTGCTTACTGCTTAAACAAAAACAAACAAACAAAAGAAAATAAAACAAAACAGATAAGGGTGGTAATTTGTCATTCTGACATTGCTGATTGTTTCCTTCAACAATCACTATTTTACAATCTTTTTAATATAACTGTGTTCTGTGTAAAATGGATTTGCCCTAGCTTCTGGCATGATTCAAAACAAGTGGGCAATTTTAACAGAAAAATATTTTTGTTAGCAGTTAATTTAATCTTACTCACAAAAGGATGCTGAAAAATGTATTGGCTTAAATTTCTATACAGTTTGAAAATTGTGTTTGTCCGGTTTCCCTCATAGAATTGTGGCCAAATACATTTCCATATAGTAAACAGGGTAGATATTTGTTGGTGTATTAAAAAAGACAAATTTAGATTATTTGACTTTAATTTTAACTTTAATTTCTTTATACTTTGTGACCTAGATGTCAAGAAGTAAGACCGAGTATGTGAGGAAATTACTTGTTTTTGCAGTGTAAGCCATGTATGTTTTCTTTCTCACATACATACACACTGATAATGACACAAACAGGCAAGATGAGAGAGGTAGAGGAGGCATTACCCCATGAAGCTCCTTCAAAACGATAACAGGACAGAAACAGGGAGAGGATTATGTAAATTAGCACATTGTACAATATCATAACACACACACACACACACACACACACACTCTCATACACACCTCTCACACATACATAAAGAGGTCATCTGCTTTTGTAAGGTTAGTGTATGTGTATAGTGTTTGTGGTCAAGGCAAACGTTTTGGCACAGGAACAAATTTTGTGTTTCATACATTTTGCCATTTGTTTCAATGATATAGTGAAAAATAATCGCAATCATTTCATAAGCTTCAAAGAGTTCCTTGGCAAAAAACAAACAAACAATCAAATTCATGCAAAGAGACAGTACTTATAGTTATGACACCTCTTCTTTATAATTTCTCCAGTTTGCTGTGGCATGCTCAATATCAGCTTCTGGACCAAAACCTGAATAAAGGTGACTCAATCCTGCCTTATCAGTGCTCAGAGTTGATCAGTTTGTGAGCTTTTCGATTGTCCAGCCACTTCCAGTGAATAAGAAACAATTTGCTGAAATTATGTGAATCTGTACTTAGTGATAACTAAGTGGCTGAGAGAGCATCAAACTAACATTTTGGATCCATACCTAAGAGAATCTTTAAAAAAACAGGTAAACAAGCAAAACATGAAATGTAAATGATTGTTCTTCACTTAGAAACATGTAAAAATAATTAAATGAAAACTGAACCAGTACAGTATATAAAACACAGTTTTTGCCACTATCAAAACTTGACTGTAGCTATGACTGTATATTTGGCTAACCAAAGGTACGCACTATCATTTAAATTATATGTCATCTCTCAGTGTAGTGTGGTATTTGATGTATATTGCACATAACACACCAGATTCAGGATTAACAATATCTGTAAATGTCTCATTTTATCACAGAAAGACAGAAGCTGTGGAACTTACGAAAAAGCAAATGCCACCAGTGCCCCACTGACCACTATGAAGTCCAGGATGTTCCACAGGTCTCTGAAGTAGGATCCAGGATGAAGCAATAGCCCCAGGTCTACCATCTAAACCAAGAACAGGTAATTTATGTTCTTTTGCTTATTTTGTTTAACTTAAAATTACCTATTAAAATCAACTGTTATAAGGACTTTCTTCTGTTTATACTTTTGCTGATAATGAGTATCCACTATTACAATGGTAATAGTGTATGACAAAAAATAAAAAAATAACAAAAAAATGTTAGAGACAGCAGTGTAATCACTCTCGCTGGCAGAAGAGTAAGACAAAAGTCATGAACTGCAGATTTAAATGAATATTGAAATGCGATTAAATATGGTGTTAAATTCCTCACTGACAGAACACTGTCAGATTTAAATACTGTGGATTATACATATAAGAACCATAACACAGCAGATATACTGAGTGAACTGCACTGGTCACAGTGAGGTACATTCCTGCCTCAGTATCGTATTATAGTATTACTTATTTGGTTTCTGCAAGTAAAAACTGAAATGACTCACCAGTTTGCTTCTGATAAAATATAATGAAAACACATACTAAATACAGTGAACAATAGTGAATTTCAAATGGTATTAGTGTTTACCTTGATCACCATTTCAAAAGTGAAAACACCAGTAAAGGCATAGTCCAGATATTTGAGCACCTGTAAAAAGACTCGATTATTACTGACAAAGACAACAAAGTAGAAAAGAAACTGTAGATACTATTCTGAAATAGTTCTACTTGCGTAATAATCCAGTATATAATAATCTATCATAGATGTATGGCCCCATTTTTAGGCGCCACACACAGACAAAAAATATATATAAATGTATATAAAAAACCTGACTCAGGCAGAAGAAAAGATAAGAAAATATACTTCTCTCAGTTCTGTATGAGTACAGTGGGTATTGTATGTAGTTTTATTACTGTGTACTCTGTGTCTCACATTGTTGCGGGGTGCATTAGTCCAGACAGGGTCCTCTGCTGCCAGAGCAATACTGCTCATCGCAATGACAACCAGGATGGACATCTCAAAATAACGCAGAGTCACAATATAGTGACACAACCGCCTCACCCTGAGGAAAAAGAGGCCAAGAAAAAAGAAGTAAGTACTTGCTGTTGCTTCACTGTTCTTGTCCCTTCCCACACTCCAGCAGTGTTAAAATGCTATATACAACTGGTGCCTGTCAGCACTCATCTGTACCATGAGATTGGCTTTTAGTAAGACATGCAATATGTTCTTTTTTACAGATATGAAATAAAATACCACCCAAGAGCTACACTGGCTAACATTCACAGGATGTTGTGATGGCTCAGTGTGGTAGCACCTTATAACCATATGGAGGGAGGAAGCAGAGCTCAGAACTCACGGATTGGTCTGTCCAAAGATGAACATTGAACTGTAAGGCAGGATGGGTTTAGGCCCACTTGGGCCTAGATCCTCCAGGGTCTTCTCATTTATGGGCACTGTTTCACAATCAATACTGTTCACTGCAAAGAAAGATCATCAGACCGTGATAATGCTCATTAGTGGCACTGAATATCATCATCATCAAGATCACTATTTCTGTCATATAATGTGTTTCTCAGAGCAGCATTGAAAAATGAATACAATGTCTTTCAGCACCAACACGAGCGAGGGAATTATCTTCCACGGCACTGAAGGAACCCTGAAAATGCTGGCTAACGACAAATGTAAATTCTGCAAAAATATATAATTCATGTTGGCAAGAATGTCAATTGCAGGCAAGTAAAATTAACATTGAATCAGTGTGCAACTTTGCTACAACAATGCCGGACTCTAGAGCAGGGCGATATTACCAAAAATATTTATCACGATATACATTTGAAAATTTGCGATAACAATATAATTAACGATATAAGTGACGATATAACTGACACTAGGCAAAATACTTTACAACTCCACAACTTTATGCGTGCAAAAAAAAAAAAAATCAATTAAAAAAGCAGCTGTTTTTTATGTGCATTAAAGTTATATAAAAATTTAACAGTGCAAATGCAAAATCCTTGCTGACAGTTTAACCAAAAGGCATTTCCAGTGGAAATTGGCCGACATATCCTCAGCATAACCATATATATATTTAAAAAGAGGTTATACACACACAATACGGTAATATTATGTTGAAGCACAGTGCGTATCACTCCGTTCGTAGCTTAGCAAAGTCGTATTAAAACATTTTCCAGCACCGTGTACCACAAATAATCGTTTCGAATTCAGTAAACACAACCAGAATTCATACATAAGGCACATGGGATTATAAGGGGCACTGTCGATTTTCGGAAAACTCAAAGGATTGATTTTAAGTGTGCCATATTTTCCAAAAAACATGGTAATAACGACGGCCCGCTAGCATGCGCTACCAAAAATAGTGCTTTGTTGTGTATCTGACGGACGAAAGCTAAAACAGTGCGACACCACTGAAGTTGCAACATAGAACCAATTCTGTTTCATCCGTTTCATTCACCGATCCGCTTTCGCCCTTCTCATTCTCTGTTGCCGGCACGCTTTTTCTGCCATTTGCGTATGAAAACAAAGGCACTGCGCATGCGGGTTTTACCCATATTCTATCACGATATTTCATTTTCTTATTGTTGCCCGACATTATGACATTGTTGCCCGGTATTACCGTGAACGGTATGGCCCAGCCCTACCGGACTCTGCAGTTTTTTCTGGTCCCCACCCAAACTGGACCATGTGTGAGATATTTGGCATGTTCTCCCAAAATTGCTGACTGTCTAAAACCAATTTGAGCTTTATTGATGACTGGAAAAGTTTCTCTGGAAAAACTGGTCTTAGGAACGATTACATCCATTTCACTTTGGATGTAGCAGCCTGCCCTCCCCCCCAAAAAAACAACAACAACAAAACAAAAAAACAAAAAATAACAAATATCACATAACAAAAAAAAAAAAAGACTGTACAGAGTTGGGACCCGGAAGCAGAGTTGCAGAGTTACACACACCTCTCTGCAGCTTCTCTCCTCTTGTTACCACATTTAACAAACCATGTTATCAACTCCATCCCCATAGACACTATCTGCTCACAGGCCACCAAAAACAAACCAAACATCAGCAAAAAATAAATGATTTAAACATTTAAAAAAAAATCACAAAAAAGTAACAATATACTATTCAAAACTGCAATGAAAAAAAAACTGTTGTGGATTAACATCAGATATCTCTCTTCTAAGTCCATGTTAGTAAATTAATTAATAATTCATCAACATATTGATTTACTCTGCTTTACATAAACTGGGTTACAGCAGGGTGATTATGTTAGTTTAAATGAATTAACATGCCTGACTAATACTAACTGATAGCACAGGCTGGGGTGAGGGAGTGACAGCAATCTCCACTACTCCACCTTAACCATACATCAGAGTTTTAATTAATTTTTAAAGCCTGACACTTAGCCTCGTGCATCCTGACTGGAAAACTCGAAAATCTGTTTTTAGTTGTTGTCTATCTATTGTCCGCCTGGTCCACACTCAGAGTTCATATCTGATTCTATCTGATTTCTATCTGTCTTTCTCCAGCTGATCTTCAGTAATTGCTTCCTACAACTCAAAGATGTCATGCCATTGCGACATATATCTTAATTTTAAATATGATCAACCTATATCTATTAATGGGCTACGTACCAAAGGCCTTTAAGCTGGGAGTAACTCAACCATTACTTAAAAGGCCATCACTTTATCCAGCTAGGGGCCAATTTCCAACCTTCCTTTTAATCTCAAAAAATCTTTAAGTAGTTGTAAAACGGATAACTGATCATCTTTAGAGAAATTGTTTATTTGAAGAGTTTCACTCAGGTTTCAGAATTCATCACAGTACAAAAAAGCATTAGTAGGGGTTATAAATGATCTTCTCATGGCCTCTGGCAGTGGCACGTCTCTGTGCTTGTCCCACTGCTCAGTGCAGAATTCGATACTGTTGACCACAATATTTTGTTACAGAAATTAGAGCATACCATAGAAATTAAAGGCTGCGGTGGTGTCAGTCACATGTAACAGGCTCAGAATTTTTCATTTAAATATATAGTCCTCTTCAAGCATTAAGTTTATTTCTGGAGTTACTCAGGGTTCCATGCCAGGACCAATATGGTTTACATTATGCATGCTTCCCTTAGGGAGTATCATTAGAAAGCATATACACACACTGCTGCTGTGCAATTTTATCTTTCTGTCTTAGGTGCACCAGCGCAAAAATTAGGTGCACCTAAATTTTTCAACCACATCACTTAACAACGCAACTTTAGATGTTCATTTTTTTTAAAAATTGCTGTCCTTACTGACAATATTAATTTGTAAATGATTAACTAACAGTCTTGTCAACACAACGTTCTTTATTTGGAGCACATTTCTACAAGGAAGATAAATTACCGTATTTTTTGGACCATAAGACACACCGGATTATGAACTTTAGTCAACTCATTCTTCTTGCTTCCTCCACTTCTATACCATTGATTCATGAATGTTGAATTCTCTCGCAGCTGCTTTATTCTCATGTTCTACTTAGTGACTGATAAGAGTTTGAAATCCGCTTTGTAAGCATGTCTCTTAACAGGTGCCATTTTTGGGGTGCACAATAAACAGAATATAGTAATATTATGTTGAAGCACAGTACGTATTAATCTGCGACGCTCCTGACTACAGTAGCCGTAATGCTCCAACAACGTAGGATTTTTTTTTGTCGAACCATTGAGAAATTAGGTTGTATTTCCGACCAAATTGGTCGCATTCTAGAGCCCTGTATAGCGTCAAATCAATCATAGAGCACTCCACTCTTGGCCTGCTGCCTTATATGTGGTTTTTAGGTTATTTAAAGATAGAATGGAAGGCAAAGCCTTCAGTTTTTAGGCCCCTCTTCTCTGGAACCAGCTCCTAGTTTGGCTTCGGGTGACAGAAACTCTTTCTACTTTGATGATTAGGCTTAAAACTTTACTTTTTGAAAAAGCTTGTAGTTATTAGATTACCCTAAACCCTCCCTTAGTTATACAGGGAGTGCAGAATTATTAGGCAAATGAGTATTTTGTCCACATCATCCTCTTCATGCATGTTGTCTTACTCCAAGGTGTATAGGCTCGAAAGCCTACTACCAATAAAGCATATTAGGTGATGTGCATCTCTGTAATGAGAAGGGGTGTGGTCTAATGACATCAGCACCCTATATCAGGTGTGCATAATTATTAGGCAACGTCCTTCCCTTTGGCAAAATGGGTCAAAAGAAGGACTTGACAGGCTCAGAAAAGTCAAAAATAGTGAGATATCTTGCAGAGGGATGCAGCAGTCTCAAAATTGCAAAGTTTCTGAAGCGTGATCATCGAACAATCAAGCGTTTCATTCAAAATAGTCAACAGGTTCGCAAGAAGCGTGTGGAAAAACCAAGGCGCAAAATAACTGCCCATGAACTGAGAAAAGTCAAGCGTGCAGCTGCCAAGATGCCACTTGCCACCAGTTTGGCCATATTTCAGAGCTGCAACATCACTGGAGTGCCCAAAAGCACAAGGTGTGCAATACTCAGAGACATGGCCAAGTTAAGAAAGGCTGAAAGACGACCACCACTGAACAAGACACACAAGCTGAAACGTCAAGACTGGGCCAAGAAATATCTCAAGACTGATTTTTCTAAGGTTTTATGGACTGATGAAATGAGAGTGAGTCTTGATGGGCCAGATGGATGGGCCCGTGGCTGGATTGGTAAAGGGCAGAGAGCTCCAGTCCGACTCAGACGCCAGCAAGGTGGAGGTGGAGTACTGGTTTGGGCTGGTATCATCAAAGATGAGCTTGTGGGGCCTTTTCGGCTTGAGGATGGAGTCAAGCTCAACTCCCAGTTCTACTGCCAGTTTCTGGAAGACACCTTCTTCAAGCAGTGGTACAGGAAGAAGTCTGCATCCTTCAAGAAAAACATGATTTTCATGCAGGACAATGCTCCATCACACGCGTCCAAGTACTCCACAGCGTGGCTGGCAAGAAAGGGTATAAAAGAAGAAAAACTAATGACATGGCCTCCTTGTTCACCTGATCTGAACCCCATTGAGAACCTGTGGTCCATCATCAAATGTGAGATTTACAAGGAGGGAAAATAGTACACCTCTCTGAACAGTGTCTGGGAGGCTGTGGTTGCTGCTGCACGCAATGTTGATGGTGAACAGATCAAAACACTGACAGAATCCATGGATGGCAGGCTTTTGAGTGTCCTTACAAAGAAAGGTGGCTATATTGGTCGCTGATTTGTTTTTGTTTTGTTTTTGAATGTCAGAAATGTATATACACACATATATATATATATATACACATATATATATATACATACATATATATATATATATACATACATACACATACACATATATATATATATATATATATATATATATATATATATATATATATACACATATATATATATATGTCGGTGGGCAAGAGACGAAAACAGGGCGTTGTTGGAATGCTACTATGCAAGTAACCCCGGCGGAAGGGGCTACATGAATAGGATGAGGGACCTATGGATTCTTCGATACCCAACATCCACAATGACGGCGAAACAACTAGTAGCTCAGTGTTCCAACATTCGAAAGAAGGGACTGCTCTCACAGCTAGAGATTGACGAGGTACAACACAAATGCTACGGCAAGGAGGAGTCAGGACGCCAGGTCAGGGGGGAGATATCATCACCCCCACCCGAGATTGGGTACATAGCCCCAAGTGCGATAGGAGAAGGATCGTTGAGTGCGAGAGGAACTGACCTGAAAAATAGGATCATGGCCAAGCTTGAAACCTGGATCCCGCGTAGCCGGTTACCAAGATTACGTGAAGTTCCCTCAGAAGGTCTGCTAGATGATGTTAATGCAGCACTACGGGCAATACCTACAACCACGATTACCGACACTAACAAGCTGATCTACAATACGGCAACAGTGATCAGTGAGATGCTTGGCTACAAGTTGAACAGCGACAAGGGGCAGTACCCTCCATGGAGAAGGAGGCTAGAGGGCAAGATCAAAGTAGCACGGAGGGAGGTTAGCCAACTAACGGAGTTGCAGAAAGGTGCGACAAATAAGGTGCCTAAGAAATACAGCAAGCTGTCCATACCTGAGGCCTTGGAAACTGCCAAGCAAAGACTCACAGCCTTGGCCAGCCGCTTGAGGAGGTACACCAGAGAGATAGAAGGCAGGAGAATAAACCAGCTGTTCTCCACAGAACCAGCAAAGGTGTACTCTCAGTGGCAAGGGAACAATAAGAGAACAGCACCACCAAGGCTGGAGACGGAGCAATACTGGAAGAGCATATGGGAGAAGGATGCAACCCATAACGGCAATGCTCAGTGGCTAGAGGATCTGAGGGCTGACCACAGCGACCTCCCTGAACAGGGTCCAGTAACCATCACAGTGGCAGATATCCAAGAAAGGGTCTCCAGTATGAAGAGTTGGACAGCACCAGGGCCCGACATGGTTCACGCCTACTGGCTGAAGAAGCTGACTGCACTCCACGAGCGTCTGGCAGCACAAATGAACCAGCTGCTAGTTAACGAAAGACACCCGGAATGGCTAACTGAAGGCCGGACGGTCCTGATCCCCAAGGACCCCAAGAAGGGACCGGTCCCCTCCAACTACCGACCAATAACCTGCCTCAGTACTACATGGAAGCTCCTGTCAGGCATCATATCGGCTAAGATGAACAGGCACATGGGTCAATACATGAGCGGGACACAGAAAGGAATTGGCAAGAATACCAGAGGTGCAAAACACCAGCTACTGGTAGACAGAACAATCAGCCGAGACTGCAAGACCAGACTGACCAACCTGTGCACTGCCTGGATTGATTACAAGAAGGCCTATGACTCAATGCCCCACAGCTGGATACTGGAATGCCTAGAATTGTACAAGATCAATGGGACCCTAAGAGCCTTCATCTGGAACTCAATGGGGATGTGGCGTACAACACTAGAGGCCAACTCCAAGCCCATAGCACAAGTCACCATCAAGTGCGGGAGCTACCAAGGAGATGCTCTGTCCCCACTGTTGTTCTGCATAGGCCTGAACCCCCTCAGTGAGATCATTAACAAGACTGGCTACGGATACCGACTACGGAACGGAGCAGTTGTCAGCCACCTCCTGTACATGGATGACATCAAGCTGTATGCCAAGAGTGAACGAGACATCGATTCACTGATCCACACTACCAGGCTATACAGCAATGACATTGGAATGTCGTTCGGACTGGAGAAGTGTAGTCGGATGGTAACAAAGAGAGGGAAGGTAGTCAGAACTGAGGGGATTGAACTACCAGAAGGCAACATTGCAGACATAGAGGACAGTTACAAGTACTTGGGGATCCCGCAGGCGAATGGGAACCATGAAGAGGCCGCTAGAAAGGCTGCAACCACCAAGTACCTGCAGAGGGTCAGGCAAGTCCTGAGGAGTCAGCTGAATGGTAAGAACAAGATCCGGGCCATCAACACATACGCCCTGCCCGTGATCAGGTACCCTGCTGGGGTAATAAGCTGGCCAAAGGAGGAGATAGAAGCCACTGACATAAAGACAAGAAAGCTCCTGACCATGCATGGAGGGTTTCACCCCAAGTCCAGCACCCTGAGGCTGTACGCTAAGCGGAAGGAAGGGGGCCGGGGACTGGTGAGTGTCAGCACCACAGTCCAGGATGAGACAAGGAACATCCAAGAATACATTGGGAAGATGGCCCCAACTGACCAAGTGCTCAGTGAATACCTCAGGCAGCAGAAACCCAAGAAAGAGGAGGGAGACGAGGAACCATCATGGAAGGACAGGCCCCTGCACGGTATGTACCACCGGCAGATAGAGGAGGTGGCTGATATCCAGAAATCCTACCAGTGGCTGGACAAAGCTGGACTGAAAGACAGCACAGAGGCACTAATCATGGCAGCACAAGAACAAGCTCTGAGTACAAGATCCATAGAGGCTGGGGTCTATCACACCAGGCAAGACCCCAGGTGCAGGCTGTGTAAAGATGCCCCAGAGACTATCCAGCACATAACAGCAGGGTGCAAGATGCTAGCAGGCAAGGCATACATGGAACGCCATAACCAAGTGGCCGGCATAGTGTACAGGAACATCTGTGCCGAGTATAACCTAGAAGTCCCGAGGTCAAAATGGGAGATGCCCCCAAGGGTGGTGGAGAATGACCGAGCTAAGATCCTGTGGGACTTCCAGATACAGACGGACAAAATGGTGGTGGCTAACCAACCGGACATAGTGGTGGTAGACAAACAGAAGAAGACGGCCGTAGTGATCGATGTAGCGGTTCCGAATGACAGCAATATCAGGAAGAAGGAACACGAGAAGCTGGAGAAATACCAAGGGCTCAGAGAAGAGCTCGAGAGGATGTGGAGGGTGAAGGTAACGGTGGTCCCCGTGGTAATCGGAGCACTAGGTGCGGTGACTCCCAAGCTAGGCGAGTGGCTCCAGCAGATCCCGGGAAAAACATCGGAGATCTCTGTCCAGAAGAGCGCAGTCCTGGGAACAGCTAAGATACTGCGCAGGACCCTCAAGCTCCCAGGCCTCTGGTAGAGGACCCGAGCTTGAAGGATAAACCGCCCGCAGGGGCGTGCTGGGTGTTTTATACATATATATATATATATATATATATATATATATATATATATATATATATATATATATATATATATATATATATATACATACGTATGTCTACGTTTTGAGGTTTAAGAAGGTTTTTACCACAGACCTAGCTCAGCGGAGGGACAGCAGCAATCTCACATGGCTGAAGATCGCTACTGCCCTTGATCCCAGGTTTAAAGACCTTAAATGCCTTTCCAAAGATGAAAGAAGAGAGGTGTGGGCATCAGTACATGACCTTCTGATGTCAGAGACGGATGCACACCAACCATCTGCTCAGACAACAGAGGAACTCTCACCAAAGAAGAGCAAGATGTCCATCTGCTTGCTGGGTTCTCCTAATTCAGATACAGAGGAAGAGGATGATGCTATAGACTGCTGTCTGAATCTGTACAAAGCAGAGCCCAAAATTGACATAGGAGAGTGTCCACTACAGTGGTGGTTAAAGAGAGAAGGAGCACATGCCAGGCTGGCACCTATTGCACGCAAGTACCTGTCAACCCCTGCAACTACAGTGCCTTGTGAGAGATTATTCTCACTCTCAGGTCACATCATTCAAAAGAAGCGTGCTTCTTTGTCATCAGACAATGTAAACAGAATAGTCTGCCTCAGTAACTGGCTGAGTGCAAAGAAGGACTAAGCCAGATCGCTCCTTTGAAGTGAAAAATGTTCAACATTCTGGGTTTTCAGCCGTGTCTTTTTGTGTTTTAAATACTGAGTTTTGTGGACCCTTTATTGTTATAATATTCACTTTAACCTGTAGGCCTGGGTTCGGTCACTGTTGATGGCCTTAAAGGTTTTTTGTAAGTTTTCACTGTGTTAAAGATTGATGAAAACTATTAAAATTCTCTTTGAATTTCAGCATACATTCTTTGTGTTTATTCAGCATTTACTTAATTGTGTTGCATAAATGTCTGTTACAATCTTAAAATATAAAGAATAAAAAAATGTAATTGGAGCCTGGCTATTAATCAAGTAATTGTGATTAATCGCAATTAATGACAGAAAATTGTGAGATTAGTTAGTTAATTTTTTTAAATCTATTGACAGCACTAAAAAATACATCACCTGGATCACCTGTTGAGAAAGAAAAGAGAAAACAAGCAAAAAAAGAGAGCAATATAATAAACAACATCATCGCGATGATCTATGTGAATATAACAGTAAATACTAAATATTGAATATTATTGCAGCACATAGGATTGACAGCGCACAGTGTGCTTTGAGGTAGAGGCCAAAAAGGGTGTAGTTTGTGTCTGTGAGCACCCGTGTGTACACCTGTGAGCATGAGCGCGCTTGTATTTAAAAGGTTCCTTCATGTAATGATCTGCTAGAGGGTGTGGGGGGCCATAGCCCCATCCTCCAGGGCATGAAGCAGGTATGGAGGAGATCCAGGCTCCAGACATCCAGAGGCCCTCAGAGCACAAGAGACCGAGGAAGATCAATGTAGGGGCAACCATGCCACTCTCCTGGAAAGAGCTGAGGAGAGCCCCAGATGAGGAGTCACTCAGCAGCCACGGAGCAGAAGCCAGGGGGGGTTGCAGTGACGGGCTCGTGAGCTCCGCCGGCAGCCAGCTGTGCCAGCGTGGCCGAACCCCAGGCCTAGAGGCTGAGGGTACCCCACCCCCGAAGGGGCCTGAGCGAGCCCCAGGCTCCAGGCCCCAACAAGCAGCCACCAGGAGTGAGCCGGTGCGTGCCTGGACGTCCATCCCCGGACACAAAGAACCACCAATGCGTCTGTCACTGGCAGGGGGAGTGGTGGGGGAAGATAGGCCTCTATACCTTGGAGGGCTTGAGATGTCCCTGAGCTTCTGTATGTTATTGTAGGATCTATCCCCCTACAATATAAAACTCCTTGAGGTAACACTTGTTGTGATTTGGCTCTATATAAATAAAAGCAAACTGAATTTAAAGTTGAGTTTCTTTTTCTCGTGTATGATACCAAGTGTACTGCGTATCACACTATTTTAGAGTTCTTCACTAAAACAAAAAGAAATCAGCTAAATACCCACGTTAATTTATTTGTTCACATTTCAGATTTCTTTTCATTTCATTTTCTGGCTTATTTCTTGTCTCTTTAACACTCAAAATCAGTGACAAGAGTTAAGAAAGAATATGTAGCTAATATCCTTCAACTGTGAAAACTAAACCATTTCATTGTGGGCTCCTCCTGTGCAACAAAACTACTTCCAAGAGAGCTTCAAGCCATAAAGAGCCAGAGCTAATATTAATTTCAAAGACACAACCCCTGGAAGAGCTACATCTGACAGGGACTTTTGTTTAGTTTCCTGGGGATGTTGTGGTATTTTTAAAATCAGATTTAAAAGCCCACAAAGAACCATACAAAATTAGCATTGGTAACAACTGAACTAAACTTAATCATATACAGTGGCTTGCAAAAGTATTCGGCCCCCTTGAACTTTTCCACATTTTGTCACATTACAGCCACAAACATGAATCAATTTTATTGGAATTCCACGTGAAAGACCAATACAAAGCTGTGTACACATGAGAAGTGGAACGAAAATCATACATGATTCCAAACATTTTTTACAAGTAAATAACTGAAAAGTGAGGTGTTTGTAATTATTCAGCCCCCTTTGGTCTGAGTGCAGTCAGTTGCCCATAGACAGCTGCTCTGTGACAGCCTCAGAGGTTGTCTAAGAGAATATTGGGAGCAACAACACCATGAAGTCCAAAGAACACACCAGACAGGTCAGGGATAAAATTATTGAGAAATTGAAAGCAGGCTTAGGCTACAAAAAGATTTCCTAAGCCTTGAACATCCCATGGAGCACTTTTCAAGCGATCATTCAGAAATGGAAGGAGTATGGCACAACTGTAAGCCTACCAAGACAAGGCCGTCCACCTAAACTCACAGGACGAACAAGGAGAGCACTGATCAAAAATGCAGCTAAGAGGCCCATGGTGACTCTGGACGAGCTGCAGAGATCTACAGCTCAGATGGGGGAATCTGTCCATAGGACAACTATTAGTCATGCACTGCACAAAGTTGGCCTTTATGGAAGAGGGGCAAGAAGAAAGCCGTTGTTAACAGAAAACCATAAGAAGTCCTGTTTGCAGTTTGCCACAAGCCATGTGGGGGACACAGCAAACATGTGGAAGAAGATGCTCTGGTCAGATGAGACCAAAATGGAACGTTTTGGCCACAATGCAAAACGTTATGTGTGGTGGAAAACTAACATTGCACATCACTCTGAACACACCATCCCCACTGTCAAATATGGTGGTGGCAGCATCATGCTCTGGGGGTGCGTCTCTTCAGCAGGGACAGGGAAGCTGGTCAGAGTTGATGGGAAGATGGATGGAGCCAAATACAGGGCAATCTTGGAAGAAAACCTCTTGGAGTCTGCAACAGACTTGAGACTGGGGCGGAGGTGTCCGGTGCCATGATGGCACCGGTTCTGACATAAACGGTAGTAACCAGACCGAAAAGCAGCGCACATTTCGGTGCTTTATTTCGGTGCTTTTTTTCCCTGAGCTGTGATACACTTTAGATTCTAGCCAATCATTTTACGTTTCCGAGGATAGTAGGCGGGGCCAGGTACGTACGTTCTGTTAGAGCAGAGCTACAGATTAAAAATGTCCAAGGCGAAGCGGTCAAAAGTCTGGCTGTACTTCATAGCAAAATATGCAAACTCAGCAGCCTGCAACAAGTGCTTTAAGCTGATACTGTGATACTGTCAAAGGAGGTAACACCTCAAATCCGATGAAACACCTGGCAACGCATAGCGTTTTTTTTAAAAGCCCAGAAATGCGCCGTATTTGATAGCTTGCTGCGAGACCTCGCACCGAGCGCATCTACTGCGGGCGGGTTGCCTGTTATGCAACATCCCCCAAAAACACGAAGAGAAGAGTCCTGGCCCCTAGCCCTGCCAGTGTAGCAGAAATGATGACGGATGATGGTGGCAGCAGCCGTTCTTCTCTGCGTGAGTAGCTAATTTACGTTGAGTAGGCTAACCACGTTATTACATTAATGCATGTAAGGTGAACTAGCAAACATCATCATAGCTACATGCGGCTGTCTTCTTGTTTGATGGCAGATACTCCCTTCACCCTGGCTAAAAAGGCTAAAATGACCAAAGAAAAAGTGGAAAACAGTTAAACATGAGAGGTTTAGGACAAAGTTTGTGTTTTTTCCATTGTTTAAGCACTGCTTCCAGCCAAGAGTGATACCATATATGCCCCATAGCTGCAGAAAAGGCTAACATTGTTATATTTTTACAAAAAACAGCTGAACATGAGAGGTTTTTGGACCAATTTTGTGTTCTCCATTCTTTAAGCACCGGTTTGAGCACCGTTTGAGCACCGGCACCGTTTCAAAAGTACCGATTTGGCACCGGTATCGGATAAAACCTAAACGATACCCATCCCTAGCTGTAATTGCAGCAAAAGGTGGTTCCACAAAGTAAAGACTCAGGGGGCTGAATAATTACGCACACCTCACTTTTCAGTTATTTATTTGTAAAAAATGTTTGGAATCATGTATGATTTTCGTTCCACTTCTCACGTGTACACCACTTTGTATTGGTCTTTCACGTGGAATTCCAATAAAACTGATTCATGTTTGTGGCTGTAATGTGACAAAATATAGAAAAGTTTAAGGGGGCCGAATAGTTTTGCAAGCCACTGTATATGTTAATAGGTTAGGTACTGACTTTGTATTAGGGTGGTCTCTCCAGGTGGGGAGGTGATAGTCACAGGAGGAATCTGGATGGAGGTTTGCCTAGTTCGTCTGACATTCCTCTGGTTATCTGAGTCTTCTATATGGTCAGGAGGCCAGCTAGTGCCCCCAGAGCCTTGCTGGGGGGTGATAGCCAAGGACTCACCCTCTGAATCGCCAAACCTGTGCCAAAAGAAGAGATATAATCTTAGTTCCTCTACTGTGTACTGTGTAATGTTGTGACTTCTGCAGGAATTGTTCCTTGTTCTGGTTGAGACTCAAGGAAACTCTGGTTCACACATTATGCCTATAACTAGGCATAATGTGTCCATGTAATTCACCTTTATTACTGAGAAAAGGGGGTGTCTGCCTTTTTATTATTTTTTCCCACAATAGAATAGAACACCTCTTTATTGAATTATTTTAAATTATGTGTGCTCCATGCCAACTGTGCCAATAAAATATAAATAGTAAGACAGCAGGAATTAATAATAAACAGGAGAAATATATAAAATTAAAGGGAATATATACAAACTAGTAGAATATATTTCAAACAAGAGAGACGTACATTGGAAAACAAAGTGCTTGGAAGTAGTGCAAAGAACTTGGTCTAACTAGAGTCTGTGTGTGGGTGGCTCGAGTGATGAGGGTTACTCAAACCATGGCTCATATTGGTGAGGTGAGTTGTCAGGGGCAGAGTGAGATGAGTGGTCAGGGGCAGAGTGTGAGCTGATAGTGTTTGTTATCAGGCCGAATTGCCCAGGGAAGAAGCAGGTTGTGAGTCTGGAGGTGTGGGACCTGTGCCGACCAGAGGGCAGTGGGTTAAACAAATGGTCCTGTTTTTTTTTTTTTTTTGATACAAGAAGATCCGGTGATGGCCTCCAGGGGTAGCAGAGGGTAGCCAATTTTTGGAGCAGAGTTAATTACCCTCATTTTCATTGTAGATATGAAATATTATAAATTTATCGTTGAACACTTATAGGTAACCTCCTTGGGCTCAAATTCCAAGCTCCAGCCTTTTTATAGTGTCACTGTGTAGTTGAAATCAAATAGTGAACAGAACAACAGTATTACCATATGTAACCATAGTTTTTACCTCTGACTATGGGTCTTCTCTCTGTCATTAGATTCTGTGGAGTGTCCCCTGGATCCGTGAATGCGATGCCTTCTTCTCTCTCCACTGGCACCACTGCCTCCTCTGGAATTCCTATCTCCATTCCTGTTAGACAAATGTCCATCTTTGTGGCGAGATCTTCGCTCTCCCCTCCCTCCACTACTCACTGTCCCGTTGCCACCTCGGGACTGCCGGTGTGAATGATGATGGTGGTGATCTCTCTCGCCTACGTTCCCCCAACCTCCACTGTCATCCACTGAACACTGATGGCGGTGCTTCCTGCCTCCCTCCCGGCTGTGGGACCTCTCACTCTTCCCCCGTTTGTCCCGGCTGCTGTCATGGTTTTTGGAGCGGCTGTGATGGATGTGATGTCTCCCATTATCATTAGTTTCCTGTTTTCGTTCTCTGTCTCGGTGGTAGTGCTGATGGCGGGGCTGGTGAGGCACAGGGGGAGGTGGGTCCGAGGCAGTGTCAGCCTCCTCTGACAAGCAAGTCTTCTTGTGGTGGTGCTGGCTGCTGCCACTGTGGGGCTCAACAACCAACGGCCGGTCAAGGTGAGTCTTCATGTCTGGCCGCATGTGTAGGGCTGACGCTATGTGCAGTCGCTCTTCTGAAGTTAGCTCACTGTACAGCGCCTCACAGCTTGCGTGGTTCTGTTTTCTCAGTTGGCTGGCCCTTTGTTCCCACACCGACATCGTCTTCACTGACCTCTGCTGCTCCTTACTAGAGAATGGAAAAAGAAGACAAATTATAACCACTGTAACATTAATTTTACAACCTAAAATAGTGTATATATTCTGAATCATCAACATCAACTTTTAAACCAATGCAATAGTCACAATAATCTGTAAGTTCAGCAAATGACAAAACCAATTCCAATGGACAGGTAGAGTATCCATTGTGACAAATTCAGTATGTATGCATTTTATAATTCATAGCACATAAAATTAGCTGTATACGCTATTCAGTGTTGGGAAGGTTACTTTTAAAATGTATTACACTACAGATTACAGAATACATGCACCAAAATGTATTTTATAACGTATTCCGTTACATTACTCAATGAGAGTAAAGTATTCTGAATACTTTGGATTGCTTAATATATTGTCATGCTTTTTTACAACTACATGAATGTACTATTGCTGTGTGATTTTTTTACTATTACTGAAGGTTACTTGCCATACCAATACTAACTAGATTTTTAAATGTTAATATAAAACTATTCTGCGCGTATATAAAACAGGTCCGCGGTTCTGAACCGTAGTAAAGGGACCTCTGGCTAATACGTCAGGTTCATGTCGGGCTCGTAGCCGAAAACTAGCTTTACTTTGTTGTCTGGGTCAACTTTGCTAGCGAGAGATAGAGAGAGGCGCTGAAAAGCTGGAACTTATTGTTTTGGAAGAAAATACGAACACAGTGTACAGTTGAGTCTTAATTGCTTACTTAAAACTGGGCTTGTCAGGCACTCTTTTTTGGCTGCAGCAGTTTTTATTATATTTACATGCTTCCATCTCCCGTTTCTGTTCGGTGACAACTTGTACTTTCGACTCTCCTTTTTCTCCCTCCCTCGCTCACAGACACATAACGGGTATGACAGTCCATTCTCCCTGCAGCACGGACTACACTGCCCATGACGCTACACATTCTTTAGGGCTATGCCTCAAACACTCTGCCTATCGCCTTCGTATTGAATAATTTTTTGAATAATAATTTTTACAAATATTTCTTCACGTCATTTATGCGGGCCACAAGTAGAGGTGACATGATTGAGACACACAGTCTCTTAATGAGTGTTTTGCTTGGGTCCAAAAATAGAGAGGCCTAAAATATGAAACAGGAAAAAAAACGCCCTGTAATCTATTTATTTCAACAAAGTAACTGTCGTGGGTTTAGGAGTAAATCTTTGGATGAAAGGAAAGCTTATCTTAAAGAGAACAATATTTGCTTTAAGTGCTGCGCTTCATTCACTCATCCAGCGAAAGACTGCCACAAAAATGTTCAGTGCAGAGAGTGCAAGAGTGAGAACCACCTTACTGCGCTACACCCAGGGCCTGCCCCCTGGATATCAGAGACTCCTGTAACCACAAGAGAGCAAGGCGGGGAGCAAGGAGAAGAAGCACCTCAAGCTGTCACAGCAAAATGCACAGACATTTGTGGGACTACCGTCAGAGCAAAGTCGTGCTCCAAAATCTGTCTTGTCAGAGTTTATCCAGCTGGCCAGAGGGAGAAAGCTGTTAAGGCGTACATTGTTCTCGACGAGCAGAGCAATAAGTCCTTGGCAAGAACAGAGGTTTTTGAGCTCTTTGGAGTTACAGAGGGCACGGCAGCATACACCTTGAAGACCTGCTCAGGAGTTATTGAAACAACAGGGCGCTGAGCCAACAATTTCATCATGGAGTCATTAGATGGTAAGACTACTCCCCACCTTAATCGAATGTGACAGGCTCCCTGATGATAAGTCTGAAATCCCCACACCTGAGATCGTCAGACATTATCCACATTTCAAGCGGGTTGTGGATAAAATCCCGGCTATAGATCCATCAGCAAGCATCCTGATCTTGCTCGGTCGAGATGTACCACAGGCACACAAGAGTGATACAATGGACCCCACGATGCCCCCTACGCCCAGCATCTCGACTTGGAATAGGTGATTGTGGGAGAGGTTTGTCTCGGAAAAGCCCACAAACAAGAGTTTGTAAACGTCTATCGGTGCAACGTGCTGAGTAACGGTCGTACATCTCTGTTCGACCCTTGCACTAACAGTCTACTTATCAAAGAGAAGCTTGACACTCCAGAGCAGCATCGTCAGTTTCCAGGAGCTAACGCATCCGAAATCCTATTTGATGGGAAAGACAGCCTTGGTAAAGGGGTCTTCCAGCAAACGCCACACGACAACAAGCCTGCTATGTCTGTGGAAGACAAAGTCTTTCTGGAAATAATGGACAACGAGGTCTTCATGGACGACTCGAATAGTTGGGTGGCACCACTACCCTTCAGGTAACCAAGGCGCAAACTCCCTAACAACCGAGCCCAAGCAGTCAAGAGTCTTTTGACATTACGGCACATGCTGGAGAAGAAGCCAGACATGAAAGAAGATCTTTGAGGCAGGTCATGCTGAACCAGTACCACCACCCACTGGTGAACAAGAGTGCTGGTATTTGCCAATCTTCGGAGTTTATCATCCGTGCAACCCAGGTCAAGTACGGGCAGTGCTCGACTCCAGCACTAAGCATGATGGTGTCTCACTGAATGACATCCTGCTGAGTGGCCCTGACTTGAATAATTCACTTTTAGGAGTCCTCATCCGCTTCCGCAAGGAACCTGTAGCAGTGGCAGCAGACATAGAACAGATGTTCTATTGCTTCAAAGTCTGCCATGATCACAGAGACTTCTTACATTTCCTCTGGTTCGAGGACAATGACCCCACCAAGCGCATCACGGAGTATAGGATGACCGTGCACGTATTCGGCAACAGCCCCTCTCCCGCTGTTGGCATATACAGCTTGAGAAGAGCAGCTCTGCAAGGACAGGAAGACCACAGTGCAGAGGCAAAACAGTTTGTTCTAAATAACTTCTACGTGGACAGTGGTCTTGCTTCCTTCCCCACCAATGACAACGCCATCCGAGACCTGAAGGAAACCAAGGAGATGTTGGCTGATTCCAACATACGGCTATATAAGATAGCCTCCAACCACGACGTAGTAGTGGAGGCGTTTCCACCTGAGGAACGTGCTAAAGAGCTGAAAGACCTAGAGCTAGGTGTGGATCCGTTGCCTATGCAGAGAAGCTTAGGTCTCAACTGGCACCTTCAAACCGACAGCTTTATCTTTCTTGTCTCCCAGGAGGAGAAGCCGTTTACCCGTAGAGGTATTTCTTCCACAGTTAACAACATATTCGACCCGTTGGGGTTTGCAGCTCCTATTATAGTCCAGGGCAAGGCTATAGTCAGAGAGCTATGCACTGAGCATTGCGATTGGGACACCCCAATACCTGCTGAAAAAGTGGCACAGTGGATGTCTTGGAGAGACTCACTGAAGGCACTCGAGCAAGAGGAAGTCTGGGAAAACAAAAAATGTCCAACTTACCTACTGATTGGTTGACCCAATCTCCTCCTTTCACCCAAGTTGGTTTGAGAAAAAATGATAGGGATGACTTGCCGCATTTTGGATAGTATGTTGCTCAAGATGCATTCCCCTAGTCTTTCACACAAAGTGCTCACCACGCTGATGGCAGAGGTCGCAGCTATCATGAATGCCCGGCCAATAGTCCCCGTGTCTTCCAATCCAGACATCCCAACCATACTCACCCCTGCTATGCTTTTAACACAAAAGGTGGACTCTGTGTCTGCTCCTTTGGAAGACATTGACCTCAAGGATCTCTACCAAAGTCAGTGGAAGCAAGTTCAAAGCCTTGTGGATTCCTTCTGGAAAAGATGGCGTCAAGAGTACCTGATGACACTCCAGCCGAGAAGGAAATGGCAAGCAGAACAAGCCAGCCTGCAAGTTGGAGATGTTGTGCTCCTAAAGGAAAAAGAGGTTAAACGAAATCAATGGCCCACAGGACTTGCGGTAAATACCTTTCCGGGTCAAGACAGCAGGGTCTGGAAAGTGGAGGGTAGAGTTGTTCAAGGAAGCACCCCCAGGGTGTATTCGAGACCCACCACTGAAGTTGTGTTGTTACTAAGAGGGACATAGTGGTATAGTACTCTATACCAGGCAGGGAGTGTGCTGCCCCTTTAAGGCAGGCATGATAATTTGGGTGTGTGTTTTTTGTACCAGCCGACTTGCCAGGGAAAAACAGTCCTTTAGCCAAACTGTTGTCTGTTCCACTGTTCGTTTGCTTTTTCTTGCTGAGCCTGAGAGAGCACATGCCTGTAAGTAGTTGCTATCTATTTTGTAAGCTTTCCAGCGTTAGTTTTGTGTAGCAGTTTAGAGTTTTGTGTGAGAAACTTTCTTTTGTGAGGAAAAACGGCCGTGATGCTAACACGCTAGCCCGTCTATGGGATTTCCTGTGTAATGTTAGCATTAAGCTAATAGCTAAATGCGTGGGCCTAATAAACAGTGAAGTCTAGATATGCTCGTGTTTATGTGTTATATACATTGTAATTCATGGCTTGATGTTTGATGTTGTAAAGAAAATGCAATTACAGCAGAAATGTAATATTTTATTTTTGTTTCCGTACCAGTTTTACAGTGCTTCTACAGTAAACATCTAAAACCTATCCGCTGACTCCTGGATGTTTATTGTGGACCTGTTAGCTATCTGCCAAGCTTCTGCCATGCTAGAAACCAGCTTCACACCCTAGTGAGGGCAGAATAGTAACTATATTCTGAATATCACCATTTAAAACAGTAACTGTAACGGCATACAGTTACTCATATTTTGTATTTTAAATACGTAATGCCGGTACATGTATTCCGTTACTCCCCAACACTGACTCTAGTTTACATCATGGCAGACAGAGTACCTACATGCAAAATAATTTACTGTATGACGAAGGTGCAATGGAGCTTTCAACAACAAGCTAAATTTATCACAGTATACTGTGGAGACAGCTCATTCATGAATATGCCTCAACTGGCCAAGCATGGCTACATTACCATGCTTTGACATCCTATGATTTTTTTGTCAATTTGTGTTTAATACGCGGCTTTGAAATGGCTGGAAGCATACACTGTTCAAAGTGTATGACCTACACTGAACCATTTAGATTATAATAATGGGAAATTATATATTTCAGTGTCATTAATGTCAGGAAGCCAATCTGATCACAACACAGTTAAGGACAAACTTTATCCCAGGTTTTTAAAATGCCATCATCCTGCAAGTGTATTCCTTGTGCTCAACACATTGCACTACACTCATGTTAAGAGGTGGATGGAAAACATGGAACTGGACTTGTTGGATGAACAGAAAGCCTGCAACATAGTATGTATGATGAGAATGCAGGGCAGCTGTTTTACTTAAGCATTCTTGCTTTCAGAATGTCAATGATGACACTATGATCATGTATGCATGTAACTGGCACTGTCATCCACCTTGTTCACAGACAACTGGGTTTTTACCTCAGGTAGTGATGGACTGGGGTGCAGACATAACTCCTACAAACACATAAAGGGAGCAACATTGAAATACACAGAGGGAGAGAAGGAATTTCAAATGGACAGAAAAGGCAAAAGCACAGAGAAGGCAAATTAGCTTTAGGGAAACTCATAGGAGGAGGAACATGTAGATCAAAGACACTAAATTGCACAAGGAGAATGTTTTCCTGAAAGTGAGCAAGCGAACAAGTGAGCAATTTAGGTGTTCAGAGAGTGATATGATTGCATTAGCAATAAATTTAATAACACTCTATATTAACAGTTACACACTATATAGAACCACTTTATAGAATTATATTTGTTCGCAGATGTTTGCAGCTATCAGCAAATAGTTATCAGCTATTTTGAAACAAAAAAAAAAAACCACTTTTTATCCATAACAATACTATACAATACAATTTTATTTATATAGCACATTTAAAAACCCGAAGGCACACCAAAGTGCTTCACAGTAATATGTAGAGTCAACATAAGTCAATAAAAGGGTACAAATTGGGCACTAGCACAGACAGGATAGAGGCACTAACAGACCAGGAGAGTTAGATAAATACAAAATCTGCTAAGAAGACAAAAACAGCAGTAAAATTAATAAAAAATAATAAATTTAATAAAAGATTTAAAAGTTTAAAATTTAAAGGATTTAAAAGGGTATTAACTGGTCAGGAAAGCAAAGTCAAATAAATATGCTTTTAATCTTGATTTAAAGGATTGGATAGAGTCCAAGGCTCGAATAGAAGCAGGGAGGCTATTCCAAAGGTTGGGTGCAGCTGAAGCAAAGGCACGATCGCCTCTGGTCTTCAGTCTGAACTTAGGTTGGGCCAGGAGTAATTGACCTGATGATCTTAATGCACGACAAGGAGTGTACAAATTGAGGAGGTCAGTGAGATAGCTGGGCGCAATGTTATTCAGGATTTTAAAAGCGAGTAGCAAGATTTTAAACTCAATGCAATATTTGATTGGTAACCAGTGTAGATCAACAAGAGCCAGAGTAATAGGGTCAAATTTTCTAGTTCCAGTAAGAAGGCGAGCCGCAGCATTCTGAACAAGTTGCAGCCATCGAAGAGAGAAGGCTTGGAGACCACAGTAGAATTACAATAATCTCACCCAGAGGTCACAAAAGCGTGGATAAGTTTTTCCAGGTCCCTGTGTGGTATATAATGCTTAGCTTTAGAAATCTGGCGCAGTTGAAAAAAAAACAGATTTAACTCCAGATGATACTTGCTTATCGAGCTTAAAGGAGCTATCCAAATAGACACCCAGGTTACGCATAGAATCAGAGAGAGAGAGAGTTAGCTAGGGGCCCCAGCAGGGCAACAAGCTGGTCTCGAGGCATATGGTGGTCGAACACCATAACTTCAGTTTTTCTCTCATTTAAAATGAGAGAATTTTCTGACAGCCAATCTTTAACCTCTCTCAGGCAATTGTACAGGAGTTCAGTGATGCTGATAAATCATCAGCCAGTTGACAATAGATTTGAATGTCATCAGCGTAAAAGTGATAAGAAATATTGTATTTTTCACATATGGAGCCCAAGGGTAGCATATACAAAGAGAATAATAAAGGGCCCAATACAGACCCCCTGGGGCACACCACAGCAGAGAGGGACAACAGAGGAAGAGTATCCTCCCATCACAACAGAGAAGGATCTATCTGTGAGGTAAGAATTAAACCAGTTAAGGGCAGAACACTTGATGCCTACAACATGCTCTAGCCTCCTCAAGAGTATATTATGATCAACCATCCCATATGGAAAAGATATATATAAATCTTATAACGTTTTTATCTGTCTTGTATGAAACTTGTATGAAAAGAATACAAGAGTGAAAACATATATAAGATCCCTTGAAAAATTATACAATGAAACTTGTATGTTTTGTATACTTACTAAAAAAATATATGAAAGTAATGAGAAAGTGGCCACTTTCATGAGTAAATCATGTAAGCCTTATATGATTTATATATGATTTACTCATGAAAGTGGCCACTTTCATGAGTAAATCATATATGTTTTTACTATTTCTTTTCCATATGGGATGCCAAAGGCTGAAGACAGATCCAATGAAACTTAAACGGCAAGGTGACCAGAGTCAGCAAATACAAGAAGATCATTATAGACTCTTAGCAGTGCCGTTTCAGTGCTATGGTGTGGCTTAAAGCCAGACTGGTATTTGTCAGTGATATTATTTGCAACTAAGTAAGCCTGTATTTGGAGAAAGAAGGCTTTCTCTAAAATTTTTTGATAAAAACGGAAGCTTCGAGATCGGCCTATAATTGTCAGGGTCTTTCTGATCGAAATTACTTTTTTTAAGAATGGGGTGCACTGCCGCATGTTTAAAGGCACTCGGGACACAGCCCACAAACAATGATAAATTCATTAAGAATAAGATGCAAGGCCCAATTTCCTCAAAACCTTCCTTGATAATTCGGGATGGAAGGATATCGTGCACAGAATTTGAGTTTCTCAGTTGTTCAATTATTCCCTTAAGAGTGAGGAGTGATAACAGCTCAAAGTGAGAAAAGGTGGACATGCATCCTAAAGCACAAGAGAGTGAGAGTGTGAAGCCTTCAGTAATAAAACTTTTCCACTAAAATGATTAAGAAATTGCTCACAGAGAGCCTGAGGTTACGTCCACACGTACCTGGGTATTTTTGAAAACGCAGATTTTTCTATGCGTTTGCACCTTTCGTCCACACGTAAACAGCGTTTTTGGTCACTGAAAACTGAGATTTTTAAAAACTCCGTCCAGAGTGGATATTTTTGAAAACTCCATTTTTGCATTTACGTGTGGACGAGAAAAACGGAGAAAACGCAGCGTCAAAGGTGTGCGCATTTTTTGACGTAACACTGTGCGCCACGTTATTGTTTCGGTGAAATAAATTTCTACAATACTGTTACTTGTACTCTCTGCAGTGTTTAAATGCTTACATATACACACACAGTTACTGTCCCTCCACACATACGACTCGGTTCTGCTTCTATGTCCAGCTTTGTTTACTTTTTCCCACCGAGGCTTCTAGACTTCTGATTGACCAACATTTCTGCACGGTTAGGAATATATCGCCACCTGTTGCTTTGGTATGTTCCTAGCAGCATTTTCCTTCATTTCTGCCTTTCCGTGTGGACGGGATTATTTTTTAAAACGAAAATGGAAAATCTCCGTTTTCAAAAATACCCGTGTACGTGTGGACGTAGCCTGAGCGTTCTTGTCCATTTGCTGTTATGTAACTCCATAACAGCAAATGCTATTTATGGTCTCCTCACAAGAATGATAAGAGAAATAAACTAAGCCAATATGGCATGTCTGTTAGTACAGAGACACACATGTTAATATGATCTCTGGTCTCCCACTCAGAGACACAGGTCTCCAAGTGTCCAGCATTCAGACGGCTACCTGAGGACACTCATGTGAGAGAAAATCTGCTCACACAGATATGTAGAGTCAAATACTGTCAAGGCCTCTGCAATGTTCTGAAGACAGTTAAACTTCAGGTAGTGATGTCCAGCAGGTGAAAATGCAAGCTCCATGAACACGCACAGCTGTGGATTCCAGCTGCTTCAATGTTGCATTAACTGGCGTTAACTCAGCCAGTTAATGCGAGACAAATCTAGCTGCTCATTAAAGATTTCTGGTTTGATCAGAAAATAAAACATTGGTCCATACACCTGAAAGTCCCAAAAATGCATTGTGTCTTGAGTCTACGGATGTATCCGTGTATTTCCATGGTGCTGATGCTGCGCTGAGCGGACAGCTCCTGAAGCTTTTGAAGTATCGGAATGTGGAAAGCTAACAACGCCCCTCTTACCAGTAGGCTAAGTTATTTTTAGCCAATTACAAGTTGAATCTGGTACTTGGGGTTGTTAGTTAAGATACCGTCATTAAGAAGAGGCACAACTAATGTGTCTATGCGAGCTGATTTGCGATGTGCACCGCTGGCGCGGCCATTTATTTTTTGATGCACCTTCTCAGATTAATTCACTGCGTGTCGTGCCCAGGGCTGAACTGGGACAAAAAAAACAGCCCGGGCATTTTGACTACAGACCGGCCCACCAGGTATTAAAGCCATAAAGCCTTTGAGTGAAAACAAACGCGATTGTGACAGTGATGTACAGTCTTGTTGGTATATGTATGATTTCTATACATTTTACACCAGCTAAAAACTTTGGTTGTAAGATTCAGATAATTATTTAATAACAGCCAGACATTTTAAATGAAAATAAGAAAGTATTTCTTTGTGCCCCCCTTTCCCTGTTAATGCCCCACCTGGCCCCCTGGCAAAACTTTGCTAGACCCGCCCCTGCACAGTTACCAGCTGTCAGCTATTTAGAAAATGACATTGGTGTTTTTTGTCTCTCAGAAACAGTTCATAACTTCCCTTCAACTCATTCATGTCACCTAAAAGGTAAACCTGTTTCTCCATCACCTGTTCAGCTCTGATGATTCAGTAAGGACATCTCCTGGTTTCATCTTCTTGTTTCCCTCTCACCAGATAACCAAACCGATATCATGACCAGCTGTGGCTCCAGCAAACCTCAGCTGATACTAGAAATGAATATTAAATAAATTCTAACAACAGCTGATCAAGCTTAAACGTGCTGCTGTTATTTAGTGCGACATCCGGCGGTTTTCTCTTTTCGGCGCAAAGTGGGCGATAAACAAACAAGAGAGAAAAGCCGATCAGCTGATCATTGATCAGTTTCATGATTGACTAGCAACGGGGGGGGAGAATGAGAGAAGAAGAGGCAGCTGTGCAGCAAAGACAAAGAATAACTCCACCTTTGTGTCTTTTTTCATTCTAGCTGAAGTCCGGGACAAACTGCGTCCCCTCTCAGCTCAACACGAAACGCGTAATAATTTCTCTGAATGCGGGACGATTCAGTCTTTTTACGGGACGGTTGGCAGCTCTACTAACTAACCTTATGAATTAAATAAAGTTCAACATCAGTAACATCATAGCACCCACCCAGCTGTATAGAAACTCCGTCATGCTAGCTAGTACGCAGTACGAGTTATTGCAACTGACTGTAAAAAGTCAGCACAATGAAAATAAACTTCACCTAAACTTGGTTTATATCTGACCCAGACAGACTGCAGGTCATAACTTCTTACCTGAAGTTCAGTTCACCTGACGCTCGGACCGGCGGCCACCTCGGGTCTCTCCTCGTCCTGCCTCCGATCTCCCTCATCCACGTGCTGGCTTGTACTAAAACAACATCTGCCTTTAGTTTTTTAAGCTGGTTAAATATCTTTAACGTCTTCTCTCTTTAACGTCTTCTCAATAACTGTAACAGTTAGTTTCTCATTCATTTTTCATTTGTTCCTTGGTAACTAATCATAAATCGTTTACCTAATTGTAAAGTGTAACTGTAAAGAAACCTAACTTGTTTCACTCTTATAAGCAGGGAGGCGCCCGCTCACTGGGCAGACATCGGCCAACATTTTCCTTGTTTACTGCCACTTGCCAATAAGGAAATGATATCCATTGATGTTAGTGGCCATTGAGAAAAACAAAACAAACAAAAAAGGGTATAGATATCAATTATTGGCCAAACTGTTATTTTCAACAAGAATGTGTCAGTAAGTCAATATTGGCTAAGCAGAGCAACACTGGCATACTATATGTTATCCACTATGCAACAAATATGAAAACAATGCAGAAAAGATGCTTAAGATAATTTAGAAGATAAAACAGCAGCTCTGATTCATGCTTCTATTCTCAAAACAGTTTAATGTAATTGCAGCAGAGTGCAAATCACAGCTGAGCAAACTGTGTGGAATAACAGAATATCTGTTTAGTCAGAACTAATTATTGACTACTGATAAAAATCACTATCAGCCACAAGTATCTGCTTTCAATTTCTGCCATAATGGCCATGGTTTCATAGTCTGGGAATGGGTAATGAACACACTTGTGTCTTTCAGCTGTTCAGACTTACAGTATCTTCATTCTAAGTTCTGTCTAAGTTAATATAAGGCCAGGATAACAGGTCCTCTTGATTGCTGACAAAACGTTGATAGTAGAGGTACAAAAAGTACAAAAATGCACTCAAAGACAGAAAGTAAAAAGTAGCAGTTTGAAGGACAATACCAGCTGTTCTTTTGCAAAGTTAACTTATACAGCATGATCAATCATGGAGACACAAACTTTTTTTGGCTTTGCCTCCACAACTAAACAGAAAAAAATAATACTATATTCAATGGTTAAAGGAGGTGGGGAACCCTAAGATCAGTCCATGAACACCACAGCCACTGGGCACCAGTCCATCCAAGTACTTTACTATAAATTCACCACAGCAGGGCAACCTAACCTGTTTACCTACACTAAACTGCGGGGGATTTTCATGCAACTTTTGAATGACAAAGTTAGTATACTAACTTTAATAGTGCGCATGCGCCAACCAGCGTGCAGCCTGTTACAGTCGCTCCTGCTTTTCTCTTAGTTTAGCTCTTTTTTCTTACGTATTCTTTTTTTTTCTGACTTGTATTTTCATCCGTTTTCTATCTCTTACTCAATCATGTGGATTGAGAGAGTTTTTGTTCTTCTGGTGGCCGTGGAACTGTTACTTTTATCAAGGAACGGAACCGCGGCACATCTCCTACACTCACGGACTGTTTACTCCAGAGATCAGCTGATCGCCCTGATGCCGGCCGGCTCGCTGGCCAGGCCCGCAGAAGTACCAGCTGAAATTTGGAGGAAAACACATCGGGGATGCAGAGGTCAAGGACAGAAAAGAAGAAAAAAGGTGACGGTGAGACAGCGGAGGCTCGAAGCGAGGAGGAGGTATAAACCATGTCTGCCGTCTATCGTGATGGGAAATGTGCGATCGTTGGCAATTAAAATCGACGAGCTCTCAGCACTGGTACGGAGTCAGAGGGAATACCGAGAGTGTAGCCTGATGTGTTTCACCGAATCATGGCTGCACCAGGACATTCCCGACGAGAATGCTTCCGTGGAAGGCTTCCACACTGTTCGGGTGGACAGGGACAGCATCGCTAGCGGTAAGCGGAAAGGAGGTGGGCTTGCTGTTTTAGTTAACAACCGGTGGTGTAACCCTGCCAACATAACAATCAAGGAAAGGATTTGTTGCCCGGACACTGAACTGTGTGCTGTTGGACTCAGGCCGTATTATTTACCCAGGGAATTCTCTCACGTCATCTTGGTGGCTGTTTATGTTCCTCGCTCTGCTAACCCCACAGCTGCATGTGACACTATCCACTCTGCAATAGCTCGGTTACAGACTCAGCACCCGAATGCCTTTATTGTGATCTCGGGTGACTTCAACCATGTATCACTGGACAATACACTACCAACATTCAAACAATATGTGGACTGTCCCACCAGGGGAGAGGAAATTTTAGACTTACTGTATGCTAACGTCAAGGATGCATACAGCTCCTCCTCCCTCCCCCCACTTGGTAGGTCAGATCATAACCTGATTCACCTCACCCCCCGCTATGTGCCAATTGTGAGGAGGGAACCTGTGACCACCAGGACTGTTAGGAGGTGGTCAGAGGAGGCAATAGCGGAACTACAGGGCTGTTTCGAGGTGACCGACTGGGAAACACTCTGTGAGCCTCACGCCGAGGACATCAATGGGCTTACTTAGTGTATCACAGACTACATAACTTTCTGCACCGACTCCATTGTTCCAGCTCAGACTGTTCATTGTTACCCAAATAACAAGCCGTGGGTGACTAAGGACATCAAAGCCCTCCTCAACAACAAGAAGAGGGCTTTCAGAGGGGGCAACAAAGAGGAGGTGAGGAAGATCCAGGTGTTACTAAAGGACAAGATCAGAGAGGCTAAGGACAATTACAGGAGGAAGCTGGAGTGGAAACTCCAGCAGAACAGCATGAGAGAGGTGTGGAGGGGCATGAAGACCATCACTGGATTCAGGCCAACCAACAGCAGGGGAGCTGAGGGAGGTGAGAATAGAGCCAACGAGTTGAATCTGTTTTTCAATAGATTTGACACCACAGTGTCTGCTCCCACCCCCACAACCTCACCTGTAGTCAGCCTGGAATCCAGAGCCACACCACTGTGCCAGCCTCTCTCTTCACATGGCGCTGTTGCCTCCTGTGAGATTCCTGACACCCCTCCCCCACCCATCACCTTCACTCAATACCAGGTTGAGATGCAAATGAGGAGACTTCACTCAGGCAAGTCTGCTGGACCAGACGGAGTGAGTCCCCTTGTCCTCAAGACCTGTGCCCCTCAGCTGTGTGGAGTCTTTCATAAACTGTTTATGCTGAGTCTGAGTCTGCAGAGGGTCCCAGTGATGTGGAAGACATCATGCCTCGTCCCTGTACCAAAGACGCCACGTCCCAGTGGCCCCCAGGATTACAGGCCCGTGGCACTGACCTCTCACATCATGAAGACCCTGGAAAGGCTCATCCTGGACCAGCTGCGACCCATAGTAAGACCACATCTGGATCCCCTTCAGTTTGCTTATCAGCCTCGTCTCGGAACTGAGGACGCCATCATCTACCTGCTCAATCGTGTCTACACCCATCTGGACCAGCCGGCGAGCACTGTGAGAGTCATGTTTTTTGACTTTTCCAGTGCTTTCAACACCATCAGGCCGACCCTCCTGGGTGATAAGTTAGCAGCGATGCAGGTGGATGCTTCTCTGGTGTCCTGGATTGTTGATTACCTGACAGGAAGACCACAATATGTACGTCTCCCACAGTGTGTGTCTGACAAGGTGATCAGCAACACAGGGGCACCACAGGGGACTGTCCTCTCCCCCTTCCTCTTCACCCTCTACACCACAGACTTCAGCCACTGCACAGAGACCTGCCATCTTCAGAAGTTTTCTGATGACTCTGCGGTGGTTGGATGCATCAGCAGGGATGATGAGACAGAGTACCGGGCTGTGGTCGACTCCTTTGTCACGTGGTGTGAGCAGAATCATCTGCAGCTCAACGTGGCAAAGACCAAGGAACTGATCGTGGACTTCAGGAAGACCAGGAAACACTTGACCTCTGTTTCAATCCAGGGGGTCAGTGTTGACATTGTGGAGGACTATAAATACCTTGGAGTACACATTGACAATAAACTGGACTGGGCTAAAAACACCACAGCACTTTACAGGAAGGGCCAGAGTCGTCTCTATTTTTTGAGGCGACTGAGGTCCTTCAACATATGCCGGAAAATGCTGAGGATTTTCTATGAGTCTGTTGTGGCCAGTGCGATCCTCTATGCTGTTGCATGCTGGGGGAGCAGGCTGAGGGTCGCAGATGCCAACAGACTCAATAAACTAATCCGTAAGGCCAGCAATGTTGTGGGGATGGAGCTGGACTCCCTCAAGGTGGTGTCGGAGAGGCGGATGCTGTCCAAGATAAAGACAATGTTGGATAACACCTCCTACCCACTCCATGACATGCTGGTCAGTCACAGGAGCATGTTCAGTGAGAGACTGAGATGACCGAAAAGCACCACTGAATGACACAGGAAATCTTTCCTGCCTGTGGCCATCTCCCTGTACAACGCATCCACTTAACACACTGTTTGCTGCTATAACTACACATGTTTCTTTTTCAGCTATTTATTTATGAGTGACTTATGTATGTATGTATGTATATATATGTATATATTGTACTATTCTTAGTTAGTGTATTGTCTGTCTTGTCTTAATGTTGGTTTATAATGGAGCACTGTAACAAAAAATAATTTCCCCCAGGGATCAATAAAGTATTCTGATTCTGATTCTTAAGTTTGTTTTGCAGAACATTTCAATACGAAAAAATAAAAAAAGGTAACAACCTTCACATCATATATAGATCAAATATCTGATTTAACAAGTAAGGACATTACATGTGCTTTAAATTTCCACTTCACTGAATAGCACTGAGCAGTCCTTAATTTTAAATATGACCTACTGTCCTGACCTTCCTCTCCTGCCCTGTCGTTCTTACAACTTTCTCCATCTTTGAGTGGCAATATCTTGCACCCTCCCTGGGAAATACAGCAGCTGTATCTTCAGCAAGTATCTTCAAAATGTTTTAATTTAAATTACCCACCACCTAAAAATGTTATTCCCTTTGTACTCTCTACCTAAATGCCGAAGAAATGCAACCACAACTTATGAAGATCTGCATGAAAAACAGTTGAAAAGTGATTTTTTGTTGTTGTTGTTTTTATGTGTTTTTGTATGTCTAATATGTTTGCTTATATTGGTGAACGGGCTGTAGTCGACTGGATTTATGAAGGGGTTACATATAAAATAAAGAAACTATTTGCTTTGCAAGCATCATAATGACTCTGACTCATTGTGGATTATTGTGCCTGCATTAAAACCAATCCAATCCAGAAAACAAATGTGTGAAGCCTGTACTAACACTGCATTATTTTGGTCACTCTTCTCCTTTATCCACTATGATCAGTTTTGAATTTCTAATTTGCACTGCTCTTGGTAGAATGCTGGTCATTACTGAAATAAACTTGTTACAACTTTGTTTAAAAGTCTGAACTTTGCGTACCCATCATCAGTGTACCTGACATGGGTAACTTGCACATCTGTAGAGGTACTATTAATAACATATTCAGGTGCTGGAGTAACACAAGCAACCATCTATACTAGAGATGGCACGATACCACTTTTTTATGTCCGATACCGATATCATAAATTTGGATATCTGCCGATACCGATATGAATCCGATATAGTGTTTTTTAATCAACAAAACTGTTTTTTAAATATCTTGCTGCATTTTGTATAAGTTCATACTCAAGTTTAAAACAACAACTACACTAAAGCTATTCTGTTATACCTGTATGCAAAAAAAAAAATTTCATAGTTCAGCAATACTGATCAATCTAATAAACTTAAACCTACACCATCCTCCCTATTCTGGTATTTTAAAGAGTACTTAGCATAAATATTAAGCAACCTAACTAATAGGGTTCCAACTCCCAGCAACAACAAAAATAAATAAATAAAAAATAGGGAACCACCCCTCACGCTCCACCTCATGATGCTTAATCGACGTAATCAACCTTAATTTGATGGAGTGTGAAAAAAAATGCACAGAAATCAATTCTTTTTCAAGAAATATTAAATAGATTCAACATCTTTCTTCAACAAAATTGCAGACTGCACAGATGGTACCTTCCCAAAGGAAAAAGTACTATAGCTTACTAGGGTATATATATTAGACTTAATAGTTACTATATGCAGTAATGGACTTCTATACATTTTACATCAGATTAAAACTTTGGGTGTAAGATTCAGATAAATATTAAATAATTAAAAGCGAGACATTTTAAATGAGAATAAGAAAGAAAAGTATGTCTTTGTGTCCCCTTTTCCCTGTTAATGCCCTATCGGCCCCCCTGGCTAAACTTTGCTAGATGCGCCCCTGCACAGTTACCAGCGTCAGCTACGTAGAAAAAGATCCTGGAGTAGAAAGTAATATTAAATACATTCTAACAACAGCTGATCAAGCTTAAACGTGCTGCTGTTGTTCAGCCGCTGGTTTCCTCTTTCTGGTGCAAAGTGGGCCAAAAGCAAACAAGAGACACAGACTCGCGACAGAAAAGCCGATCAGCTGATCATTAAGCAGTTTCATGATTGAAGTAGCAGCCGGAGAGCGAGAGGCAGTCGCTCGTTAAGCTTAATGCAGGAATGCTTTACAAACATTCAGAGATGGACTTACACACTTGCTTTACTTCTCTCGGGGATAACTTTGTCGGAGATGAAATGCCGGGTTGCTAGCGAAGCTCCAAATGCTATCCAGACCACCGACAGGTCCCGCATGCCACAGCCGCTCTATCACGTGATGCATACTGCTCCGACGTGCTAACGTTCTGAGGTGAGTTACGGCGTGTTGCAAGTTTTGTGAGGTGCTTTCGTGATATTTAATGGATCGGATTACATTTTTTATTTTTCTCCGATATCCGATCCAGTAATTTAGGTCAGTATCGGACCGATACCGATACGTAATATCGGATCGCTCCATCTCTAATCTATACAATGTCTTTTTGTGAAGAACTCCCTTCATTTAGCAAGACAAAACACAAATAATTTTGTATTACAATAATTCAGGTGCTTAAATATCTCGACTGCAATCACCCACTTAAATCTTGCAGAATTATATTCATAACAAAAACAACAAAAAACCACTACATTATAATTTGATATTTTAAGTTGTGATTAAAAGCTATCATTGTTCATAAGTGTCAGTTATTATCTTTCTACTATTTAAATTCAATAACTAAATATCAGGTTTAAATTATTTCTAAACCACTGTACCTTTACATTTTACACTATGCCCCAACATACACTGAACAATAAAATAGCCAGCTTGGAAAATGAGTCAAACCTGCAGTTATACATCCACATACATGGTTTAAGCAGGAAATCTAAACTGTACAGAAGAGGTAGGGCAGACACTGAAAAGAAATCAGCAAAAGGTGATGATAATAAAGAGTTAAGAGCTGACAGTCACTCACGACACTTGTCGATTACAAGTAAAATCAGTAAAAAATACACACGTAATTTTACTGACACATACAACTCTGTCACAAGGTATGAGTGATAAGAGCCCCCATGTCATTTTAGGCACAAAGGCAGAATGACAAAAAGGTTTACCTGATAAGAGTACAGTGTTTAACGTCAACAGGAGAGGGATGTGGGGACGTTAATGACAGAACTTCAAAGTTGTAAAAATAACTCACAGTGAGCTAATGCTGCAGATGGACGAGCTGCTAGAGTGCACGCTACTTCAACTGCATGTTAGAAAACTGCACATGCACAAAAAAAAAAAAGGGGAACGTGGGGAAAACATATAGCATGAAGTCAGAGAAACAGCCAGACAACATTCAATTATTATCTGTCTACTCTGTCTATTAGTATCCTATCAAATGAGAATGAAATGAGGACTGGGCTGGTTTCAGTCATTATGCAAATGTACTGTTTATAAGATTAGGGAAACCTGCAGTCAGCTGAGACTGAAGAAATCACTTCGATGAGTGACGAAATGTTTCTCCCACTGAAAACGCTACGTCCACATGAACAGAATCAACTTTTGGAGACAACCTTGAGATTCAAATTCTCAAGCCAGAGGTCCACTGACACTAACAGAGTCTAACCCTTAGAGGAGGTTTGGCAAAATTATACTTTATTCAGATGGGTGGTTTTCTTGATCATCTTGACATTTCCTAACTACATATAGGATAATGTGCAAACAAGGGGAATCAATTAGGTTTTAATTAAGGTTCTACAATCCCTTATCCTGGTTGTTATTTACATGACAGTTTAAGAAACTGGTGCAATTGTTGGTTATTTAATATATGTTATGTTAATATATCTAATTAAAGAACATTCTGACTGTGACTGCCATGGTGCCTCCATCCTGCTTGGCTGTCTACTCCAGGTTTTGTTCTTTGTCTGTTTTTCTCTTAGTATTTAATGTTTCTCCTTCTTGTTTCTCTGTGCTTGTTTTTTATGTTTATATTTGTTGGCGAGATTCATCACATCTTGCTGAGGCTAAGGCTCTGTTTTTATTGGACCTGCCAATCATCTCTGACAGAACAATACAACCACAAAAATGGACTGAGCTGACTCTTGTGAGCTGTGCTTTCACTTCAAAGGAAGTGGACTGGCATGAGCAAATGCTCCGCCACATTATTGGCGAACCATGATCGCTGAAGAAATCGCAGAGGTAAAAGGTAGTAAAAAGGTATGGTTAATCCACCATTTTCAGCCTCTATCCCCTCACCTCCTCAGATCAGAGAACTGACTGTCTCTCCACTCCCGAGGTGTTCAAGGGTGAGTTTAGCAAATGTGCTGGATTTCTTACACATAGAGTTTGCTAGTATTCAAACAAAAAAGGGCATATGAGTCAGATTGTTCCAAGATTGCTTTTTTTGTGGAGATATTTTAAGACCAGGTGCTAAAATGGGCACAGGCTGTGCTAAAAGCAAGCCCCATTCTTTCTTTTGAAGATTTCATTCCTAAATTTCGGAATGTTTTTGAGTCTAACCCTGATGTTGGCTGCTCATCAAGTAAATTTGCAATGTGTAAAAATTGATGACCATGTCCGCAAACACAGGTGAAAATTTAACTTTCCCAGAATGCTCCTGGCTCTTATTCTCCCCCGCACTAACAATGTCCCAATAATGTCCCTCTGTAAAGTATTTTAAGTCATGGCCCTGGATGGAAAAGGACCTCCCTGATATCACACAAGACTCAGACTGTCTCACTCACTCTCTCTGGCAACCACACTGAAGATGTGAGCTTCTATGTGTTTGAAGCCCTTCTTACTCCTCTGGTCCTTGGTCATCCCTGGTTACGTAATCATAATGATTACGTAACCAGGGATGACCAAGGATTCAAGGTTACTTTATTTATACCTGTAAGTAAATTTGCTTGGTGGAGTATGCCCATGATGTCATGACATGCCATAGAAGGTGAGCTTGTCGTATGGCATAATCTATGCAGTTGGCACTGCCACTGGAAGGCTACCTATGCTATCCTGCTAAGGACCATGGAGCAAAATAAACGTCTTACCAATCGCAATAGAATCCCAGTGCCGGTCTACTGTCCTGTACTACGTGGGACTGGAAGAAGGGCAACTTTCATATTCTACACAGTGAGTCTTCCTTGGCTTGCACATCAAGGTTTTGTTTTTTGTCTAGCTCTCCCTTGTGTTTCCCCTCTCTCCTCTTTTTACGGGTTCCCAACTCTGGCCAGGCATACCTGCTCTAATCACCCACATGTTTATCAAGAATCCACTACTTAAGGTAGTGGATGAGGATAACTCTTTGTTTGGTAATTGGGCTAATCGGTTAGCTGAAACCCTGGCTCCTGCTACTCTGTTTTTGCTCGGATTTTGACTGTCTGTTTCCTGTGCACAGGCCCCTGGATTTCCTTCCCTGGTGTGGTGCGCTTAATCCTCAGTTGAAAGGGAGTGTGAACTGTAAATTTTGGATGTGTTGATTCGCTTTGTTCCTGGACTATTTCCCTTTTCTTGTCTTACTGAACTGTGATCTCCCGAGCGCTGTGCTAAAGTCTACCATCCTATTAGCCTTGACAATGGTCAATCCACACTATCCATCCATCCATCCATTCGCTTCCGCTTATCCTTTTCAGGGTCGCGGGGGGCGCTGGAGCCTATCCCAGCTGTCATGGGGCGAAAGGCAGGGTACACCCTGGACAGGTCGCCAGTCTGTCGCAGGGCTAACACATAGGGACAGACAACCATTCGCACTCTCATTCACTCGCACATTCACACCTAGTGGCAATTTGGATTATCCAATTAACCTATCCCCACAAGCTGCATGTCTTTGGACAGTGGGAGGAAGCCGGAGTACCCGGAGAGAACCCACGCAAACACGGGGAGAACATGCAAACTCCACACAGAAAGACCCCGGCCTGATGGTGGAATTGAACTCAGGACCTTCTTGCTGTGCGGCAACAGTGCTAACCACCGTGCCACCGTGCTGCCCGTGCAATCCACACTAATACTTTCTAAAACGATGTCTCAAAGAAAAATATTTTCGGATTAAAAGTTTTAGATATAAAACATCCACGTACATATATTTCAGATGACCATTCCTCAAGTGGGTAAATCTCCACAAGATGTAAGCGCTAGCATAGATAACAAAGATATTGAGAAAGTCTCATTTGAATTAACAAACAGTAGTCAAGGATGTTTTGTGTTCCAGATAATGACCATGTAATGAACTGTTTACATATAAATATGAATAAACAATTAACACATTCTGAACCATATGCATGATTTGATTTGTTGGATCAAGCAAAGTTTAAAGTTTAAATTTTTCTGCCACACTGGATTTGACGTTTTTGTTTTGACAAACATTAACTTTTTTTTAGTCACAAATGTATTTCCCAGTATTTATCAGTAGGCAGGGATGATTGTCTCATCAAGCCTCACAAAATGATGTTTTCTGAACATGTGTCACAGCCAATCAAAGTGATTTTGCAACAGCTGAACACTAGGGAATGCTAGTATCCAACCTGCACAGATCTAATAGCTTTGGAAATACTATTCTGATATTTGTTAAGATGGTGTTTGTTATATCACAGAAGAGTTGAGCATTGGCTTTGGTCTGCAATCTCAGAGAACCATTCTAGCTGAGTTGTTTTGTGCTAAGCTGTTACATATTTCTGCTTTTTTTCTATATTTGTAATGATATTTTGTGGACAAAGATTTAATATGAACATCAAAAATGCAAAAATGTATTCTGTGTGTTGAATATTGACACAGGATGGAAGGATTTAGACTGCATACTTGTAAAGTGGTCCTTAATGTAGCTAAAGGAAAACCACCCACAATTCTTGGGAGTCACTACGATGCAGTTTATCAAGTCGGGACAAACATTAAAGGAAGTAGACTTACGCTGTGATGGAAATGTTAGCAGCTGACATGGGGCTGACTTCCTTTACCTCCTTGGCCTTCTGGAGGGCAAGTTTCTTATTAATAGCCTCCTCTTGCTCCTCTTCATCCTATAGGTATAGAAAAAAACATACATGGACACATATTTTAACTTGTGTTTATTTCAGGACTATAATAAATATCAGAATCAGAAACTTTATTGTCATTGTCATGAGAACAACGAAATTAAGAATGGTCCCCGATCATTGCATCATCCCTAGCAATATCAAAATATAAATAAAACAATAAAATTCAATAAATAAAATAGATAGAATACTTAAAATACTAATAAGATATAACAGTAAAACATTCACATACATTCCCACACACATGCTTCAGACCGTGCATAGATTAACACAAGAGTGGCGTGATGGACATTTTTTTGTAGTATTCAGATGTGTTATTGCAGTTGGATAACAGCTGTGTTTGAGTCTATTAGTCCTTGCTCTGATTGCCCTGTACCGTCTGCCTGAGGGCAACAGTTCGAACAGGGAGTGGCCAGGATGTGAGGTGTCTTTTATGATGTTTTGGGCCTTTTTAAAACAGTGGGCGTTGTGTAGAACTTCCAGTGTGGGGAGAGGGCAGCCAGTGATCTTTTGGGCGGTGTTAATGATCCCTTGGAGTGCTTTCCTCTGAGCCCCTGTGCAGCTAGTGTACCAGATGCATATGCAGTAAGTTAGAACACTCTCAATGGTGGCTCTGTAGAAGGACACCAGCAGTCTCTGCGTGATGTTATTCCTCCTGAGAATTCTCAGGAAGTACAGTCTCTGTTGGGCCTTTTTCAGCAGCTCGGAGGTGTTGTCACTCAATACACTGAGAAGTCCTTTATAATATATTTATTTTACTGTGACCATTGTTGATAGAAGGTCCACTATTAAAGAACAAGGCAAATTTAAGTCTAGCAGGAGCATTCAGAATATGGATATATTATAAGGGTAAAATCACTGAAGATTACGAGGTTCTTTTTTCTTTTGCCAAAACCTGGGCTTGCCATCTTAGGGCATTTTGACATCAATAGCATCTTTAGTCTGTTCCAAATCACTTTTCCTCACCTTTTACATGTAATCTGGTTTTCTTTCACACAGACAAAAATCGAACACATGGCACAAAGAGATAAAAGGACAAGTTTGATCTAAACGGACTAAACACCAACAGTGTGAAAACACCCTTAATTAAACCTCTGAGGTCTAAGCCACCTATTGATGACACCAGCCTTCACCCTAATTCTAACTCTAACCCCCAACAATAAGAATATATCATTTTTTGTCATATTAAATAGTGAAGTTCTGGCAATCAGGGACAAATAGATAATTCAAACTGAAACCTTTCCCTTTTAATTATTAAAAAAATCTATCTTGCCTTTCTTCTAAATATAGCATAGGTTTAGACCTTAGTTAAAATCAGAATTGTGTTTGTTTGTTTGTTTTACATCAAAAGCTTTAGGAATGATGATAAAAACAGAATAATTTTATAATATAGAATAATAAAGACTTTTTTTTCATTTTTGTGACAAAAAAATTAATATTTCATAAAAAAAATCTTTATTTCATGAGCAAATATCACAAGCTATACCACAAAACAAAACTAAAAGTAAATATTGCAACCCAAATAGAACTAAATTCTAAATTTCTACTCAATTACTACTCAAGTTAGCTAAATATATGCATGTGTTTCATTTTCAAGACCTGCTTTAAATGGCTACCATTTTGACAAGCGCAGCCCCGGAAGATTCTGAAAACTCTGGTTAAAATTTAGAAGCAAGATATGCATATATTTAACAAAATTATTTTCTCAGTTATAACTAGAAAACTATAACATTAACTATTTCACATTATGTATGAAAAAATGAAAGTGGGTCAACCGACCTTTGTTTAAATACATATGTTGAAAAGTATTTGATATATGAAGCTAAGTTTTCAGAAGTATCATTAGTATATTATATATCTAACAGGATAACTTAGAATCATAACATTATAGTGAATATGGTTTAACAGAAAATGATAACTGTGAAGATTATCAAAAAATGATCATTTGAAATGAAAATAAAAAATATGCACATTAACTAAATTAATTAATTAGAGTACCATCCAGAAACGGCCAAATTTGGTTCTACTCTGATTACACTATCTAGCAATATTTCTTATTCTTTTGTTTTTGTGATACACTTTTCCCTCAGAAAAGGCTTGAAAATGCCTAGAACTTCATAAAAAATATTTTATGAACTATCCATCCATCCATCCATTTTCATCCGCTTTGTCCGGGGCCGGGTCGCGGGGGCAGCAGCCTAAGCAAAGAGGCCTAGACCTCCCTCTCCCCAGCCACCTCCTCCAGCTTATCCGGGGGAATACCAAGGCGTTCCCAGGCCAGCCGAGAGATATAATCTCTCCAGCGTGTCCTGGGTCTGCCCCGGGGCCTCCTCCCGGTGGGACATGCCTGGAACACCTCACCCAGGAGGCGCCCAGGGGGCATCCTTGTCAGATGCCCGAACCACCTCAGCTGGCTCCTTTCGATGTGGAGCAGCAGCTGCTCTACTCTGAGCCCCTCCCGGATGGCCGAACTTCTCACCCTATCTCTAAGGGAGAGGCCAGCCACCCTTCGGAGGAAGCTCATTTCTGCCGCTTGTATCCGCGATCTCGTTCTTTCGGTCACTACCCACAGCTCGTGGCCATAGGTGAGGGTAGGGACGTAGATCGACCGGTAAATTGAGAGCTTCGCTTTTACACTCAGCTCCCTCTTCACCACGACGGACCAGTGCAGCGTCCGCATTACTGCAGCTGCAGCCCCAATCCGTCTGTCGATCTCCGGCTCCCTTCTCCCATCACTCGCGAACAAGACCCCGACATACTTGAACTCCTCCACTTGGGGCAGGAACTCATCCCCGACCCGGAGTGGGCACTCCACCCTTTTCCGGCTGAGAACCATGGCCTCAGATTTGGAGGTGCTGATCCTCATTCCCGCTGCTTCACACTCGGCTGCGAACCGCTCCAGTGCGAGCTGGAGGCCCTCACCCGATGAAGCCAACAGAACCACATCATCTGCAAAAATCAGAGATGAGATTCTGAGGCCACCAAAGCGAAAGCCCTCCGCCACTTGGCTGCGCCTAGAAATCCTGTCCATAAAAATTATGAACAGAACCGGAGACAAAGGGCAGCCCTGGCGGAGCCCATCACCCACCGGGAACGAGTCCGACTTATTGCCGGCAATGCGAACCAAGCTCTTGCAACGGTTGTATAGGGATCGAATGGCCCGTAGCAATGGGCCAGACACCCCATATTCCCGCAACACCCCCCACAGGACACCCCGAAGGACACGGTCGAATGCCTTCTCCAAGTCCACAAAACACATGTAGACTGGTTGGGCAAACTCCCATGCACCCTCAAGTATCCTGGAGAGGATAAAGAGCTGGTCCAGTGTTCCGCGACCAGGACGAAAACCGCATTGTTCCTCCTGTATCCGAGGTTCGACTAACGGACGAACTCTCCTTTCCAGCACCCTGGCATAGACTTTCCCAGGGAGGCTGAGGAGTGTGATCCCCCTGTAGTTGGAACACACCCTCCGGTCCCCTTTCTTGAAGATGGGGACCACCACCCCGGTCTGCCAGTCCACAGGTACTGCCCCTGATCTCCACGCAACATTGCAGAGGCGTGTCAACCAGGACAGCCCTACAACGTCCAGAGCCTTCAGGAACTCGGGGCGGACCTCATCAACACCAGGGGCTCTGCCACCAAGGAGTTGTTTAACTGCCTCAGTGACCTCGCCCCCGGAAATTGGCGGGTCATTCCCCTCATCCCCAGACTCTGCTTCCTCCTCGGAAGACGTGTCAGTGGGATTAAGGAGGTCCTCGAAGTATTCCTTCCACCGCCTGACAATTTTCTCAGTCGACATCAGCAGCGCTCCGCCAGCACTATACAAACTGCAGGTAGAGCACCGCTTTCCCCTCCTGAGACGTCTGACGGTTTGCCAGAATCTCTTCGAGGCAGCCCGAAAGTCTTTTTCCATGGCCTCTCCGAACTCCTCCCACACCCGAGTTTTTGCTTCAGCCACTGCCCGAGCCGCATTCCGCTTGGCCTGTCGATACCTGTCGGCTGCCTCCGGAGTCCCACAGGCTAACCAAGCCCGATAGGACTCCTTCTTCAGCCTGGTGGCTCCCTTCACCTCTGGTGGTCACCATTTGGTTCGGGGATTACCACCACGGCAGGCACCAACCACCTTGTGGCCGCAGCTCAATGCAGCAGCTTCGGCAATGGAGACGCTGAACATGGTCCATTCGGACTCAATGTCCCCAGTCTCCCTCGGAATGCTGTTGAAGCTCTGCCGGAGGTGTGCGTTGAAGATCTCGCGGACTGGGGCCTCTGCTAGACATTCCCAGCACACCCTCACTACGCGTTTAGGTGCACCAGGTCTGTCCAGCGTCTTCCCCCGCCACCTGATCCAACTCACCACCAGGTGGTGATCAGTTGACAGCTCAGCCCCTCTCTTTACCCGAGTGTCCAGAACATATGGTCGCAGGTCTGCTGATACGATTACAAAATCGATCATCGACCTACGGCCTAGAGCATCCTGGTGCCACGTGCACTTATGGACACTCTTATGTTCGAACAGGGTGTTCGTTATGGCCAAACTGTGATTAGCACAGAAGTCCAATAACAGAGCACCGCTCAGGTTCAGATCAGGGAGGCTGTTCCTCCCAATCACGCCCCTCCAGGTCTCGCTGTCGTTACCCACGTGAGCATTGAAGTCTCCCAGCAGGACAACAGAGTCTCCAGGTGGAGCACCCTCCAGCACCCCCCCCCCCCCCCCCCCCCCCCCAGGGACTCTAAGAAGGCTGGGTACTCTGAACTGCCACTCGGTGCATAAGCGCAGATGACAGTCAGGACCCGTTCCCCGACCCTAAGGCGCAGGGAACAAACCCTCTCGTCCACCGGGAAAAACCCCAACGTACCGGCAGCAAGCCGAGGGGATATTAGGATACCCACCCCAGTCCGCCGCCTCTCACCAGGGGCAACTCCAGACTGAGACAGAGTCCAGCCCCTCTCCAGGAGACTGGTTCCAGAGCCCAAGCCATGCGTAGAGGTGAGCCCGACTATATCTAGCCGGTACCTCTCAACCTCACGCACTAACTCAGACTCCTTCCCCACCAGAGAGGTGACATTCCATGTCCCAATTGCCAGTCTTGGCAGCCGGGGGTCAGTCCGCCAGGGCCTCCGCTCCTGACCGCCACCCGGCACACAATGCACCCGACCCCTATGGCGCCTCGTGCGGGTGGTGGGCCTGCGGGACGATGGGCCCATGTCTCCTCTTCGGGCTCTGGCCCGGCCACCAGACGCTCGCCCTCGGGCACCCTCCCCGGGCCTGGCTCCAGGGCGGGGCCCCGGTAACCCTATCCCGGGCAGGGTAAACTGTTCCCTCGATGTCCTTTTCATAAGGGTCTTATGAATCGCTCTTTGTCTGGTCCCTCACCCAGGGCCAATTTGCCATGGGAGACCCTACCAGGGGGCAAAAGCCCCCAGACAACATAGCCCCTGTTATTATGTTCATAATAATGAACATACTTCATTATTATGAACTAATAATGGCATAACACAAAAATTGGCTTTTGTATTACACCAGGTGTTATAGCATTAGCAGGGGACTTTTTCTGAGAAATCCAAGATAGTCAGCGTTATAAGCATTTGGCCAGTTGACATGGAATGTCCCTGAGGGCTAAGTAAAGAAGATTGCAAGAGTTCTTCTACACCTTCCAGTTATCTAAAGAACTCGATCCTTAATCTAAGGATGTCCATCAACCTACTCATCCAAGATTATGACATCATAATGATTACATCATAATCTTGTCAGTGCTGTGTCTTAACCCTCTGTCATCACACCATGGCCCTTTATTTAGAGAAAACAGGCATAAAAATAGATCAAAAATCTGACTACCTTTAGTTAAAGTTAAGACTGAGGATGATTCAGAGGATTAAGAAAAAATGAAGTAAAGGCCATGGAAGATTTTACTAAGGGTGAAAAATTAAATGAAATATATAACAATATATCGTACCTTAGTGAGCTCCTGGGCATTTGCAAGATTATCAACAGCAATGGCCAAGAACACATTGAGGAGGGTGTCTGGTTATTTATGTTCTCAGGAAAACACCAAAGGATTGATAAACACAGAATCAGTATTTACAGGTCCAGCTAATCTTCAAATCAATAATAAAAACTTTGGCAGGGCTATAAAGCTGCCTGGTGTCAACAAAGAGAATCTATCTTGATATATGAGGCAGGATACAATTTCCAAAGAGAGTAAGTACGATGAAATAAATGGAAGAGAACATTCCCCCATGCACACCCCCCTGGGATTCAATCCCATGGTACATGACTGCGTTCCAGTCCTCTCCAGTTAGGATCTGCAGGGGAGACAGAGACTGCTTTAGGGGTCCAGTTCAGTGGTAGTATGAAAAAATATAACATGACTTAATTGATCTTTACCTGGAAGACGGTGAGAATGGCTGCTGGGAATGTGTCAAAATTGGTTGTCGGTGTTTCGTCTTCAAAATTAAACCTGCAGGGAGATGAATAGTCTCTGACTGTGATTAGTCTACAAAGCCTCAGCACTATACCTCTCACTCATCCTCCACCTCCTGCTGTATTGAGCAACTTATTGTCCTCTCAATTACACTCCTGTAAATTATTCCAAATATATATGTTTATCATTAAATTTGAGTCATCTGAGGCTGTGGGACCTCGTGGTTGATCACTGACTATTTTTCCTTCTCAAATTTAAGAGGCTTGTAGTGGTGTCTGTCAACTGGGACTTAATTACTTCAAACCCATTGTAGGCAAAAGATAATCATGCAGGGTTCTTGGCTAGCATTGCGTTAGCATGCTGTTTGTTCAGAGGCTTGCAAAGAGCCAAAGTTCTGTTAGCAGTATAACGTGTTTTGTTTTTTTTAATTAATCATTGTTTCCACTTTGCTGTCAGTTATCCTTTTGTGCAACCAAAATATATGTAATATTCACATCTCCATTTCTCAATCCTTGTATCTCTATATTGCTTCACCATTGTCCTCCACCTGCACACCAACCTAAATCAGTTGATTGTAGTGGTAGCGGTATGAAAAGGGGGGTGGAACAAGACGCTTGGACACTGATAGCACGTCGCGCTCACAGAAACGCAAAGCAGGAGATGAAGCATAGCTGAATATGTTTCCAAACCAACTTCATTCTGAGCCAAAGACTAGAAAATATGCCTCTGCCTTTCTAATATTGATGGGTCGGTCGCGAACGAAATGGCTCTTAGAGCCGGATCTTTGAAGTGAACGATGTGAACCGGCTCCTTATTGGGAGCCGTGGATTTTTTTGTTTGCTTGTTTTTTTCTTTCTCCTGCCCTCTCTTTCACTTTTTTTTGCTTCACACTGCAAGTCACCCTTGTGTTTGCGCTGAGCAGAGACGGCAAACAGAGCCTTGCGTTTGCGCCCCTCCCCCCTCTGCACAGCACTGAGCTGAGGGGGCTGGGCGGTAGTTACACTCGCAACAGCAGTAGCACACAACAAGAGCAGGAGGGAGAGGGAAAGAAAGAGAGCCGGGAGCAACAAGAGACAACACCGTCACATTGGAAAAGTACAGTAAAGAAAATGAGTGACACAAAGAAAAGAAGCAAAGTCTGGAACCAGACGTCAATCTTATTGACAAAAAAAAGGCAGAGTGTCTACAAGAAAAGGATATCATATAGAGCCAGCTCCACAAACAACATGCACAGGCACCTAAGAACTGTCCACCCATCAGTGCAATGGGAAGATAAAACGCAGTCAGTTGAGTGTGATATTAATATTTCTAAATGCCAACCTTTCCCTTAATTAAAGATCTGGGCGTTCTTTTTTTCCCCATATTTTAATTTATATTTTATTGTTTTGTGGTTTGCAGTGTTTTGTGTTGTTTCACTTTGAATTTGTTTAAAAGGAAAAAGCTGAAAATTTAAGTAGTTAAAAGTTGAAATGTATGAAATGTAAATAGCTGGTTTCTGTATTTTATAATTTATTTATTACATTTTATGTGGCGTGAATAAATAAAAGTATATTTACAGAGACAAAACACGTACAAACTCCAAAACACAACGGAAATGCTCCAGGATGCTAGGGGCCGTGTTGAGATTTTGTTACCTAGTGGCTACACAAGCCAGGAAGTACCAACAATCGGATTGAGTGTGTGGTAGTAACAGGTAAATGAAGTTTTTTTTAAATAATTTGAATATATATATATATATATATATATATATATGAGTGTTTGTGTATTAATACAAAAACAATAGACGTATGAATTCGATTGTGTAATTTAAGTGATCTAGGTAGCTCTGTTTTGGAAGTTTAGTTAACGCTAGAAATGTGTTTTGGAGTTTGTACGTGCTTTGGAATTTCTAAGTGCTTTGAAGTTTGTACGTGTTTCGTCTCTAGGGACCCCCATAAATATTTATATATAAGCATACATAAAGAAAACCACGTTTTTTTACATTACTAATTCCTTTTGTGCATAATTTTATATTGTTGTTGATAATTAATTAATTAAAGCAACAAAACAACCTGAAGAGGCGGTTGGGAGCCAAAAGAGCTGGCTCTTTTTAGTGAGCCGAGCCGAAAGAGCCGGTTCTCTAAAAAGAGCTGGAAATCCCATCACTACTTTCTAAATGGAGGGACAGTAACTGCGTGTGTATATGTAAGCATGTAAAACCTGAAGACAGTAAGATTAACAGTAACAGTATTTTGTCTCTATCTCCCATTCTGCAATTCATCTCATGTAAACGTGGCGCACAGCGTGACGTGAAAAAAGGCACATACCTTTGACGTTGCGTGATGAACTCTGTATTCCTCACCCACACGTAAACGGAAAAAAATGAGTTTTAAAAAATCTCAGTTTTTGGTGATAGGAAACGCCGTTTACGTGTGGACGAAACAGCTGCGTTTTCAAAAATATCCGTGTTGGTGTGGAAGTAGCCTAAAAGAGTTAGTAGTTTATTTTATTACTACCTGTCATTTGTTGCAGATTACTTGTATTTGTTGAATTGTTTACTAAATGTTTGAGGTGTGAAAGAAACCGCAATGGAGCAAAATATGGGTGTGTGTGTGGTTGGAGGATGTGTTTGTGCATGTGTGCATGTACGTGCAACAAGGGGGGGGGGGGGGGGGGGGGTCGCGAACATTATTCTTGTAAAACAACCCCCTTTGTTTTACAGGAAAAATGTTCGCAAACTTTTTTTGCTAGGCCCCCCTGCCTAGCAAAAAAAGTTTGGGAACCACTGGTCTAATTACTGGATTTAGTACAGTAATGTGCTCCATCATTGCCTTACCGAAATGCTGCTCCAGCTAATTTTTCCTGCTTAGTAAATCCTGCCAAGAGTCTTGTCATTAGCTGCATCACAATAAATAAATAATAAATCAGCAGAAAAAATCTACTCACTGGCCACCAAAGAGCTGCATACCCAGCAGAGCAAAGACCACGATGAAGAGGAAGAGCAGAAACAGCAGGCTAATAATGGACTTCATGGAGTTGAGTAGGGATACCACAAGGTTCCTTAATGAGTTCCAGTACCTACACAAAGACACACCAGTATGAATCCATTGTGTAATCCGGTTTTACAGAACACAGACAAACATTTCCATTTACTCACTTGGTGACTTTGAAGATCCGGAGCAGCCTCAGTGCTCGCAGGACACTGATTCCAAATGAAGCCCCAGGCTTCATGGCTGCCCAGACCACCTCAAAAATACTGCCAATGATCACCTGTGAACACAGTTTGATAAATCAAAACCGTCTGAATTTCTTTCTTCAATAATTTGCTACATTTCTTTTCTATAGAACTAGTTCTGAATCATGCTAGTTTCCCTATAAATGTTCTCAAAATGCACAACAAATTGACGAAACAGTCAACTGAAGTGGGCAACTCACCCCGAAGTCAAAACAGTTGAAAGAGGAGTGAAAGTAGTTCTGGGGCCCAAGACCATACATTTTCATGGACATCTCCACCAGGAACAGGCCCAAAAATACAAACTCCGCAAGGTCTGTCCAGAAGAAATAGATATAGCTGATTCTATAGCAGCTATGCCAACAGTGAATAAGACACAGAAAGAGACTATTTGTGTATTACAAAACGCTGTTTGAGTCATGTGTGTTTACACGTGTTGCTGCAGCACAGAACTACAGGAATTAGAGTACTAGTAAAAAAAAAAAAAAAAAAAAAGCAGATACAGGCAACGGCAATTTTGTATGCAAGAAAGATGATCTCACCAGGATCATAATAAAGCTGGTACTATAATTCTAATGGAATGCTTCAAGTGAATGGAAGGATGATGAGCAACATGATCTTTAAAGCCTCAAACCTCCACCAGCATCCAAATATGGCACCAACAATCTTAGTTGCAGCTATTTTTGGACATTAACATTATAAGTCAACTACACAAATGTAAGAAAAAAGTCAAAATATAGTTGTACATTTGAAAATTTAATAAATATTTCTTCATTTTTTTATGCACTTCATTTGGAGTGCTTAATGTTAGGGTGAATTAAATTATTTTCATCCCTTTTCCTTTTACATAAAACAAGATGACATAGCCTAAAACATAATGTAACAGAATGGCACATTTTGAGAAGAAACAGCAGAGTGACCTAGTGTTGTTAGTTATGCAGCAATCTTGAAATTTGCTCATGCTTTTTGCCCTCTATACAGGGAGTGCAGAATTATTAGGCAAGTTGTATTTTTGAGGAATAATTTTATTACTGAACAACAACCATGTTCTCAATGAACCCAAAAAACTCAATATCAAAGCTGAATGTTTTTGGAAGTAGTTTTTAGTTTGTTTTTAGTTTTAGCTATTTTAGGGGGATATCAGTGTGTGCAGGTGACTATTACTGTGCATAATTATTAGGCAACTTAACAAAAAACAAATATATACCCATTTCAATTATTTATTTTTACCAGTGAAACCAATATAACATCTCCACATTCACAAATATACATTTCTGACATTCAAAAACAAAACAAAAACAAATCAGCGACCAATATAGCCACCTTTCTTTGCAAGGACACTCAAAAGCCTGCCATCCATGGATTCTGTCAGTGTTTTGATCTGTTCACCATCAACATTGCGTGCAGCAGCAACCACAGCCTCCCAGACACTGTTCAGAGAGGTGTACTGTTTTCCCTCCTTGTAAATCTCACATTTGATGATGGACCACAGGTTCTCAATGGGGTCCAGATCAGGTGAACAAGGTGGCCATGTCATTAGTTTTTCTTCTTTTATACCCTTTCTTGCCAGCCACGCTGTGGAGTACTTGGACGCGTGTGATGGAGCATTGTCCTGCATGAAAATCATGTTTTTCTTGAAGGATGCAGACTTCTTCCTGTACCACTGCTTGAAGAAGGTGTCTTCCAGAAACTGGCAGTAGAACTGGGAGTTGAGCTTGACTCCATCCTCAAGCCGAAAAGGCCCCACAAGCTCATCTTTGATGATACCAGCCCAAACCAGTACTCCACCTCCACCTTGCTGGCGTCTGAGTCGGACTGGAGCTCTCTGCCCTTTACCAATCCAGCCACGGGCCCATCCATCTGGCCCATCAAGACTCACTCTCATTTCATCAGTCCATAAAACCTTAGAAAAATCAGTCTTGAGATATTTCTTGGCCCAGTCTTGACGTTTCAGCTTGTGTGTCTTGTTCAGTGGTGGTCGTCTTTCAGCCTTTCTTACCTTGGCCATGTCTCTGAGTATTGCACACCTTGTGCTTTTGGGCACTCCAGTGATGTTGCAGCTCTGAAATATGGCCAAACTGGTGGCAAGTGGCATCTTGGCAGCTGCACGCTTGAGCACGCTTGACTTTTCTCAGTTCATGGGCAGTTATTTTGCGCCTTGGTTTTTCCACACGCTTCTTGCGACCCTGTTGACTATTTTGAATGAAACGCTTGATTGTTCGATGATCATGCTTCAGAAGCTTTGCAATTTTGAGACTGCTGTATCCCTCTGCAAGATATCTCACTATTTTTGACTTTTCTGAGCCTGTCAAGTCCTTCTTTTGACCCATTTTGCCAAAGGAAAGGACGTTGCCTAATAATTATGCACACCTGATATAGGGTGTTGATGTCATTAGACCGTACCCCTTCTCATTGCAGAGATGCACATCACCTAATATGCTTAATTGGTAGTAGGCTTTCGAGCCTATACACCTCGGAGTAAGACAACATGCATGAAGAGGATGATGTGGACAAAATACTCATTTGCCTAATAATTCTGCACTCCCTGTACACTTTAATACTCTGATTCCACAGAACAGGGGCCTGAAAACTGAAGACTCTGCCTCTACTTCTCCCTTTAAATATCCTAGGAACTACAAGTAAGCCCGCACACTGAGAGCAAAGTGCTCAGTTGAGGTGATACTGTACTATAAGGTCTTTAAGACCTGCTGGCGCCTGATTATACAGTACCTTCTATGTGAGGAGAAGAATTTTAAATTGTATTCTGGATTTAACAGAGAACCAATGAAGAGAAGCCAATAGAGGAGAAATATGCTCTCTCTTTCTAGTCCCTGTCAGCACTCTTGTTACTGAAGGCTTCGCAGGGAGTTTTTAGGACATCCTGGTAGTAACAAATCACAGTAGTCCGCTCTAGAAGTAAGAAATTCATGAACTGGGTTTTCAGCATCACTCTGAGACAGGATGTTTCTAATTTTAGAAATATTGAAGAAGAAAGCAGTCCTACATAATTGTTTATTACAGTATGTACATTGAAGGACATATCTTGGTCAAAAAACTACTCCAGGATTCTAGAGGCCAAGGCAAAGCCACCCAGAGTAGGGAATCTGGTTAGATACCATATTTCTTCACTTAATTCCCTGGACTCCCATTATTCTTACTAAATGTCCAATTAGTGCAAAATCAAGTTAAAACAAATCCTTTTTATGCTATCAAAGACATACTGGTTCTTGTCAATCATGATCATTAATGGCAATTTAATAGATGTTTACTGTGTCAAGTTAAAAGACATTGTTCAACCTTTAGCACCACTTATTACAGACTTGTGAGTGTGTGCACATATTGAGCCTATATGTATATGTTTCATATTCTGTGGATTTTAAAAAAAATTAAACCAAATTCCAGCTTGTGCACCCAATTCTTGCTTTTTAAAGTCATTAAATGTGTATGTTGTACAACAATTCCATCCAGGCGAAAGAACTAAGAGTTAAAAGAAATCACTGAAGGCTCAAAATTACCATGACATTCATTCCCATAACGAATGAATGTAAACATCTGACCACAACTGTAATATTGATTTGTTATAACATTACTGGTAAGACGGAACCAACAGGTGTAAGCTATCTACTTTAGGTGGTAAAGAGTGGCATGAGTATTTATGTTTTCATTTTGAATGGCACACTTGCAGTTACTTTCATGTAAATACTGCTTCAACTGTTGATAATGGTCCTCTTCGTGGTTTAACTGGCTAAAAAGCGCTCCATCTCAACAATGAGTAGAGAATCACTTGAAATCCATTTTGACAACTATCATGTTTCAAGCTGTATCATGGCCAAAATAAAATAATAAAGCCATCCATGCACTGATATGAGAATTTTTTATATCAAGTAATGGCTAAAATACATTTAATATTAAGCAACTAGTAACTATAGTTAAAATTGATTTTGAAAACGTACAGGTCCATGAAAACATACAGGATTACAAGAAAATTATTTAAAATGTATAGAACTGTTGAATACTTACATAGTGCATAGGTAAGCCACTCAGGCTGGTCATAGTGTACTATAGCTACACACAGTGTATTTAGGCCAACCAGACATAACACTGTCCAGTAGAAGCTCTGGGATTTAACCAGACGCCGGATGGTGAAGCGAATCCTCTTCTCTTTCCTCCTGAAGTAAGATGAACTCTCATTCTTGCTCTTCACACTTGCCCGAGCATATGGCGACCCTGGGGGGGCAGTTGGAGCAAAAGATACAAAATTGCAATAAAGTTACCAAGTCTAAAAATGAGGTGCTCCTTCCAAATCAAGATATGTTTGATTATAATCAGCTAGAGCCATGGATCTTAAAGTAGATTAAGACTGATCATTCTTACTGACAGATTACAGAATTGGCTTAGTATTCCTGGCACTTCTCATTATATTTATCCTCATCTTTACTTTATTTGGCCCAGACAGCTAAGGAGGTCTGCTTTTACACTTAGCCCAAGGTTAACAACATCAAATCAGCTGTTAGGAAGCATTGTATTATTTTTGACCAGTGTTTGTTTTGAATAGCACCTCTCAAAGATCATCCAGTCTTATTTCTTTAATTTAAGAAACATCCCAAAAATCAAACTGAAACCCAATAATATGTAACTTTTAGTACGCACTAGTGGTGGGTTTAAAAAATCGATTTCCCAATTCAAATTGATTTTAGTTTGAGCAATGTGATATCGATTGATTAAATCCTAAATTGATTTTTAAACACAAATGTATTTTGGCAGAAACACCAGAATCTCAGGTTAAAGCTTACAAAACTAATTCTAGTTTTTACCCTCAAACAACTAAAACAGCAAATGAGAGCAGGTAAACGGATTCTACAAAAAGACGCAAACACAAAGAGCATATCCCAGTTTACCGGGCATGCCGTCAAGTGCTGAACGCCATCTCACAGTACATCTCACAGATTCTGGAGTGGAGCTGCAGGTTTTGTCCCTCTCCAACCAAATTTAACTGAACAAGTAGCAAAAGAAGATCAAAACTACGCTTTACATTTGATAAACATTGTCATGAATTCCCTCTTACTTTTGCTTTTACATCCCCCACCGCTCTCACTCTCAGTGTACTCAGAGGCCAATTTACCATCAAAAAATTGTATTTTCTGCATTATTCACTTACTTATTGTGCTTCCAGGCTTATTACACACCAATTTACTGTTGTGCACAGTGCTTGTTTGTTCAAAAATGACCTCCAACGAGAAAGCATGATTCATGCTGTTCAATACCAAAGAAATTTAAATTTTTACAAATTATGCCAAATTGCAAAGCGCTTAGCTTTGTCTCTAATAAAACCTCTGTAACTTTCAGCAGCATCAGGTAATGTTCATATATTGATTCATGGTTTTCTTCTGTTTTTTTTTTTTTTTTTAATTCTTTCTTGTTCCTATTTAGCCTCTACTATATTAAACTTTCAGTAACTTAAATTAAGCCCAAATGTCAAGTGGGACTGGACAAAAAAGGAAAGGAGAAAAATGGTTCCATTAGAATTTCATTACTGGCACAGGAAGACTAGTGGGATAATCATTTCCTGTTCTATTTTAAACCCGACCTGTCATGATCCTGGGCCATGTTGGCCCAGCATTCTTAGTTTTCATGTATTTTTGTATTTTGTTCTTTATTTAGGCCATGGCTCCTGTGTTGCTCTGTTAAGTTGTTCCTTATTTGATTTCCCCTTGTGACTTTTATGTGCATGTCTCCCTCAGTTCAGTGTCGCGACTGTCTCCTCCCCGAACATGTGTGCCTTTTTGTGTTCCCTCGGTCCTCAGTTAGCATTCCCAGTTTAGTTCTGTTTCTTTGTGAAGCCTGCAATAAAGCAGTGATTTTGAGTTCAGCTTTTTGTCTCCGTGAGTTTTGCGTTTGGGTGCTCATCTGCCTCCACACAGCCAGTTTATGACACGACCTCTGACTCATACTGTATCACCTAAGTGACTACATTATCCAGTTTTATGTTTGTCTCTACTTAGCTGTTATTGACACTGTATACTGTACAACAAGCCTTATCAAATTTATTTTAAAACTTTGCAATATTTCTTTTAAATTTAAGCCAAACTCAAGATGGAACTATAACTCAAAAGTTAAAATCTGTGTTTTTCAAGAAAATATGTTGACCTCAAATCAAAATGAAGAATAAGGTAAAGTTAAAGTATTTTGTGGCGATTATGCATTTAGTCATTTAAAAATGTTGTTGCTAAAACCGCCAGTATTCTTCATTATTCTAAAGCCATTTTTCATTAACATGCTACTTTTATGAAAAGCCCAATAGCCTGCCAGGCCTAAATTGACTCCTATTTGGTCTGATTTAGGAGTTTTTGATATAAATTATTGTCAATTAATTAAAAAAATTAAGGGTAATGTTTCAAATCATGTATATATCAGGATAGAGTTTGGTGCTCTCCTACTTTAGTGTATAGTCTTCTGAATTTGACTGTCATGGGCCTGTCTGGGGGCCCATGTGTTTTAGGTTTACCCTGGGCTGGCGATCCTTGCGGGTCACCCTGCCCAATGGTCTAGTTAAGCATATTCTGTTGTCGTGTGTAGTATTTTGTTGTTCTATCTCCTTTTTTCCATCTCCCTGTAATGTGCATAAAAGTTGATGCTCACGCCCCCGGAAATATTGGGCGCCGGGTGATCCTTTGACCCAGAAGTGTTCTCGTGCTGGAGGCAGCCACACCTGCTGCTCGTCAGCCGCCGCCAGCTGCTGCTGATTACCGGCATCAGGAGCGTCTTATTTAACAGTGTGGCTGAGGTCCAGTTGACACTCGATCCTTCAGTTTACCTCGTCAGTACAGCCATGGACTTGCTTTTGAAAAACCTTGCTTTGAAGACGGATTGCCTAGCTGACTTATTGTGTTTATCTTTACTAGGAAACAGGAGCAGAGTCACAGATTGGATATGAGTTTGGATATATGCCATTCCAATGTTCACGGACGCGAGCACTGTGTGGGGATTTTGAAGATCACCACCTTGGGGTGTATATACAAGTCCAGTTCCAGGACTTGTATATGTTTTCCCTATTGTTTTTCACTGTAGATACAGTAAATTCACTGTTTTCTCTCTGAAGAGACCTGTGTTTGGGTCCGCTTCTTAACACCTTTATGTATGTTTTCCGCCCCGGACCAAACACAGTCTTTAAGCAGTCAAAGTGCATAATCTACATGTGCAAATTAAGCTAAAACAGCAGCACCAGATACTGCAGTGACTTGAGTTAAAGCATTTAAGACCTGTAATAGATTTAAGACCCGATTTAAGACCCGGGCAGCACGGTTAGCCCTGTTGCCTCACAGCAAGAAGGTCCTGAGTTCAATTCCACCATCAGGCCGGGGTCTTTCTGTGTGGAGTTTGCATGTTCTCCCCATGTTTGCGTTATCCCCGGGTACTCCGGCTTCCTCCCACAGTCCAAAGACATGCACTTTGTGGGAATAGGTTAATTGAAAAATCTAAATTGCCCATAGGTGCGAATGGTTGTCTGTCCCTGTGTATCCCTGTGACTGGCGACCTGTCCAGGGTGTACCCCACCTCTCGCCCTATGACAGCTGGGATAGACTCCAGACCCTGCAACCCTAAAAACGGATAAGCGGAAGTGAATGGATGGATGGATGGATGGAGATTTAAGAGCCTTTAAAGACACAGAAAGCCCTGATAAACAGTATAATCTTTTTCATCCTCTACTTATGATTTTCTTATTTCACTTTCTGTTTTTCTGCAATCAGCTTAACAGAATTAAAATAACACCATCTACCGAATGATGTTTGTCAATAGCAAATCTTAACTCCTTTTCAAGTATCCATTACATAGTATTGATTTAAGACAGTAAGCAAGCTTGACTGATGCTTGATTTTGCAGGTCTTGACAATGATTTTCAGTACTGATTGGGTTTATAGATAAAACTATCAGCAACAATATTAAAATTAATTTTGGGTTGATACCCTTTTTATTACCAAAGCATCTCTGACTTATTAAGGAAAGGGTCTATTGTTATCTCCTTTAGTGTCTGATATATTAATCTTGTGGGTTCAGTGGGTCTCGAAATTAGGCTTGTTGTGGTGCATCCCTGAGATCATCTGGGAAGTGTGGAGGCCAACTAAGTAAGGCACTGACTCTTTTTTGTTCCCTCAGAACATTCCTATGCAGTTTGTGCTGTGTGATGGGGAGTATTGTCCTGCTGCTGGAAGGCACTGCTGCCTACAGCAAAAGGGTTTCCTGAACATGACAGCAAAACTGTCTGAAACGATTACAGACTGTTCAGTTCAATTCGATTCTATTTTATTCACAAAGCTGTAGTGTCATTTCAAAACAACAGCTGTGTGAATTAACTTTATATTGAAAGATAAAGAGATAAATATGAAGGTATCATATTTGTAAACTTAAATTGATTTTTGCTATTCTTTGATTTGGCTTTTGATAGTATAAGAAAAGTATCAGTCTCTATGGGAATGAGATATTGGAGGAGTGGGGAGGAGCAAAACTTCAGAGATGCATGTAAAATGTAAACTCAAACTTTGGACAGTCACATTTTGGGGTGTTTGATAAATTCGTCTAGAATTCTAGAAGTGAGAGCTGCTCCATGTAAAGTGTGATGGACACAATTTCTCCCAAAAAAGTCCAGTGTTTCCAAGGATATTTCCCAATTATCTATGAAGCCCACTTCATTTTTGGACACCAGCCAGAGAGCAAGCAGTTTAAGGACACCATGTGGCTAAACATGTCCCTGCTGGTACAATTATGGAGGGGACCAAGTCCTACAAAGTCCAACATTTCAAAGCAACAGCCATATAAAGACCCAAGGTCTTCCAGCACGATATTGCAGTTTAACAAATAATCCAAATTAATCACATAACCTGTCAGTGGTTTTAATGTTACAATTAACAGATGTAAATGTTTGCAGTGGGGACAATTGATATGCTGTGTGTTTAACATACAGAACCATCACAAATCTAAGGCACTGTCCTCACCAACAGATGAGATGTCAGTAAAGTGGTCCTCCCCTTCCTCTGCATTGATGAGATCATTCTTACTCTTCCTGGTCCGTTTTAGCACTGCAAATACATCAAGGAAACACAAAAATAAAAAAGGAATATGAACTAAGTCAGAAAGCAGCTCATATACTTTAATATTATATTATTAATAATATATTAATAGTCTTCTGGTTTTGTTTTGTTTTGGGGGGTTTCCTCACTCTGCCACATGCCACGCAATATTCAGTTTTTCAGCTATTGTGCCTTGACAGAACTCAATAATCCAAAGGAGGAAATCAAAGTTGATTCTGTTTGTCTGGAGACGGCATTTTCAATGGGAAAAGTGTTTCATCCAGCACAAGCCATAATAATATTAAATGCAAAAGGGTTTGCACAAAAAATAATTTCTATATAGTCCTTATATATAGTCCTGTAATGGGCCTACTTCCTCCCTATCCAGTATATTGCACTGATCACTAAACAAATGGCAACTTGCCTGTAGGTGTAAATAGGCACCATAAGTGTTGCTCTTCTGTGCTGTGCCATCTGCTTAGCCAATTTTTTTTTTTTTTTGTTTCTCCATGGTATAATTCACACCAATTCTCTTGGCAGTTGTGTATACCAGTGGAGCTAATCCTTGGGGTGGACCAATTTTGGCATAGAGGGTTGAAAGCCCAAAGAATACTCTATTTTGAAAAAAATGTGTCTGACCTGCTCCAATACTCCTCACAAATAAAAACTTACCAATAGTGTTTACTTTAGGAGCAATGGTCCTTCTGTCCTAGATTGCCTGGATCATTCTTTATGCATGTTCCCGACTTTGACAAATGCCCAGCTGGGATAACCACATTTAGTTATGAATGATGTTTATCAATAGCAAATCTTAACTCTTTTTCTGATGCTTGACTTTTCAGGCATTGACAATGATTTTCAGTACTGATTGGATTTATATATAAAACTATCAGCAACAATATTAAAATTTACAATTTTTGAAAGTCTGAAAAAGATTAGGTTCAAGGACTGGACTGAGTGAAAGAAGCCAATGTCCAAAGAAAAAAAGTATAAAGGAGCTTTAGCAAGGAGAACTATTCCTCTAGACCACAAGAGCGTCTTTTGAAGCAGTATATAAAGAACTGAGGTGTGGCTCAAGACTTTTTCACAGTACTATAACTGAACTAATGAATATGGAGAAAATAGAGAACTACAGAGCCATTAGTTCATTTACAGTACTTTTACTGTTAAGTTAGCCAGGTGAAATTGGGAAGCTGATGGTGGATCCATGTTTCTCTCTGTCTGTCCCTTGCATGTGAAATAAAACTTAGTTCCAAGAGCAGACATATTTGGTTGGTGTTGAGGGTGTTCCTGTTGTGAAGCGCACCCTTCACAATCCTGTAATGTCTTAGAGACTATGTGCACTGCATCAGCAACTGGAAGGCAAAGTGAAAAGAGACATAACATCCTAAGAGGCAATTGTTTCATATGCCTCCATAATGGTGTCTCCCACATTCTCCATTCCTGTGTTCAGGAATGTGGTGTTTTGGAGCCCTCTGGGTTGAGGACCAAATCCAGAACCTTGGAGAATTTTGGGGTGACAGAACTGACAGTATACCTTTAACAGTTCTTAAACAGTTATGCCTTTTTAAGTATCTTAGGAAAACCATACAGACTAGGTGTAGTTTCCCCTGTGTTATAGGGTCTGGTGAATAGCATTGTCTTTTTCTGCTTCAGACTGTCTATATGACAATAAACATTATCTAGATCTTAGGAGAACAAAACAACCTCTGGGTAAGTGGATGGCTTAACACAGAAGATGTACGTCACCAGACCAGGAATCTACCATGTATCTGCACCTTCAGGCAGGCTGCCATATTTCCAATTGCAAGGGTGTCCATACCCAGGACAGAGAGGAACACTGGTTTGACCATGAGTGATTTACCGTATTATTCGGACCATAAGGCACACCAGATTATAAGGCACGGGTCTGTTTTCATACATAAAGTGCACTGGATTATAAGGCGCATTAAGCGAAACAAAACAGTCAGATAGGTCAAACTTTACTGAACTCATTCTTCTTTCTTCCTCCTCTTCCGTACCATTGATTCATTAATATTGACTTCTCTGGCAGCTGCTCCATTCCTGTGTTGTTGCAGTATATTAATGACTAACCACGTATTGTGGATGGATTACCTCAGTTGTTCTCCTGATTCCTGACTGAAGTTTGGGCCGTTTATAGCATCCTGCCATGCCATTGCATTTGTTCCTAACCATCGGGAACCCTCAACTTTTATTGAGTGGAAAAAAGTTTGAATTCCTCCAGCTTCACTGTGTTTATATTATACTAACATAAACACAGTGAATGCTAAGCTGTGTTGTCTGTGAAGGTTCTCAGTCATCCAGGTCATTGTAGTCTAAGGAGCTTAGAAAGAAAAGTGTCTGGACTTCTTTAAGTTGCTTGAAGATGTTTCACCTCTCATCCGAGAAGAACTGAAGAAGCCTCTCGGATGAGAGGTGAAATGTCTTCATTGAGAAAATTAAAGGATTTTAAGTGTGCCTTATAGTGTGGAAGATATGGTAAGTGAAAAGGAAAACAACCATAACTAAACCAAGGAGGCAGCCTTACCATACATATAAAACTTAAGAGGAAAAAAAACAGAGGCCTCCAGTTTGGTTTATGCAATATTTATCATAAAAGACATAAGAATTTAGGTTGTACAAATATTTTCCATTCTGCTGACATAACACCCAAATTTGCTCTACTGCTGTTGGCGTTCTGTAAAATAACACAGTTCAAGTTTGCTATTGAGAATTTCTTAAAAAGGAAGAGTAAAAAACAGGACGGTATTCAAATGACAGAAAAGTGAGTCACAGCTGCATGAAGGGCACTCATATTACAATGCTAACTTCAGTGAGCCTCCTTCTCTCTCCTGCATTTTGATCTCATTGGCCTTCCACCTTTATAACCATAATAAAGGTTAATTGTAATCCTGGGTGAGTTGCAGATGAGAGCTAGTCTGGTCTATGAGCACACATGTAAACATACACAGGCACATGTATGCACAGCCACATAGCCACACACAAAGCTATAATAAACGTAAATAGTTTTTTTTTTAAACCTAAAAAATATGGGACCTGTAAGTCTTATAATGTGCATCCAAAGATTTTTAGATTTCAGCTCACTTTTTATATTTAACTTCTTAATGATGGTTGCATGTTGTTCTAAATGTAAATGTTTTCAATGTTGAAAACTGATTCTGAAGATACCAATCCTCACCAGAGTTGTTGTGTTTTCGTTTGTACCATGCTCCATCCAAAGATTTCTCTTCTGCGTTCTTGTCTTCCTCAGCCAGCATCACTTCTTCTGCAACACAAATTATGATAAACAATTATGTCATAATAGTGCTAACATCAAGTAAAGCAAAGCTGTTATTGAAATCCAACGGTAAAAATCAGTATATAACTATATATATAAATATATATATAAATAATATATATATAAATAACTAAATTTACACCTGCAGTGTAAAGATATGATTGTGTTTCTGACCCGCTTTGCAGATCCACTCCAGGTACCCAGTTAACTCTCTCTCTATTTGCTGTTGTCGGCGAAGCTTCAAGAATTCTTGCCTCTTCTCCACACGCTCTCTCTCCTTCGCAAATTCCCTGAAAAAAACACAAATACACACACATGCACACACACACACACAAAGAAAAGTTATTAAAACTGACAAGTCAACATAGACCCTGGAGCATTCAGCTGTTGATGGGTACACAGACGGCGGTCTTCCAGCAGGTAAGGCAAAGTCCCTGTCTAACCCTCACACTAAACTGAAAAATGGTCTTATACTGAGACAACCAAATACTATCTGTCACAACGGTAAAACACACTGTTCTTTCTTTTACTAATTGAAATGAGATTATCTCAAGTCACAGTCTGATGATGTTTGACTTGGCCAGTTTTAGAAAATATTTGCAATTTAAAACCAGTGACTTCATCTTCTCCTCATGGGCCAAGACAGAAAAAAGATAAGCTAAAAATAACATGCACATTGGACATACTCGTGCTTTCAGATAGAATGGGTTCCATTAAATACCCTGCACTGTGAACAATATATTTGTTTGTATTTGTGATAGTATAGCTGATGATAGTAGCATACCACAATGATGGGGTTTTAAAAAACCCACTTTAAATTTTACACGGAACTGAAGTTTCCAGCCAGTCCTTAAATACTGAAATACTGCTGGTGACTGATGATAGCAAGAAATTATTGCCAAATTCTTTGACCACAAGCAGCTGGAAAACCTCTTACACAGTAAATGTTAGTTTTCTGTTGTCCTGTTTCAAGATAAAAGATTTATTTGCAACAATGGCAGTGGATTATTTGAGTTTGTTGGACTAAGGTCTTATTGGATTCTAGGGAGACTGGAGGTCAAGTAAATACCTTTGTGGTGTTCCTGAAGCACCTGAGTAGTTTTTGAGGTATGGCATTTTGTTCTTTCTTGCAGACTCCTGCTGTGAGGAGTACCAGTGGGGAGTGGGTACATTTGGTTTGCAGCAATGTTTTTAGTGGGTGCTAAAGGTCAAACTAATGACAAGAAACAGGGTACAGGGCTCTGGGCCACTGTGCTACCTGTCAAGTAGGGTGGCTGTCAATTCATTATTTGTACAGTCAGCATACTCACATTAAAAGAAAAGAGAAGCATATGAAGGAGAAAGAAGGAAAAGGAGAGAATTCTTAATGTCATGGAAAAAAGCAAAAAGACACTGATGATAGCATGACTCGAAACTGTTTCACTCACATCTGGAACTAAAAACTGCTGTCTGTGAACTGTAAAATGCATTTATGACAGTGTGTAAATCTAAGTAGCTCTAGAGCAAGTGGATTTTATTTATCTTAACAAAATAACTGATAAGAAAACATCAATAAAGATTATCATCACTGGTAGACCTACACCTTCTCATCGAGACACACAGGAGGCAGCAAAGAGGTAACGTAGGGAAATTTTCAATCAAAAGTGTTCAGGCAGGCATCCAATCTTTATGTAGTGTGCATGTCCTCTCTAGCCCATAGCATCCCCAACCACAAGGTGCACTAGAGAGGTTGCATAAAACTGCCTTGACTCTGAGAGAGACTGGGATGAAGGTCTGCCTTTCCTGGTGTGTGCTGATTGCAAGGCGAAGCAGGAATATCACGATTTTAGTGTGTAGTATTTAGTGTTTGCACATAATGTGCGAAGGCCCCTCAAAGTGTTGAAAGAGCAATTATTGGCTGTCAACGCACCTCCTCAGACTAACGTCCTTAATTTCGTCAGAGTTCAGAGAACTGTTGCACCATGTCTGTTTTTTTAATTCACTCTACAGTTTAGTGTTTTCTTTTCTTTCCTGGAAGAGTGGAGTTGTAGTAGGTAGGTAGTTGTAATTAGCTGTTTGTAAAATTGTAAAATAAATGTATTTAACACACAGTTGTTCTTTGGAGACTCAGCTTATGTATGTGTAACCCAGTGTTAAAAACGGGATTAAAAGCATAAATATTGATATACTTTTGATTAAAATACTCATTTCACAATGGGAATAAATATTGATAAAAAGCAATTAAATATAATAAATACTGATACAAAGCATGTAAACAAAACATAAGTTTAATTAATATGTGGATAAATGGTGTGGAGGCAGGACTTTTAGAGCGTTCTTGTCAGACACCCTTGGCTCCTACGAATCTAGAATCTGTCTGATCTGGCCCATATTTCCCTTCTGTTCTGGTATTGTTGTTAAAGGTAACTATACTGCCTATACTACATACAAAGAAGGCAAGAAGTAGTGCTAACAGGCCTTACATGCCCACTACCAGTATTTCACCACCAGTGCTACATATGGCTTGTGCTGTTGCCCTCATGTCCCCTCCCCTTAAGCCCTTGCAGATATGGGTCCAAAAAGCTTAAATGTGAAGAAAAGTGCTCCCATCCACCACTGCTTTGTTTTCCACAGTGGCAGAACAACTAAATTAAATCCAAGCTGAAACTAAATCTGCCTGCATAAAAACAAACTGCTAGCTGACTTTGTCACTATCTTTAAATTTGTCCTGTAAGCTTTGCGCCAGACTGACAGCAGCCAAACGCCTTTCTTTCCCTTATATACTTGCCACATGCAGTGGTGCATCTAAAAGGTCACTCACGGTGTATTCCACTAAATGTATTTTTAAAAGTAAAAGTTAAACATCTTGTTTTTCAGATATATAATTAATGTTAATTATGTAAGTCTACTAGTAAATGATGATATAGATTTAAACTGCCTAGTTATACACTGACCAAGATGTGTGATGTAAGTCTGTAAAGGTTCTCATTCATCCAGGTCATTGTAGTCTAAGGAGCTTGGAAAGAAAAGCATCTGGACTTCTTTAGGTTGCTTGAACTTAAAGAAGTCCAGACGCTTTTCTTTCTAAGCTCCTTAGACAATGTGTGATGTAAGAAACTTTTAATCACCTATTTACCACATTAATATGAAAATTTTAATCATAGGCAGTGGAACTCGTGTTATGTCCTTTTGAATATAACAGGCAAATTGAATAAGTGCAGGTTTAACCAACAATTTCAAATTGGTAAAGTAGTCTAACTATAGTTAGACTTCAATTCAATTCAATTTTATTTATACAGCGCCAAATCACAACAAGAGTTACCTCAATGCACTTTATATTGTAAGGTAGACCATACAATAATACACACAGAAAAAATCCCATATGCTCATATGATCCCCTATGAGCAATCACTTTGGTGACAGTGGGGAGGAGAAATTCCCTTTTAACAGGAAGAAAACTCCAGCAAAACCATACTCGGGGAGGTGCAGGGCCATCTGCCATGACTGGTTGGAGAGAGAGAAGGAATACGGATACAAAACATGCTGTGGAAGACAGCCAGAGATTAATAACCAAGTGTGATTCAATGCAGATAGGTCTATTAAGTGAGAAAGGTGACTGAAGAAGAAATACTCAATGCATCATTGCGGTCTTGTCGAGTACTGACAGGGACTAGAAAGAGAGTGTATTTCTCCTATATTGGCTTCCCTTCATTGGTTCCCTGTTAAATCCAGAATTTAATTCAAAATCATGCTCCTCACATACAAGAGAAAACCGCAGAGTCCAAAATTGCTTTGGCAAATATTAATTCAATATTAATTTTAGTGACCTCCAATTGTAAACGGGTGTCATAACTGCCAATGTGATTAATTTTATTGAATTTACATTTAGCCTTAGCCAGCAGTTTCCCTCAATGTCGCCTGCTCTGGCCCCTGGAAGACAACTGACTATGGTTACTGGTGTCTCTTGCTTCTCATGTCTCAGAACAGAATCACTAATTACCAGAGTTTGATCCTCGGCGGCTGTGTTGCCGAGTGGGGGAAAGCAGTTAGACACATGAACAGCTTTGTCGTGGACCAGGGGCTTCTGTTTAAGACTATACTTCGTCCTTACCATCACCCAACCACCCTTTTCTCTGGCTGCATGGCACAGTCTGCCAGGGGACAGCTAGTGGGCCTATGTTACCTTCTGCTGTAACTATAAATTAGGCAGTGAATACACAGAGAGTGTGCTTGGAAGCATGTGGAGATTACACTACAAAATAAAACGTTATTAATAAGTTTTGTATTAAATTGCTACGCAGATTAAGCTACACAAAAACACCACTGTGTGTTTATACAATTCTCTGCATTTAATTATTAGTTATTATTAATCTCTGGCTGAGTTCCACAGCATGTCTTTGTCATGTCTTCATAGACTCATCCCCAACTTGTTGCAGCAGATGGCTGCCCCTTCCTGAGCCTGGTTCTGCTGGAGGTTTCTTCCTGCTAAAGAGACTTTTTCCTCATAGTGCTCTACTAATGATTGTTGGGGTTTTCTCTTTATTATTGTAGACACTTTCATTATAAAGCGCACTGAGGTGAGGCAACTGTTGTTGTGTGCTATATAAATAACATTTAATTGAAGAATTTTATTCAATTAAGTTCTCTTGCTACATTAATTTAAATTAATTAATTTTTATTTTAATTAAAATAATAGTAACTTTTAAACTGTTCTCATTTATATTGTTATATACTTAACATCGTTTTTTAAGTCACCAAATGCCACTGGTATGCAAATATAAGGTACATATTCAAGGATAAGTCTTTAACAGCAAGTGTAAAAAAAACTTTACCAACATTCTTGACATTTTTAAGTTTAGTCAAAGAATGCTGCAATTGTTCATTTAGTTTTTTGTCTTTGAATATTGTATATTAATCAACAATCACAACTTAAAATTTATTGTTATATTTTGATGGAATAGTATAAATATTTCAAAATAAATTATTTTCTACATACTAGTTTTTCTTCACTGTTTTTGAGCAATCCTCTGACTTTCAGGTAGGACAGAATGAGACTCATAAGTGCCTACCAATGATGCCAAATGACAATATAACAATTAAGTGCATCAGCATGAGGAAAAATGTCATGATTTATGATGTAGTTTTAATCAAATCATGTAAACATAAAATAATTCAAATTCTTGGATGACAAAAATGGGAATGTCTGTCCTGCAGATGGCCAAAACTGCTTTTAAATTAAAACACATTTATATGTTACATGTTGCAAAAAAACATATTATTGTGAATCATGTATTACCAGGTATGCTTTTAATAGGCATTATAAGGCACTTGTTATTACAGGATTTACACATATAAACATGTTTGATTCAACCAAATTAAGCAACCAATGCCAGATATATGTCATCTATCTTTGTTACATTCACTAGGCTAACTGCTGGCATGCTGGCTATTATTATATGTAACAACATATTTAGCAATTACATTACTGATGACCAGAGATGGGCAGTAACGCGTTACTGTAATCCGATTACTTTTTTCAAGTAACAAGTAAAGTAGGGGATTACTATTGCAAAAACGGTAATTAGATTACCATTACTTTCCTATAGGAATGCTGCGTTACTGCGTTACTAAAACCGTGGGCCTTTCTCAATATGCGTACTTATGCATACTTGCGTTCTCGTGTACTCGTGATACGGCATCAGTCGGAGACCAAGTACTGTTGAAATTCGAAGTACGCATCAAGTCGAGAACGCGAAAAAGTCCCGGATGTGTTCTCGCTCCGCCCGTTTTATCGAGCATGCATCGGTGTTGACTTGTGGGGATTTGGTACAGCTTAATATCCCAGAATGCATTTTGTCCAAAACTCAAACGCGGCAATGGCGGACGAGCGGGGCTAAAAACTTTTAAATATTACTCCTTCTGGGTCACAAAATTATTAGTTATTTTCAAGCGAGAATGTAGCTGTGTAAACTTCAAATATCTGCTCGATTTATCGAGATATCATATATTTCGAAACGCGCTCCGACGTTTTCGCAGACGTCTGTGACCCGCCAGCTCCACAGCAGACAGCGAGGTGGAGGATTATTACAGCTGGACTCCCGGCACATCGTTTTCAACCCCCCCGCGGTCTTTCGCCACTCAGGTTAAACAAACCCCAAACCCCAGTAGCTGTCTATTGTATTGAGTGTCCACTAAAACAAAAATAAAAGCGTTCTAACATCTCACCTGCTTGTTTTTATTAAGGTATGTACATGTATGTACATGTACACTATTTTTATTAATAGAGATTTCACTACTGAGGTTAAACATGATATATAAGTCACTTAGATCACTTCTAAATGTTAATGTTTGGTTTATTTCAGTGTTTTATTTGTTCCTGAGTAAACCGGTTTGGCTGTGATTAAAGTTAAGCTTCATTACATATTACTCACAGTTAAATTAAGAGGGGACCGCAGTAAAAACTCCGGACCTGTGACCAATGTTCCCTCTAAGCTGCGCACGTGCGCAATTCCGCATTGCTGGCACGGTCTCTGCGCACAGAAAATCTGCATTGCGCACAAAAAAAAAATCTAACCTGAATTGAAATTAAAATTAAAACTTTAACAATTCTGTTTTGTAATGTTAGTCAGTAAGTGACTGGCTGCTCCCGTATGGGATTAGAACGATGCCACCTTATCCCATAGTTTAGCCGATGCGTATATACGCAGCGAATCAACGGCATTGACAGGCTATGACAGCGTCCTTACGTGTCGACACCGGTGTTTTAGCTAGCAAAGCGGCGTGGCTGATGTGGACTGAAGCCACGTTAATGACAACGTGTACAACCATTGGAGATGTGAGCAGGATAGACAGAACAACTGACGGAAAAAGTGTGGACTTTATACCAGTTTTTAAATTGTGTTTATAGGCCACGTAAAACCAGAGTTATGATAAAAATATCTGCAATGTTTGGTTTCCTTCCTGAATACTGTCGTTGTTTATATTTACTGCGGGAAGAAACGGTAAAAACGGCGTTTTATAAGAAAAAAGGCTTCAAAGCCTGTGAGCAAAAACAAACTCCACCCCCCTCTCCCTTTCCTATTGGTCCAAAAAAGTACCATGTCGACCAATCAAAAAATGATATGGCAATGTGGCATCTAGTTGTTAAGAAACGGGGGGAAGTTTTAGGAGTGAGGTGGTGTTTTGAGATGTGAGAGATTTGAGACGTTTAGCGCAAATATTGTGTAGTTAGTGTGTAGTGTAGTCAATAGTTTTTTTTGTGTGTGTCAGAACAATGAGGCGACTGCTGAATGTTACAGGTGTTACAGCAGTGATACATCTCCTGTTGTCAGGCCTGCAGGTATCAGGCTGTTGTTCTCCTTTATCTCATAGTGGACAGAAATTATTTTTGGAGTGGCACAAATAATTTGTGTGGCATCAAATTTGATGCAGAACAGCTGATTGTTCTCTAAATAGTTTGAAATGTTTATTTAAAAACGCCTTGCCTGCGTTAAAAAAAAATAGCTGTAAAAAACTTTGTTGTTTGCCAAACTGAGTTACTTTTTTGAAGAAGTAACTATATAATTAACTGCCCAGCATTGGTCATTATATACTATATTTTGCAGACAGATTCACAGACTCTCTCCCAGACCACAGACTCATAATACAAGTCAGAGCTTTATAAAAAAGAAAAAAAAAGAAAAAAAAAGTAGTAAGTTGTGTTTTCGAAATTGGAGTTCAAGTTATTTTTTACTTCCAATGGTGTTAACATACTACACAGGACTAGATTTTTTTTTTTTTTAATTTTCATTGTAAGTGGGCCAAAGCAGTTAATTAAAAGTATTCTAACATAAATGTAAATGCTGTAATTTGATTATTTTAATAAACCATGTAACTTGGATGGATTCGATGCTGGCATGACCACAGTGCACACGTCTGCTCTCGCTCACAGTGGTCCAAGGGACCGCTCAGGGAGTTTGTGTGTTTCGCTCAGACACGTGAAAAATTAGAGGGAACATTGCCTGTGACATCATCAAGTACATGAGTCCATACTCGCGTTCTAGGCAAGTCCGTACTCCCGTGCGTTCTCGCCGAGAACGCGAGTACGTACTCGCGTACTTGAGAATTGAGAAAGGGCCTGTGATTTTTTTGCGAGAATGTCTCATGACAGTGACGTAAGCAAGTGCGACGTTCGTAATAACAGCTGTGTGCAGATCAACAATGTGATAATATATGCAGCGTTTAAAGTGTAGAAGTACTGACCTTATTTTGAGTTTGATTCCATAAAAAGTGACAAAAAAACATTAGTGTCCATTGTGCGTGGGAAGAAAACTTCTTTTTACAGCGAAAATATACCCCTAAACTTCCAAGCAAGCACCGAGTGCGCTAAGACATAATGGGAAATTCACAGAGAAACTCACGGATTCTTCCACTGACCACTGCGGCACACCTGCACCAGGGTAAACCTCCGCCTACCCTACTCCTGCTTTACTGGTGAAAATCACCGTAGTAAATAAGCACAAAAACAATTGAAACTATTCCATACCGTCACTGTCATTATATTATGCTGCTATTCATACTGTCATTATATTAATGCTGCTATCCTGTATATATTGTACATACTATTGTTTGAGTACTTACGATTGTTTTTTTGTACTTTTTATATTTTACATTTATATTTATTATTGAAACTTGCACCAAGGGAGTGGCACTCCAATTTCGTTGTACTCTGTACAATGACAATAAAGGCTATTCTATTCTATTCTATTCTAGAGCAACAGGACCGCTAGTCTTTGACTTTATTTATTTTCTGCTGTGTTTTACTTGCATCTATTTGAAAGAGTGAGTGTAAACACACACAAAAAAAAACATTTTATGTGCTGGAATGTGCAGAAAATAGGTTTAAATATTAAACAAATTTCTTCCAGTCAGAGAATGTTGCATATAATCACATTTTTGCTTGATGCATAAAGTTAAAAGATTAAACGAATAAAGCAAGTTTTAAAAAGGGACTTTTCCATTTGATTACATTTTGTATGATCGAGTATGCAGAAAAAGTAGAACTGGGCTGAAAGATCTATCGCTTTATCACCTATTCAGGTTGTAAATCGTGTTTTTAAAAAGTAACTATGTAACTAAGTAATTAATTATTTTTGAAAATAAGTAATCAGTAAAGTAACGGGATTACTTTTTTTGGAGAAGTAATCAGTAATTAGTTACTGATTACTTTTTTCAAGTAACTTGACCAACACTGCTGATGACTAAAATTAGTATTGTATGACATTATACATAAGTGAGTACCTTGAAAGTGCATCACTCAAGAGTTGTCTGCCACACTTGACGTGATACCAGGGGATACAGGAAAATGTCTATTTCACAACTGATTGGAAGTGATTTCTGGACGTTCCTGGCTGTTGTTGGGTAAAATCAGTTGAAAGTGCCATAACAATAAACTTGGGAGTGATTGCTTTAGAATCAGAATCAGAATGGGTTTTATTGCCAAATGTTGAGCAGGTTTACAACATTAGGAAATTGCTGCGGTGCTTCAGTGCAAACATGCTGTCATAAATTGCGCTTAAATAGACATGAAAAAATAAAAGTAAGAATAAGAATTAAAAGTGCTACGTAGAAAGATATATGCATGAGATATACATGAGATATATACATGAGAATAAGAATTAAAAGTGCTACGTAGAAAGATATATACATGAGTGCAGGTGGTGATCAGTGCCAAAACATGGAATGATGCAGTGAACACAGCGTAGGGTCATGAGTTAGTGGCGGGGACAGTCGTATGTTTATTGTTCATGTGTCCAACAGCAGAGGGGAAGAAACTGTTCTTATGGCGAGAGGTTCTGGTGCAAATGGACCGGAGCCTCCTGCCTGAGGGGAGCAGGTCAAACAGACTGTATCCAGGGTGAGAAGGGTCAGCTGAGATCCGAGCTGCACGCCGCAGTGTCCTGGAGGTGTACAGGTCCTGCAGAGATGGGAGTCTACAGCCAATCACCTTCTCAGCAGAGCGCACAACACGCTGCAGTCTCTGTTTGTCCCTGATAGTGGCTCCAGCGTACCACACGGTGATGGAGGAGGTGAGGATGGACTCGATGATTGCGGTGTAGAATTGCATCATCGTCCGTGTTGGCAGGTTGAATTTCTTCAGCTGCCTCAGGAAGTACATCCTCTGCTGGGCTTTCTTGATGACGGAGGTGATGGTGGACTCCCACTTCAGGTCCTGAGTGATGGTGGTACCCAGGAAGCGGAATGAGTCCACAGAGGTGATGGGGGTGTCAGTCAGGATGATGGGGGGGGAGTGGGGCTGTGTGCTTCCTGAAGTCCACAGTAATCTCCACTGTCTTCTGGGCATTCAGCACCAGGTTGTTGTGGCTGCACCAGGACACCAGACGTTCAACCTCCCTCCTGTAGGCAGACTCATCCCCGTCCGAGATGAGCCCAATAACGGTGGTGTCATCTGCAAACTTGATTAGCTTGACAGACTGGTGGGTGGAGGTGCAGCAGTTGGTGTACAGGGAGAAGAGCAGAGGAGAAAGAACGCTGTGTTCTTTCTCCCGGAGGGGAGCCGGTGCTGATGGTCCGAGAGTCCGAGACATTCTTTCCCAGCCTCACATGCTGCTTCCTGTCCGTCAGGAAGTCAGTGATCCACCGGCAGATGGGATCAGGCACATTCATCTGGGATGAGCATGAGCAGATTGCCACAGTCACCTGTAATTTTCAGAAATTATTTCCCCAGCAAGTACTATCAATCTCCAGCAACCACTCACAAGTTAGTGGTCAAATGTCAATGGACTAACTTTAACTAATGTTATCCAGAAGAAAGACAGCTTACATGCTAAAGCAGATATATTACTTAATTAAGTTATCACAACCTGGAGACAACATAAAACAACTATTTCTTGTTTTGTCCTCATGTGGAGTTTTGGGATCTATGTTGTGGTCTTGTTTATTGATATTAATGATTAGTGAGGAATCGCTGACTGCTGACACTAAATGGAGAGGAGGGACACTGAGGTATGGTATTCAGGAGAAAACTATGCTTTGGACTTCTGAGGAAAGTCTGACCCAAGTACTTCGTATAGAAATATGCCCATAGGCTATGAAAGAAAACCAAGAGTCAGGGAATGTCATTTATTATATTACAGTCTATCAAGTAAATGTAATAAATCTAAACAGATGTTATTCTTAATATAGCAACATTTCTTTGTATCGTCTTTTTTGATTTTTTGTTACAATACTTATTTGTCTCTTCTGCCCCTCAGTTTCTTCATCTCTGTAAAAACAAGCTAAGTGGAAAATGAGATATGCAGGAGAAGAAACAGAGAAGGGGAGGTCAAAAAAGAGAAGGTGGAGGTAGACAGAGAGACTTATAAAGACACAGAGAGAAAGACAGACTACTGAAATAACAGAGTGAGTCCACCCCAATTCAGCGTTGATTGGTGTCTCCCACACAGTGGAGGGGGAAGCTCTATTCTGCATTGCAGTGGCTGTCTGCATACCTTCCTGAGGTTATGTGTGTGTGTTTGTATATGTGTGTGCAGGTATGTCTAAATCTAATTTTTGTGGTTTTATATGTGTCTCTATATATCTGTCTCTCTGTGCATTACACAGAGTCTATATTAAACTTCTAAACTCATGCAGAACAAATATTTTCTTCTCTGGTAAAAAGAGGACATATAAAATAAAAATTTGCATATGCATAAAAACAGACCAGACTGTCCATGAAATGCTGCTACAGTATGTATGCAGATATACATTTTGTAGGTATACTTCAGGTAATTCAGTTCAATTCATTTTTATTTATAGAGTCACCTCAAGGTGCTTTACCTTGTAAGATAAAAGCCAACAATAACACAGAGGCAACCCCAAAAATTAGACAACACCCTTTAAGCAAGCACTTGGTGACAGTGGAAAAGAAAAACTGTCTGTAGCAGAAGTAGGCTATATATGGTAGAAATATGTTCTCTCTTTCTACAGTACCCTCGCTGCATCTGAGACATGATGTTTCAAATTTTTTGAGATATTTCACAAATGCAAGAAACCATTTCACTTTTCACAGTGTTAGTAGAGGCCAAAGTATTGCCATCCAGAGTAAGTAAGCATATAGCAATGAGCTTGCCTTTCCATGATGGCTCCTCCTCTTTCTTGGGTTTCTGCTGCCTGAGGTATTCACTGAGCGGTTGGTTGGGGCCATCTTACTGATGTATTTATGGATGTTCGTTGCCTCATCCTGGACTGTGGTACTGACGATCACTAGTCCCTGGCCTCCTGCCTTACGCTTAGCATACAGCCTCAGGGTGTTGGACTTGGGTTGAAACCCTCCATGCATGGTCAGGAACTTCCTGGTCTCTACGTCAGTGGCTTCTGTCTCCTCCTTTGTCCAGCTTATTATCCCAGCACAGTTCCTGATCATGGCAGGGCGTAGGTGTTTATAGCCCAGATCTTGTTCTTACTAGGGATGGACCCATCCAATATTACATATCGGTGTCATGTTTCGGCTGTGTGGCAGGCAGGAGAGTACCCAAACGCAAACTCACGGAGACAAAACGTAACCTCAAAACACAGCTTTAATGCTGGCATAAAGCGAAACACAAAAACAGTACTAAACTAAACTGGGAAAGCTAAACATAAAGTATACCAGGAACCACGGGGAGAATCACACACAGCTATGAGGGAGACTACGACACTGACAAAGAGAAACACAGAGCCTAAATACACAGAGGGATAACGAGGGAATGAGACACAGAAGGAGGGCACAGCTGGGAGAAATCAGGACTGACGAGACTTGTTTGTTTTTGGCCCACTTTGCACCAGAGAGAAGAAGGCAGCAGCTGAACAACAGCAGCACGTTTAAAATTAATAAGCTTTTGTTAGAATTTATTTAATATTACTTTGTACACCAGGATCCTTTTCTACGTAGCTGATGGCTGGTAACTGTGCAGGGGCGGGTCTAGCAAAGTTTTGCTAGGGGGGCCGATAGGGCATTAACAGGGAAAAGGGGGATACAAAGAAATATTTTTCTTTCTTATTCTCATTTAAAATGTCTAGCTTTTAATTAATAAATATCCGAATCTTACACCCAAAGTTTTAATCTGATGAAAAAATGTATGGTCCATACTGTATATAGTAACTATTAAGTCTAATATATACCCTAGTAAGCTATAGAACTTTTTCCTTTGGGAAGGTATCATCTGTGCAGTCTGCAATTCATTTGAAGAAATATGTTGAATCTATTTAATTATTGTAGAAATAAAATTAATTTCCATGCATTTTTTTTACACGTGCATTAAAGTTTAAAATTACGTCAATTAAGCATCACAAGGCGGAGGGTGGTTCCCTATTTTTTTTGCTGGGAGTGGGCAACCCTATTAGTTAGGCTGTTTAATATTTCTACTTAGTACTCTTTAAAATACCAGAATAGGGAGGATGGTGTAGGTTTATTAAATTGATCAGTATTGCTGAACTATGAAATAGTTTGGGTGCAGTGTATTTTTTGCATACAGGTATAAGAGAATAGCTTTAGTGTTTTGTTTTTTAAAACTTGAGTATGAACTTATACAAAATGCAGCAAGATATTAAAAAACAGTTTTATTGATTAAAAAATACGGGAGTCATATCGGTTTCGGCAGATATTCAAATTTATGATATCGGTATTGGACAAAAAAAAGTGGTATCGTGCCATCTCTAGTTCTTACCATTCAGCTGACTCCTCAGGACTTGCCTGACCCTCTGGTGCGTCCGCCTTCCCTGCATGGCATCCGCAATCAGGCCTCGCCGACTTAAATATTGTACTGGGTCCTGTGTTTGGGGTTGTTGGTTGTGTGTTATGTTGAGCTGGCAGCGGGAGAGCTGCAGCTCTGGGTGTGGATGTACAGCAACAGTCAAAGTATTAATAAAGTATGCTGCAAAGCATGAACGTGCACCGGGGTCTGCTGTGGGTTTGTTACAGTAACATTGGACTCTTTTTGTTTTTTTGTTTTCCCTGTCTCTTGCAGAACCATGCAGTACCATTTTCTCTTTGTTTGTTTGTTGGAGTCTGTTTTTTAAATTGAGTTCTCCTGGCTTTTCTTTGCTACGATTTCCAGGTAGGAAGTTTTGGTCTTTTCCAGTTCTTGTTTTAAGTTTTGCACTTTCAAATATTTTTTTTTCATAAAGGGCTTCACTGGTGCAGAGTTTGGTTTTGAATGGAAAGTGTTAGGGTGATTGTGATAAACGTTGTCATTGTTGTACTTAAAGTTGTGGACCTTGTTTTAAACTGCATGGTCAAAGACATTCTTTTGTTTCCATGTGTCCCTGCCTGTTGGATGGTGGGGGAGGTTATGTTGTTTAACTGCAAGCACATTCTATGTAAGGTTCTGGTTTCCATATTTAGTAAGGGATGTTTACTTCCTGCCCTTTATAGGCTCACCTATGCTTGTATATGATGGATCGTTAAAGGAGTTGAGCCATATACAGGGGTAAGGGGAGATGACCCGTTTGTGATCAGTAGGAAGTCACACACACACACACACACACGCACACGCACACACTTTGGGGTTGGCTGGGATCAGATGAGGCGCTTTCGGCACCGAGACCCTGATCCGACAGGCTCCCCTTGCAAGTTGAATTGCATCAATCTCTGATTGTCTTGCTTTGTTCACGGGAATAAGTCTCTGAGTCAGCGAGTCACAGTTCTTCCATTAAAAAAAAACAAAACAACACAACAAAACAAAATATTTGTTTTACAGTATAATCACTATAATACTTTCAGAAATATAAATGATTGTTTACTGGCCCCAAATGTATTCTGCAGCAGGACAGTAACCCCAAACATACAGCCAAAGTCATTAAGAACTATCTTCAGTGTAAAGAAGAACAAGAAGTACTGGAAGTGATGGTATGGCCCCAACAGAGACCTAAGCTCAACATCATCGACTGGGTCTGGGATTATATGAAGAGAAAGAAGGATGTGAAGAAACCTACATCCACAAGAGATCTGTGGTTAGTTCTCCAAGATGTCTGGAACAACATACCAGCTGAGTTCCTTCAAAAACTGTGTAGAAGTGTACCTAGAAGAATTGATGCTGTTTTGAAGGTAAAGGGTGGTCACACAAAATATTAATTTGATTTACATTTTGCTTTTGTTCATTCACTGCAGTTTTTGATTGACAAAAACAAATGATTACCACTTTCATTTTTTGAAAGCATTCTTTGCTTACAGCATTTTTTCACACCTTCCTAAAATACATACATACATACCTACATTGCCCCCTGTGAACCACCTGTCCACCTGCTGGAGCAGTTTTATGGCCAAAACCAACTTTCACAGACAGGTAAGAGAGTGCAGATATTAACATTATTCGCATCACAGCAGATTCCTTTGTCACACAAGTCACCATTAAAACAGCACTCCCTGGCCCGATGATTACATGATGAGGACATTGTTGAAAAGATGATTCCAAGGAATTTGGTAGTGTGAAGATATTCTGGTTATTTAAAATTTGGAAAAAGAACCAACTATCCCGTTGGAGCTAATTTGCCTTTTTTTTTTAATTTGGAAAAGAGATAAATGGTAAATGGCCTGTATTTATATAGCGCTTTACTAGTCCCTAAGGACCCCAAAGCGCTTTACATATCCAGTCATCCACCCATTCACACACACATTCACACACTGGTGATGGCAAGCTACATTGTAGCCACAGCCACCCTGGGGCGCACCGACAGAGGCGAGGCTGCCGGACACTGGCGCCACCGGGCCCTCTGACCACCACCAGTAGGCAACGGGTGAAGTGTCTTGCCCAAGGACACAACGACCGAGACTGTCCAAGCCGGGGCTCGAACCGGCAACCTTCCGATTACAAGGCGAACTCCCAACTCTTGAGCCACAATCGCCCCAGATACTGTCAGCTTGGTTATACCACAAGTATAAGTTAGACAAAATGGAGATATGAAAGAGATTCTAAAAGAGATATGAAAGAGTTTCTAAAATAGATAGTTGTAGCTTCAACTTTGACTGCAGTCATAGCTCATCCCAGCTTGCCCATACTGAATGAATTGATCTGACTTCCACTGGGGGTCTCCTGCATTCTCTGAGGCTCAGATTGTGCCCTTCAGATCTTTGCTCCTCCCCTTTGTGAGTGTGGACGCTTCATCTCTTTGCTCTTGAATGCTTTGCTTCTTATATTGATTTTTATTGATTTTTATGCTGATTTTTTCCCTTTTTTCCGTGTGAGCTTACCTGCGATAACTTCTGGACACTTGTAGATCATTAGGACTAGAGTGTTCTTAACAGAAACAGCAACATTTTATGGTTACCTTGTCCTCAGCGCTCCGTGTGTCTGTGGCCTAGACACAGCTGAAGCCTGATTACAGCGTCTGGGCACCGAGCAGCCTCAATAGCCTGGAAAGGTGCTAACCGCTAGGCTAACTAGCAACAAGATGCCTTCCCTCTCCACAGATGACTACCACAGCCTCCTGCAGAAGATTGCAGTACTGGAGACAAAAATTCATCGCTTAGAAGTAAACGTGGAGGTAAATGGACTGTGTGGAAATGAAACAACCTTGCCTTTGATTCAAAACAATGGCGATGAGCAAGCTAGTACACAGCTAAGGAGCACAGATAACATGACCAAGAAAGTAGACTCTGTGCATTATTATAAATCCTCAAGTGATAATCCCCCCTTAGACTGTCTTGGTGCAAAACCAAGACATAAATCATGTCTCCTGGAAGGGGGAGGACGTATCACAGGCAGGGCACAGCGAGCTGAAATCTCTGAAACCGACTGGCCTTCACTTCCTACGAGACAGAGAAGCTCTTCTACCCCTGTATACGGGAGGAAACAGGACTGGACAACCGTGAATAGGAAGGTTAACAACAAACCTCCAAAACAACTGAATGTGAAACTGCAGAACAGATTTGCTCCACTATCAAAGGACCCTGGATCTATATCGGACAACCATCCATCTAAAAGCAGCGAAATAAGGTCTGAAAATCTGTTGAAAAGTGAAAGGCCACAGGGAAAGCTAAAGGCTAGGCCTGAAACTCTGATTGTGGGTGACTCTGCCGTAAAGGATGTACAAAGGATGTGCGGTAAGAACACTAAAGTCCTCTGCTTTCCTAACGATATGGTCAACAACCTGAAGGAGAGAATTCTTCAAATTGCAGATGAATATCCAACTGTGACAAACATTGTCCTGCATACAGGGTCAAACGATGTGTCCAAACAACAGTCGGAGGTTCTGAAACGGGACTTTCAGAACCTCCGATAAATACTGTAAACTCTCTGAATGCAGCTGTATTCATCAGTGGACCTGTACCGCCGGTCAGAGGAGGAGACGAGAGATTCAGCAGGTTGTTTACACTGAATAAATGGCTTATATCAGCATGTGCTGACCACTCAGTGCACTTTATCGACAACTTTAATATTTTTTGGGAACGCAGGCATCTGTTCAAAGCAAATGGATTTAATTTTAACAAGTCAGGGGTGAAACTGTTCACCTCCAACTTGTTTTATTCCATACGTCATCCATCCGTGCTTGGTGCCAAGGCTGAGATAAACGAGGAGTTATCTCATAAAGAGGAACAAACAGTACTCCAAGAACAGACAAAGCCCAGCAGAAACCTTGAGGAGGAGCTCCATTTGCCCCCACCCGGGAAGAGCCTCAGAAAGGAGAGACATCCATGGCATCTGAGAAAGAGCCTCAGAAAGGAGAGACATCTAAGGCAAGAAGAGGGGTCCCTATTTGCCTCCAACTCTCTCAACAACAACACCAACGACCAGGACAAGGGACCACGACCTTCCCCAGTCCCCCAAACCCCTGACAGGCCATCACCCTCCTCCCCCTCCCTTTCTCCCTCCTCCCCACACCTGAAATTCACTGAGGAGATGATGGAGCGGGTCAATGCTGGGCTCAGATCTACCCCCCGTCCCAATCCCTTTTTGTCCCCCATAAACTCCCCACCAGAGCGGCCAAAGGTTTGCCATCGAGCCCCACCCTCAACAGAGCAATCGAAGTCACATTGCCCAGCCTCGCCCCCCTTAGTTCCTCTTCATGCCCTGTCTCCGCAGTCTGATGCGTGATGTGTGAAGGGTCCGGGCTGTGAGGATTATGGCAGTGATGACTTTTCCCAGGAGAAGCTGGGACCCTGTTTACTAGAAGGTTTTAAAATTTCTGTACTTTTAGGTGACAGGAGACATGTGGCCTGGTCAAAACACAGAGAGCTGCACTCTAAAAGATCTTTAAATATAGTAAACATACCTTGTGTGCCACAGACTGCTCCCAAACACGAGGGGACAAGTAATACCTCTAAAACACTTAAGTTGGCTTTATTAAACATTAGATCTCTAGCTGGGAAAACATTTTTAATTAATGATTTAATCACTGAGCACAGCCTTGATTTTATGTTTTTAACTGAAACTTGGTTGGACCAAAGTAACAGTGGAGCTGTTCTCATCGAGACGACCCCTCCTAACTACAGTTTTATCAGTGAGGTCAGGGCGAGCAGGAGAGGAGGAGGGGTCGCTGTCTTATTTAATGAATCATTTCAATGTAAGCAGCTATCTCCTGGAAGTTTTCAGTCTTTTGAATATGTGGCTTTACAGCTGAAGGCCCCATCCAAAGTTGTGTTTCTTAATGTTTACAGGCCTCCCAAATACTGCACAGACTTTTTTAATGACCTCAGTGAACTGCTGTCTGTGATCTGTGTTGATTTTGACTGTGTAATTATTACTGGGGATTTTAACATTCATGTGGACAACCCTCAGGACAAAGGGACTAAAGACCTGAGTAACACTCTGGGCAACTTTGGGCTGACTCAGCATGTAACAGAGGCCACACATAATAGAGGACACACTCTTGACCTACTGATCTCCAAAGGCCTGAGCATTTCAAAGGTTACTGTGTCTGATGTGGGCGTGTCTGATCATTACTGTGTTTTCTTTGAAAGTAAAATCTCAGCCCACACAAATATATCAACAACAGTGATCACAAAACGGTGTATAACTGAACACAGTAGTGCAATTTTTAACCAGGTCTTCCCATTAACACCTGACCTGTCCAGAGGGTCAGTCAATGAGCTCGTCAATAGCTTCAATGCTAACATGTTAAATGTAATGGACACTATTGCTCCCATTAAGGTGAAGGTTATCTCTGGAAGGAAAAAGTCTCCATGGAGAAACTCCACACTGGTGAAAAATGAAAAAAGAGAGTGTAGGAAAGCTGAGCGCAGATGGAGAAAAACAAACCTCCAGGTTCATTATGACATTTATAAAGAGAAACTTCACAATTATAATTTACAACTGAGGAATGCAAGGAGGTCATACTTCTCTGACATCATCACTAAAAACAGCCATAATGCTCGGGTCTTATTTTCTACAGTTGACAGGCTAACAAACCCTCCTGTGTCAGTGGCAGCTGAACTTCATTCGACCATGGCCTGCAATGACTTTGCCAAATTCTTCACTGAAAAAATCCAAAAAATTAGACAAGCAATTGGTACATCAACAGCAGATCCAGGATATGTACTGTGTCCACCAAAAAACTGTTTAAACACCATGAAACAGTTTCACCCTATTAACAGCAAAGACCTGGAGGACATCTTAGGTCAACTGAACTCCTCCTGCTGCTGTTTAGATGTCCTGCCAACAAGTTTTTTCAAAAAGGTCTCAAAGACTTTAGAGTCAGACCTGTTACAGATCGTCAACTTTTCTTTATTATCAGGTGTGTTTCCAGAATCACTAAAAACTGCTGTAATCAAACCTATACTGAAAAAGGACAATCTTGACAAGACACAAATGAACAACTACAGGCCGATCTCAAATCTCCCGTTTTTAAGTAAGATCATTGAAAAAGCAGTTTCTCAACAGCTCAGTTACTTCTTAAAACAGAATAATTGCTACGATGCCTTCCAGTCAGGTTTTAGACAGAACCACAGCACTGAAACCGCTCTGACCAAAGTGTTCAATGACATATGTCTGAATACAGACAGTGGAAAAATGTCAGTCTTAGTTTTACTGGATCTCAGTGCAGCATTTGATACAGTTGACCACAACATATTACTCAAACGACTGGAGAACTGGACAGGTCTTTCAGGAACTGTACTAAACTGGTTCAAAACATACGTAGAAAACAGGAAATACTTTGTATCAATAGGTAACTTCACATCTGAGCAGACAAGTATCACATGTGGAGTTCCCCAAGGTTCCATCTTGGGACCCCTTCTGTTTAACATCTACATGCTCCCACTGGCACAGATTATAAACAACAACAAAATAAACTATCACAGCTATGCAGATGACACACAAATATATATCACAATGTCACCAGGAGACCGAGGCCCTGTACAGGCTCTTGGTAAATGCATTGAGGAAATCAATGACTGGTTGTGCCACAATTTTCTCCAGCTAAACAAAAACAAAACTGAGGTAATAGTCTTTGGCGCCAAAGAAAAACGATTACAGGTCACCAGAGAACTTCAATCTATACATCTAAAAACCACAAACCAGGCGAGAAATTTGGGTGTAGTGATGGATGCAGACCTAAACTTAGAGAAACACATTAAGACAATAACAAAGTCAGCTTACTATCACCTCAAGAATATTTCAAGGATAAAAGATCTGATGTCTCAACAGGACCTGGAAAAACTAGTCCATGCATTCATCTTTAGTAGGCTTGATTACTGTAACAGCATCTTTACAGGTCTACCTAAAAAATCAGTCAGACAACTACAGCTCATTCAGAACTCTGCTGCTCGAGTCCTCACGAAGACCAAAAAAGTGGACCACATCAGTCCAGCTCTGAGGTCCTTACACTGGCTGCCTGTCCGTCAGAGGATAGACTTTAAAGTTCTGATGCTGGCCTATAAAGCTCTGAATGGTTTAGGACCAAAATACATCAATGACCTCCTGACCCAGTATGAACCATCCAGATCCCTCAGGTCATCTGGATCCGGTCTTTTATCAGTTCCCAGAGTCAGAACCAGACACGGAGAAGCTGCATTCAGCTTTTATGCTCCTTATATCTGGAACAAACTCCCAGAAAGCCTCAGATCAGCTGAAACACTCAGTTTATTTAAATCCAGGTTGAAGACTCACCTGTTCTCAGCTGCATTTGAATAAAGCACCAAATCCACACTTTAAGCTTAAATTTCAAAACTTACATTAACTACTGATTTTATCTACTGTTCTGATTTTATCTGTTTTGATTTTATATACTGTTGTTTGTTTGTTTGTTTGTTTGTTAATTAGTTAGTTAGTTTATTTGCTTGTTTTAATCAATTTTAAATCATGCTTTTTATTTGTTCTTGTTTCTAATGTCTCTGTAAAGCACTTTGAATCACCTTGTTGTTGAATTGTGCTATACAAATAAACTTGCCTTGCTTTGCCTTGCCTTTAAACAATGACAACCCCGCACGGCGATGTCAGACTGCATTCGTCACCTTCCATGTTACAAGTAACTATAAAGCTATGTGACAGTTTCTATGGCAGGAAACAGACAACATAATCATAGAGAGGAGCTATGTGTCCCTGAATGCTTTTGTCAAGCCTTTATGTCCGCTTATACAGTACCGATGTACAGGATAAGTATGTTAGGAAAATATAAAAGGATATTAACAAGAGACAATGAAATTAAATGAAAAAAAGTCTAAAAACACTCTTCTCACCTTAAAACAATGTGCACCTAACAAAGTGATTGTAATCTCCATCAAAGTTCTTACCATTTTAAAGTGTATGCCACGTCAAGAAACACTTGTATTACTTAGCTTACATCACAAAATTGTTTTTAGTGATATAATGTACAAATATGCTACTAATACTACTATACTAATACAACTACAGCTGCTGTAAATAAACAGGATAGGAATTGGCAAGCAAATTTTGCCAGTGATCACAGTACCTGGACGGGGTTCTGTTCATTTTCCTTTGTTTTTATTTCTTTGTAAACTCCAGGTAGCTGGCCATTGGCTGGAGATTGAATGTGTCGGGGCCCAAGGCTGACTGAGCCACCGCTTACATCCTGGTTCCAACTGGACAGGCTGAAATGTATTGACTTTTGTATAGTATTTTTCTCTCTCTTATTTTCTTTACTAAATGTACCTGTATATTGGGCGACCGTGGCTCAGGGGGTTGGGAAGCGTATCTGTAACCCGAAAGTCGCCGGTTCGATCCCCGGGCTCTCTGTCCTGGTCGTTGTGTCCTTGGGCAAGACACTTTACCCTACTTGCCTACTGGTGTTGGCCAGAGGGGCCGATGGCGCGATATGGCAGCCTCGCTTCTGTCAGTCTGCCCCAGGGCAGCTGTGGCTACAACCGTAGCTGCCTCCACCAGTGTGTGAATGTGAGAGTGAATGAATAGTGGCATTGTAAAGCGCTTTGGGTGCCTTGAAAAGTGCTATATAAATCCAATCCATTATTATTATTTACTTGTTTGAAATAAATTAACAAACAAACAAGCAAACAAACTGGACCATGCTTGTTGTTGTTGTGTAATAAAGTAGAAGAGCTAGTTAATTATTTTAATTATTATCTTCCTTTAAAAGAACAGACCTGGTATTTATACAGGTGGAAGTCTTTTTCTTTTAATAACTTTTCTTCTGTTTAGACCAGAAATGCAGGCAAGAGGCTATATTTAGGATTTGTTTGTTTTGTTTTTTTTGTCTGTGTCCCCCTGAAGTTTTCAACCTTGAGAGATAATTAAACTTGCTTGTTTGTGACTAGAAACCACACTGTAGGAGTGGAAATGAAAGGAAATGAGCCACTGAAACATGTTTCTTTGATCAGGTTAAAAAACAAAAATGGTGTAAATGGCTTTAAGCTGCTTCAGTCACATTGTGGATATACCTAAACCTGCCTACTTTCAGAACTTACAAAACAGCAAGAATAAAAACACAAAACTAGAAAAAAGACATTAAAAAAATATCTCCATTGTGAAATAAACAAATGAATGACTCTGGCATGCTGACTTGCTGTCCAACTTAGGTAAAAAAAAAGAAGTCAACACATTATAGCATTCAAATATACAGGGAGTGCAGAATTATTAGGCAAATGAGTATTTTGTCCACATCATCCTCTTCATGCATGTTGTCTTACTCCAAGCTGTATAGGCTCGAAAGCCTACTACCAATTAAGCATATTAGGTGATGTGCATCTCTGCAATGAGAAGGGGTGTGGTCTAATGACATCAACACCCTATATCAGGTGTGCATAATTATTAGGCAACGTCCTTTCCTTTGGCAAAATGGGTCAAAAGAAGGACTTGACAGGCTCAGAAAAGTCAAAAATAGTGAGATATCTTGCAGAGTCAAAATTGCAAAGCTTCTGAAGCGTGATCATCGAACAATCAAGCGTTTCATTCAAAATAGTCAACAGGGTCGCAAGAAGCGTGTGGAAAAACCAAGGCGCAAAATAACTGCCCATGAACTGGGAAAAGTCAAGCGTGCAGCTGCCAAGATGCCACTTGCCACCAGTTTGGCCATATTTCAGAGCTGCAACATCACTGGAGTGCCCAAAAGCACAAGGTGTGCAATACTCAGAGACATGGCCAAGGTAAGAAAGGCTGAAAGACGACCACCACTGAACAAGACACACAAGCTGAAATGTCAAGACTGGGCCAAGAAATATCTCAAGACTGGTTTTTCTAAGGTTTTATGGACTGATGAAATGAGAGTGAGTCTTGATGGGCCAGATGGATGGGCCCGTGGCTGGATTGGTAAAGGGCAGAGAGCTCCAGTCCGACTCAGACGCCAGCAAGGTGGAGGTGGAGTACTGGTTTGGGCTGGTATCATCAAAGATGAGCTTGTGGGGCCTTTTCGGCTTGAGGATGGAGTCAAGCTCAACTCCCAGTCCTACTGCCAGTTTCTGGAAGACACCTTCTTCAAGCAATGGTACAGGAAGAAGTCTGCATCCTTCAAGAAAAACATGATTTTCACGCAGGACAATGCTCCATCACACGCGTCCAAGTACTCCACAGCGTGGCTGGCAAGAAAGGGTATAAAAGAAGAAAAACTAATGACATGGCCTCCTTGTTGACCTGATCTGAACCCCATTGAGAACCTTTGCTCCATCATCAAATGTGAGATTTACAAGGAGGGAAAACAGTACACCTCTCTGAACAGTGTCTGGGAGGCTGTGGTTGCTGCTGCACGCAATGTTTATGGTGAACAGATCAAAACACTGACAGAATCCATGGATGGCAGGCTTTTGAGTGTCCTTGCAAAGAAAAGTGGCTATATTGGTCGCTGATTTGTTTTTGTTTTGTTTTTGAATGTCAGAAACGTATATTTGTGAATGTGGAGATGTTATATTGGTTTCACTGGTAAAAATAAATAATTGAAATGGGTATTTATTTGTTTTTTGTTAAGTTGCTTAATAATTATGCACAGTAATAGTCACCTGCACACACAGATATCCCCCTAAAATAGTTAAAACTAAAAAACAAACTTAAAAACTACTTCCAAAAACATTCAGCTTTGATATTAATGAGTTTTTTGGGTTCATTGAGAACATGGTTGTTGTTCAATAATAAAATTATTCCTCAAAAATACAACTTGCCTAATAATTCTGCACTCCCTGTATACACGAATTAATGTTGAGTAAGAAAATATTCTGCCAATTACTTTGCAACAACAACAAATTACTAGGGTCTTTGAGGGACAGTCTGACTTGTTTTCAAAAAGAAACTGTGAGGTAGATTTGATAATAGGAGGGGAAAGTTTACATTAAGAGTAAGGACAGAGTCAATCCACAATGCTATGTCTTAAAAAAAATCACCTTAACTGCTGGAAGCTGGAAAATTAACATGAATGCCACTCTGTGAGTCCATCCTTAATTTGCAAGATATGTGAAGACAGTGCAAGGGGTACTGTGAGACCTGCATTCAAATGTGACACACAAGATTTCTGCACTGGCTTTTTAATACAATCAACAAATTTACTGATGAATTTTTAAATTATCTGAAAGCATAGTTCTATTCTAGTTCAGCTAGGCATCTTTAGTGTTAATGCTCATATTCAATTATGTTTTAAAGCTGTGTTACTGAAAAGAGCTTCAGAAATGAAGTTAAAAATGACATAAAGTGTAAGAGTAACAGTGCAATGTGCTCAGCATCACATATGGGAGAAGAAAAGTTGTAATCAGGAGTAACAGTCTGACAGCCTGTGTGCTCCCTGATTAAAACAATATTATTTGCTCTGTACACCATATTTGCACACATTTTGAAATCACATGCAATGCTTTTGAAGACCGTTTGAGGACTTCAACACAACTTTTTATATATATAAAACAAATCTGAATAACAGAACAGATTTTAACTATAGATGACTTAAAATTGTGATTAATTATACTTTACAAAACTAGTGATTTATGACTCCCCCCGTTAATAAAAAAAACCCAAAAAAACCCAAAACGTAAAAGCGTAAATCCTAGTATCTGTTTGTGACTGCTGTTTAGTGCTGAGAAGGCTTAGCTGTATTTGTAAATTACAATGATGTAAGAAAAATTTGCGAAAAGAATTATCAGCAAAGCTGTAAGCTGCCAAACAAAAGCACCAAGCTAAAAGAAAACAACACAAATAGAGAAACTGATATTAGAGTCACACTAGGAAAAACAGTAGTTGGACGCCACAGCACAACCAAAATTAGATCCTTCAGCTGTTCAAAATCCCACTAGGCTGGCCGACATGATAAATGATGGGCAGGGCTGTGAGTACTCAGACTGTGTTTTTTTGGAACACAATATGGACAAGATCTTGGAGAAGTTCATGGCTCTGCAATATGGATAACATCTTGAAGAAGAACAACGGGAATTGAGAAACCTGGTGACCAGTGATGGACATTAGACTACTGTAAAATTGGAAGCAGTTTGTTCGCACTAACCAAATCAACTACCATCATTTCTTACTTGGCTCTCGGTGAAGGCGGTCGCACTTTTCTCCTCTCCTCCTTCCCCTTATCTTCCCCTGCTTAGCCTCTTGTGTCCTGTCTTGTCTCGCGTGCACTACTTTTCCCTTGAACAGTCTCTCACTGTCGTTCTCTAAAACCTAACAGAGAATTATGGATTTGATCAACTGGTCTCTGAACGCTATTGACACCCTCTTCTCAACGAGAAGTCTGGGCTCGGGAGAGCCCGAGTGCCCTGGAGGGACTTTCCCTGCCGGATACACGATGGATGGGTGGCAAACCTGGAGGATCTTGTGCCTGGCGGGACTGTCTATCGAGGACGCTGAGGATATTTACCTATTCGGAACCATGATAACAGGGTTCTTGCTGATCGGAGCTGGCTTGGCCCTGACTTATCGGAGAAATAAGAGAGCGGAACCAGCTGTTCAAACCCCCCCTAAGCTGACCGCTGGAATTGAAGCGATGGGACGAGGCGCGGCCTCCCACACCGAACGCAGCATGGTTAACACCTTGGAGACGCTTACAGCTGCCGTGAAGACTCAAACTAACACCATTGAGCGTATGATGGGATACATCAGAGAGGGGCCTGCTCACAATAACACCCTTGAGCGAAAGTTGGATAACATCGCAGAACGGGTCACTGCAGCTGTGGGGTCTCAGAACCAAAAGAATGACAACACCACGGAACAGAAGCTTGATACCATCATGGGGAGGCTCGCAGCGCTCCAACGGGAAATCGAGGCCCCAGTGTCAGAGTGCTAAATTCGCTGCTCGCATAAAGGAGAAATCAACAATATTCTACATTTGGACACCACGGTGCCAGCTGCTAGGCCCAAGGCTGGAGCCCACCAAAACAACTCCCTGATAACGACTGTGTGATGACTATTCTTCCCATCCCATGAAGGACACCTGGATCGGCTGGAGGACTGTTTACTTAGCCTGATACAGCGAAGGACACTGTCTCAGCTGAACTATGGACACGCACACACATACACTTACACTGATAAGCACGCACTCATCCCCCTCCCTTCCAAACGCCTTCGATGCTTGTTCCTGCGGGGGAAGGCAGCGGGTCTGCGTGCCGCGCTGAAATGATAGCATGGTGCAGGACGACTGCTGTGTTCCTTCGAATCACCCCCCACCCCCCTATCCATCCCCTGTGGCTTGTCATGTGCTCTGATGTTGTGATGTGGACATTAATGTGCTCTCTGTGCAGAGGAGTTTTTTTGTTTCCTGTTCTCATGCTGTCCTCCCATAGGTTGCCCAGCGTGTGAAGAGGTCTCTTTTTTTCCTCTTGTACTTTTCCCAATGTTGTGTAATTTTTTCAGTGTTATTCTCTCAACGCTGCCGGTCTCCGACTGTATTCCCATGTGATGTCTTGTTGTTGTGTGTGTAAGTCGGGGGGGGTCCTATTCCTCTGTGGGGCAACCTGCATATGGCCAATAAAGCATTCATTCATTCATTCATTCATTCATTCATCTTCATCTCATGTGCCCCCCCCCCCTGGCGCCAGCTGGATGCTCAAGGCAAAAGCTGACAGGAATAACAAATTCTCCTTTTTTTCTCTTCGTCTTTCCTCATGTTGTGCATTTTCCATTGTTATACCCAACCTGTCTTCCACATATGATGTTTGTGTAATGTATGTATGGTCGGAAGGGTAAGATGGCTCTGGCAAAGGTCGGCAGCCTTAACCCAATTTCCTTTGGGGTCAACCTTCAGGATCAATAAAGTTTTATTGAATTGAATTGAAAATGAATTGAATTGGTAATGCCACTGTGGTTATGTCTTTGTTATAGTCTACAGCCTTGAAAAATTCTCAACTGAAATGTAGAATTTGTATGTTTAAACACACAGGTAGACACAAATGCTTTGTGAGAACATGCCCTTTCTCAACATGGTATGACTCAAAGAATATTTAACTACTTGCAGCAATGAACCAGTACAGGTTTCTGTTTCCCCATTTTATCTTATCTTTGGCAAGCCAACAAGGTGCAGCGACTTGGTAAGATAAAGCTGGGTTCAAATATAAGGAATAGTTTTAGGAATTTTTATCTCAGACCATCCTCATAGTTTGTACTCACCCTGACAGCACACCTAGCACCAGGTTGAGCATGAAGAAAGAGCCGATGATGATGAGAGGGATGAAGTACAGCCAGTTCCACATGTTCCCTGAGGCATCATTGGCCTGAACACATAAACACATAGAAACAAAGACTAGAACTGTAAATACCACTCTGTGATTGTACTTATGGGATAAGACTGATTTATGCATGTTTTTATGTCTGCTCTGTGTGTATTTTTCTTCATTTCAAGCAATCTTCTAAAAATACTAACACCAACCTATATGTTTGTTCATCTGTTAGTATTGACAGGTTTCTATGGGCTCAAATTGTGGTCATAAATATTTTATACTTGTAAATCAAATGCGTAGTTGTGAACTGAGTTTTGTAACCCTGTAAACCAAAATGTGTGAAAGTTTTCCGTTTGCTTTGTATCTATAACCAGACCTCAATGAAAAGAATTTGTAACTCGTGTTCCCAGTGAAGTAGGAACACTACCAGTCAAAAGTTTTAGAACATCCCAATTTTTCCAAGTCCCTTGAATAGGTTGACAAAGGTAAGTGGTGAACTGCCAGAGGTCAAAAAAAAAGAAAGAAAAGGTAAGCTCACCCAAAACTGAAAAATAATGTACATTTCAAATTATACAAAAATGCTTTTTTTTCCCAACACAACACAAATTGGGTTAACAATTTAAAACTGTTCTGCAGCAATGGAGGTTGATCAAGCTGTGAATGCTGGCTCTAATAATTCCTACAGGTGTTCCAACTTTTCTGGATTACTTACAACCTGTCTGCATAAAAGTGTTGCATCAGTTGAACAGTATTGTAGGGCTGCACAATTAATCATTAGAAAATCGCAATCTCAATTCATACTTATGTGTGATCACATTTCTAAATGACAACAATAACAAAAAAAAAAAAAAAGTGACGATTGTACGGCATTTTGATCCGGGACATAATCTGCAAGAAAACAAGCGCTCACTCTTCCTGCTCAACAAATGACAAGGGCGGAGCCTTATACCACGTGATTCAGAAGCCAGCTGGCAGGAAAAAACAACGGAGAGCACGTGAGAGAAACTGCCTGAGGGGAGAAAACACAGTGAGCGCAGAGGAAAAGCTCACTGATGGCAGTGAGAATGAAAACCCAACTGTAAAATTAATTCCAAGAAAAGGTTCTCATTCCCCTGTGTGGAAGTTTTTTGGTTTTATAGAAGACAATGAGAGTCAAAATTATATCATTTGCAAGCTGTGTTTTGCCATAGTAGCAGCACCACAAGCTAACACTACGAATTTGTATAACCACCTTAAATGTCACCATAAAGTGCAATATGACAAAGCTGTAAAGGCCAAGAAAGTGACAGGAGAAAATCCGTCCCAGTCAACCACCCAAACATCAATAATGGGAACCTTATACAGCGCTTCCCCATACCCGTTGAACTCCCGCAGGCACAAAGAAATTACGGAAGCTATCACTTATCACCTGGCTAAAGATATGGCTCCCATCAACACTGTGCAAAACGAGGGATTTAGGAAAATGCTACACAGTGCCGTCCTGCAACTATTTTTCAAATGTTGCACTACCTGGTCTATACACGCAGTGTCGAGCAACGGTGGAGATGGAATTACAAGCAGTACAACATTTTGAACGATCTCTACCGCCATCGGAGCCATTTTCTGGTGAGTTCCACAAGTGTGCTGGTTTCCTAACACAGATCACGTTGCCTTTTAGGCAGCTGCGGCAGAATTATGAAAGTGATGGAGCAAAAATTGCCTTTTTTGTTCAGTTACTCCGCGGTCAAGCCTTAAACTGGGCTCAAGCAGTGCTACAAACCGACCAGGAGATTGCTTATGCTGAATTTCTCTCAAAGTTTATAAGTGTGTTTGAAAGGGGCACCGGAGCAGAAGCAGCGGGTCACTGTTTGCTGAACTTAAAACAAGGAAGACGGTGTATGGCGGACTTCTCTGAGGAGTTTTGGACACTGGCTGAGGAGACTGGATGGGGGCAGCCCACGTTGATAAGTACTTTATTAAACTGTCATGGTCCTGGGTCATTTTGACCCAGTGTTCTTAGTTTTCCTGTAGTTTTGTATTTTGTTCCTTATGTCCATTGGATTGTTTGGTTTGGTATTTGGATTCCCCCTGTGTCCATGCTTTTATTGTGGTGTTTGTTCTGGTACCGTGTTCCCGTCCTTTGTGTTCTGTGTTCTCGTCATCCCCTCGTATTCATCCTTGTTCTCTGCCTCTCTCTCTCTGTGCTCATCTCTGTGTACTGTGTTGTGTTTAAGGTCCACATCTTGGTGTCAGTATTTTCAGTTTCGTGTCCTCCCTGCTCGGTCATGAGTAATTGTCTTCAGCTGTGTTCCCCGTGTGTTCCTACTTCCCTCGTTACCTTCTTGTATTTATGTCAGAGTGTCCCTTTGTTCTGTGTTGCGTCGTCCCTCTAGGTTGTGTGCATTTCCCGTGTCTTCCCAGCGCCTCAGCTTTAGTTGCTCCCAGTATAGTTTTTGTATGACTTCTTATCAGAGGTGTGGACTCGAGTCACATGACTTGGACTCGAGTCAGACTCGAGTCATTAATTTTATGACTTTAGACTTGACTTGAAAAAATGTTCTAAGACTTGTGACTTGACTTGGACTTTTACACCAATGACCTGGGACTTGAATTGGACTTGAACCGGTTTACTTGAAAAGACTTGATATTTCACCCCAAATATAAAATTTAACATGCATATTATATAGAGATTGAAAATGTGACGTCATTCAGGGGTAAAACCGCAAAGGATTCTGGGAACTCGTGGCAAGAGGTACTAGCGCACGCAGGCTTTCAATTGAAATCAGTCACACAGCGATAAAAAAGAAACACACAAATGGCAAGAAGCTGTTGAATTATTAACTGCAATAGCCGGTCGCATGACAGCCACGGAAAGCCGCCGGGTAAAGAGATCGGTTGTTATCGGATTATGTCGTTGAAGAGAAATTGTTCGAGCCATGTTTCCGAAGTAACAAAGAGGCGACGGATGGCCTGGATTGCAGCCATTCAAAGACCAAATATAACGTCCCAGAACACTCCAGCTCACAGGTTAGTCTGCTCCAAGCATTCCCACAAAGGCAAGTCTTCTGTTGTAGTTAATGCGCCATTTTCATAACATAATTGGTGATATAGGTTACAAGCAAGTCTGGCGCTGAACAGAAATTGTCGCGCTATGCTCCTGTGTTTATTGTGCATAAATAGTGAATTATCCTGACACAATATTGCGTTTCGCTTCTGTTATTATGGTACATTGACAAAAACATATACTTTTATTCACAGGATAAAACAGGTTTTTTGTATCACTAATTGCCCAGTACGATTACAGCATACAGTATTATTGTCACTGCTACATTTCTGTAACGCGTACCAGAAATTATTTCCACTGCTAATTAATTACCGTTGAGCGTAAAGGTCCTATTAATAAACGGTTAACGAATGTGTATTTATGATGACGATTTGTGAGACTGGTAAACTTACCTTTGTTCATACGATGGTCTTTCGTTCTACACGGTGCATTTCAAGGTCCTGTACCCATCCGTCGGTAAACTGTACCTGGGCTTGTTGCAGTGACCTGAAGTTACTAAACTTCATGAGTGTGTGCACTCACTCCAAGAACCGTATAATTATAAATATGCATATAAATATGCTACAATGAGATAGCTGACTTCATCTAACTAGCAAATGTTGTCCAGGCTACGTTGGTGATGCAGTTTTTTTTAATATGTATGATATTTTTGTCATGCGATTTTAAAGCCGGTCCTACAACCGCATCCAAGAATAACATGCAGCTTGTCTCAGAACTGTCGGTGAAAATTATTCTTGGAGCTAGGTTTAATTGAGCTGCATTTTAAAGAGGTGCAATTTCACAATTTGTGTATATTTTCTAAGTTCACTATTTTGTCATGTGTTGAGAAAAACACAGATTTAAAAATTACATGGTCTAATATTTACATTTAGCATATAACTGCAACATTCTTTTTTCGTTTTTTTTTTTTTTTTTAAGACTTGAAAGGACTTGAAATTCAAAATTTCAGACTTGTGACTTTACTCGGACTTTTGCACCAGTGACTTGAGACTCGACTCTGACTTGCCTGACATTACTTGAGACTTGAGGATAAAGACTTGAGACTTACTTGAGACTTGCAAAACAATGACTTGGTCCCACCTCTGCTTCTTATGTTCCTGTTAATAAAGACCTGCCTTTGAGTTCATCCCCGTGTGTCTAGAGCCGTGCATTTGGGTCCTCTCTTGCCTTCACACAGCCGCCGCATGACATAAACAATGTTTGTGATGAACTCAAGGGTGAAATACTAATGAGAGAATTGCCCAAAACCCTGTCGGAGGTGATAACCTTATGTGTGAACGTAGATGAACATATGAGGGCGCATCGCTGCACCGGCAACTACAGTTCCCGGAGGCCCGTGGGGCGAGCGGAGACAGCTTCTAGCGGAAGCGGAGGTAGAGATCGGGATGTGGATCGCGGCGATGAGCATGAGCAACCAATGCAGATCGGACGCTCCCAATTCTCCCCGGAGGAACGAGCCCGCCGACGGAGGGCCGGTGAGTGCTTTTACTGCGGCCGCAAGGGCCATATCGCCATTGTCTGTCCAGCACGGCCAAAAGACCACGTCCGCCGGTAGAAAGGAGGGTACGGGTGGGCGAGGTCTCCTTTTCACATTCTCCTCCACGTTTCATGCTAGCTGCTAAAGTGACTGTCCACTCTGCCTCCCACTCCCTTCAGTAGCTGATTTGACTGGAGCAGAGTTTCATGGATGCTTCCCTGGCTCTTGAACTCAAAGTTAACACACAAGCATTGCCCCACGCCTTGCAGGTTACCACTTTAAATGGTCAGCGTCTTCCCAATATAACTCTTATTACAGAACCCGTGTCCCTAACTCTATCTGGTAATCACAGTGAAATGTTACAGTTTTATGTTTTTCAAGCTCCTCTCACACCCTTAGTGCTGGGATTTTCATGGTTGCGCCAGCATAACCCCGTACTCGACTGGAAAGAGGAGAGGGTTCTGGGGTGGGGTGAGGAATGTCACATGACCTGTTTAAAAGGTTAAGGTTAAGGTTAAGGTTCTTTATTTGTCACATGCATAGTTATACAAGTATAACACACAGTGAAATGTAGCCTGACACGCTCCTCGACAAAAAATGGGGGGGGGGTGTAGAGGAAAAACATTAAAGCTGCTACTCCTGTAAAAACATCATGTAACCCACCACCACACTAGTCCCCTGACCTTTCAGCCATTCCGTCGGAGTATCATGATCTCAACCAAGTGTTTTGTAAGGACCGAGCCCGCTTTCTTCCTCCTCACCGCCCGTACGTTTGCAGTATTGATTTGCTCCCAGGTGCACCCCTTCCCACTAGTCGCTTGTACAGCCTCTCTCAACCTGAACGTGAATGCATGGAGAAGTACATCAATGAATCCTTGGCTAATGGATTGATTTGCCCCTCTTCATCCCCTGTGGCTGCTGGGTTCTTCTTTGTGACTAAGAAAGATAAAAGCCTCTGGCCATGTATTGATTTCCGGGGCCTCAATAACATCACCATTAAGAATAAGTACCCTCTGCCATTCTTGTCATCCGCTTTTAAACTCCTGCAGGGGGCGACCATCTTCACTAAACTCGATTTGCGAAATGCTTACCACTCAGTCAGGATAAGAGAGGGAGACGAGTGGAAAACAGCCTTCAACACGCACCTGGGCCATTTTGAATACTTGGTCATGCCGTTTGGACTAACTAATGCTCCCACTGTTTTTAAAGGTCTAGTAAATAATGTGCTCCATGATTTCATCAATCGTTTTGTGTTTGTGTACCTTGATGACATTCTCATCTTCTCCCGCTCTCTCTCTGATCATGTACACCATGTCAGACAAGTCCTGCAACGCTTCCTGGAGAATTGCCTGTTTGTTAAAGGAGAAAAGTGCGAGTTTCATGTGAGTACTGTGTCATTCTTAGGCTACATCATTGACCGGGGCGATTTAAGAGCCGATCCAGCTAAAGTACAAGCAGTCTTGGACTGGCCCACTCCACCTAATCGTAAGCAGCTTCAACGGTTCCTGGGTTTCGCCAACTTTTATCGGAGGTTCATTCGTGACTACAGTAAGATTGCTTTGCCGCTAACTTCCCCTAAGGTACCTTACTGCTGGGATGATCGAGCCCAGGAGGCCTTCACGCAGCTAAAGAAATGCTTTGCTTCGGGTCCCATCCTCAGGCAGCCGGATCTCAAGCGGCAGTTTATTGTAGAGGTGGACGCCTCGGATATAGGAGTTGGAGCCATTCTCTCCCAACAACAAGAGGGTAAGCTCCACCCTTGCGCTTACTTTTCCCGTCGTCTCCCTCCCGCAGAGCAGAACTATGACATCGGGGACCGGGAACTGCTAGCAATCACACTCGCCCTGGAGGAGTGGCGCCACTGGCTAGAAGGCGCAGCGGAACCCTTTGTAGTATGGACAGATCACAAGAACCTCGAATACATCCGGTCGGCTAAACGGCTAAACGCCCGACAAGCCAGGTGGGCTCTGTTCTTTACAAGATTCTGCTTTACAATCACCTACAGGTCCGGTTCACGGAACGTGAAACCCGATGCTCTTTCCCGCCAATTCACCGCCTAAGAGGATCAGGCCCGTGACTCTCCTATTCTCCCTCCCACATGTGTAATCGGAGTCCTGTCATGGGAGATCGAGTCCCGGGATCCCAGCAGAAATAGTCTCGGACCGGGGTCCACAGTCTCTCGTCAGGTTTTCATCCGCAGACCAACGGTCAAGCAGAATGGGCCAACCAAGAACTCAAGGCAGCTCTCCGCTGCTTGACGTCCACTAATCAAATCACCAGGAGTGACCAACTGACGTGGGTGGAGTATGCCCACAACAGCCTTACCTCATCCGCCACTGGCGTCTCTCCATTCGAGGCCTCCCTGGGGTCTCAACCCTCCCTGTTCCCAGCAATCGAAGGTGAGCACTTTGTGCTCTCTGTTCAGCAGCACCTGCAGCGATGTCGGCGTGAAAGGCGGCCCACTAGAGCTGCCCTTCTTTGCACTGCAGACAGAAACAAACAGCTGGCGGATCGCCACTGGACCCCCGCCCCGGCATACTCCTCTGGACAGAAGGTTTGGCTCTCGACTCGGTATGTACCTCTCAGGACTGAATCACAAAAACGTTCCCCCACCTTTATTGGACCATTCAAAGTAGACTCCATTGTTTATCCCGTTTCTGTGCACCTCAAGCTCCCCAGGACCATGCATATCCATAATGTGTTTCATGTCTCACAAGTTAAGCCCCATTGTTCCAGTCCTCTGCGTGTAGATCCTGAGAGTAACCCATGACATCTTTCCTACAGAGAAATTGCAAAGAATGTCAAGGTGTCAGTGAGTACAGTTTCCTTCACCATCAAAAGGCACTCAGAAACAAACTCTGGCAGGAACAGGTCAGGGATACCCAAAGCCACAACTGAATCAGAGGACAAGTTTCTGAGAGTCAACAACTTGCGTGACAGGTGGCTCACAGGACAACGGCTTCAAGCACAGCTCGATAGTGGTCATAGTAAGTAAGTCTTAGTTTCAACTTTCAGGTTTGACAGGATGAGATGCAGCAAGAAAGCCATTGCTAAGCATAAGACAAACAGACTTCCCTGAGCCATGAAACACTGCCACTGGACTACTGAAGACTGGAAGAAGGCATTGTGGACTGATGAATCAAAATTTGAAGTCTTCAGTTCATCACTTTGTATGTCTTTGAGTAGGTGCCACAGTGTGTGGCGTCAACTGTCAGACATGGAGGAGGAAGTGTGATGGTCTGGGGTCGGTGACTTGTACAGAGTGAGAGGGACCCTGAACTGAAACAGCTACCACAGCGCCATGCAGTACTTGTGCAAAATGAATACCAAAAAAAAAAAGAATTAAAAAAAGTAGTGTAGCAGCATATACTGGGAGAAAAAATAAAACAAAGTTACATTAATATTAATCCTAAAGGTCATCTATAGAGTGAGGAGTTGTACAGTGTTATTGCCACAGGTAGGAAGGATTTCCTGTGGTGGTCAGTTCTGCATTTTGGGGAGATGAGTCTTTTGCTGCGTGTGCTCTGATAATCGAGGCGTACATGGGGTGAGAAGAGTTGTTCATGATACTGAGGAGCTTTTTTAGCATTGTCCTCTCAGACAATCCACCAGGATTTCCAGTCTGACACCCAGGACAGAACCAGCCTTTTTAACCAGCTTGTTCAGCCTGTTGGCATCAGCTGTCTTCACCCCACTGCCTCAGCACACAGCCGCAAAGAACACAGCACTCTCAACCACAGAGTGATTGAACATGGTCATTTTCCTACAGACATTAAAGGACCTGAGGCGCTTCAGTAGGAAAAGCCGACTCAGCCGATTCAGTGTTCTTGGACCAGTCCAGTTTACAGTCAATGTGTATCCCCAGGTACCGGTAGTCTTCCACGACCTCAGCCCCTTTGATGGGGAACAGGGGTAGGAGGAGGAGCAGGCTTCCTAAAGTCCATGATCAGTTCCTTTGTTTTTATGATGTTATGTTGTAGATAGTTTGTAGATAGCTCACACCACTCAACAAACCTGTCCGCCACATTCCTGTATTCCTCCTCCTGTACGTCCCTGATACAGCCCAGAGTCATCCGAGAATTTCTGCAGATGACATGACTGAGACTTGTACCTGAAGTCAGATGTGTAGAGGGTGAAAAGGAAGGGTGACAGGACCTTCCCCTCTGGCACCCCCATGCTGCTCAGGATGTTATCCGACCAGCAGCTCTTCACCCTATTTAACAGACTTGTTAAATAGTCTGTGATCCAAGCTACCAGTGGGGCATCCACCTGCATTTCTGTGAGCGAATTCCCCAGCAGTGATGGTCTGATTGTGTTAAAAGCACTAGAGAAGTCAAAGAACATGACCAGTGCTCCCAACAATGTCCAGATGAGAATAAGCATGGTCCAGCAGGTAGATGATGGCATCTTCCACACCGATACGGGGTCGATAAGCAAAATGCAGGGGTCCAGCCAAGGCTGCACCAGCGGACGCAGGATGAGTCTCTCCAGCATCTTCATAACATGTGAAGTCTGAGCCACTGGCCTGCAGTCACTGAGGGTCGACAGATTGATCTTTTTGGGGACAGGGACCAGGCAGGATGTCTTCCAGAGTGATGGAAACCTCTGCAGGTTCAGACTCATGTTGAAGATCCGATGTAGAACTCCACGCACAGCACCTTGGGACTGACACCATCAGGGCCTGCAGCTTTACTGGACTGGAGTCTGCCCAGTTCTCTTTTGATGTCATCTGCTGAAAGGGACAGAGTGAGACAGGCTGAGGGGGGAGGAGAGGGGGGAGGAAAATATGGGAAGAGCTAGGAGTGGAGACAGGAGACGCAGGGCAATCAAACCTATTGAAGTGCAGACTTAGGTTGTTGTTGAATGTGCATTCAACGTCCCCCTCCATTCCCACACCTGTCTTTTGTCTCTGGCCAGTAATGGCCCGCATTCCATTCCACACCTCCCTGGTGTTGTTTTCTTGGAGTTTGCTTTCCAGCTTCCTTCTGTAGGACTCCTTTCCCTCAGCACTCTTGGCTTTCAGCTCCTTCTGCACCAGGTTCAACTGTTCTTTGTCCCCGTTTCTAACAGCTCTCTTTTTCTTGTTTAGTGTAGCTTTGATGTCTTTGGTTACCCAGGGATTATTGTTGGAGAAGCAGCAAATGGTTTTTTTGGGAACCACCTTGTCTACACAGAAATTAATATAATCTGTAACACAGCCTGTGAGATTAGCTATATTGTCCCCATGAAAGTCATAAAGAAAATCCCAGTCTGTTGACTCAAAGCATCCCTAAAAAGTCTAACAGTTTTTATGGCTGGAGGTTGTCTCTAAATGGCAGGTTTGTAAAGGGGCTGGAGGTAGACAAGGTTGTGATAAGGCCTGCCTAGAGGAGGGAGAGGGATGGAGGTGAATGCCTCAGTAGCATTGGTATAGTGTTTGATTTTGCAGTCCACATAATACTTGAATGTAGGTAAAAAAGTGGAGAGGTTAGTGTGGTTGAAATTGCCCATTACAGCCACAAACATGGAGGGGCTTCGATTCAGAAGGTCTGCTGTCGCAGAGCTGATGATGTCATAAGCCTGCAGCGTGTTAGCAGCCATGTCTCTGTGAAAAACACAACACTGCATTCTCAGAAAAGTTTCTTCGTCCTCGTTAGCGTCACGAGCTTGTCCATTTTATTTAGCAATCGGTCTGACGTTACCAGTCACTACTGACGGGAGAGCAGGACGAAATCTTTTTCTCTTCAGTTGTCGTTCCTTCTCGGCTCTGCAGCCGTGGTAAATCCTTTTGATCACCGCGGGGACGCCAGCGGGGACGCCAGTGGGGACGCCAGTGTGGCTAAACTGCCGAAGTCCCAGTAGCTGATCTCGACTGTAAACAAAGGGGCAGTGTGGCGTCGCGGTCATCTCAGAGGACTTGTAGTTTTGAATTACTTGTCAAATGGATAGAATTACTTGCCTGTGCAAGTATACTGAAGAAAACACCCTACTCAGTAGAAAATACGAAAATGACAAATAAATGACAAATACATAAAACCAGAAGTAAGGACACTGGCCCTTGAGGACTGGAGCTTGACACCCGTGGTGTATAGGATCACAGTCTTAGGCCTTTTCCACATTTAAAAACTAAATTGTTGTTTTTTTTAAATGCGCATGTCCAGAATCACTCCCTTTCCCTGTTAGAAACTACATTAGTAATTAAACCGTTTTAGTATTTTTTTTTCTTAACAAGTGACTTTTTGTCCTGACTCTTTCTTCAATGAACTACAATTATGAGGTGTAGAAGTTTATAACGAAGAAGAAAGGCTAAACTTTTTCTTTGAAGGAGAATCTATTGGCTAGCACTGCTTGCATCTTCTGTATACCAAGCTATTCAAATGTGAGGATATTTGGGAAAAATTGAGTCAAGCAAGAGATTAAAGATCCCAAGGACACCAGCAAACCTATAACACAATTGCTAGAAAAGAAAATAATCAAGGTGTTGCAATTCATTCCCTTAACCAGATTGAAATGCTGTTACATTGTTTTGTATCACCAAATACTCGCAACATTCAAAGAACTGAAGAAAGATTCTATAGAACAAGAGGTCATAATTTTCCACAACTGATAATATAATCTAGAAAACAATTACTTCAGTTGCTGTTGGGTAAACTTTTTCACATTTCATTTTGTTATTTTTTTCAATTTGTTTTTTAATGTGAGCTCACATTTTGGGGGGATAGCTGTGATGGGGTGTGGCTTAGTTGCAGAGGAGTGGTGGAGCAGTGGATTCAAGGTGTGGTGTCAGTGGGAGGCTGCTGTCAGAGGAGGTGAACATCATCTAATCATGCCTTCCCTATTTCAGTAGGCACCGGGGCTGGAGAGAAGAGGTCTAAGCAGCTGGCGGCATACTGTGAGTACTGTGAGTTCCCTCCAAAAAATACAAAAAAGACCCTTTTCTGATGGGGACTGTTTAGTGGCTAAACTGCAACAAACTCTAAGATGTATACTTAATTACTTACATGCAAGTTGTTCAGAGAGAACCAAAGACCTACATGTGGCCCGTCAGCCATACAGTTGGTCCACTTTAATACAGAAAGCAGACAATCACAGTGACTACAGCCATACACCAATCTTGCCACGGTTCTGGGTCAGTTTCGACCCTGCGTTTTGTGTTCTTATGGGGCGACCGTGGCTCAGGGGGTTGGGAATCGCATCTGTAACCGGAAGGTCGCCGGTTCGATCCCTGGGCTCTCTGTCCTGGTCGTTGTGTCCTTGGGCAAGACACTTTACCCTACTTGCCTACTGGTGTTGGCCAGAGGGGCCGATGGCGCGATATGGCAGCCTCGCTTCTGTCAGTCTGCCCCAGGGCAGCTGTGGCTACAACTGTAGCTTGCCTCCACCAGTGTATGAATGTGAGAGTGAATGAATAGTGGTATTGTAAAGCGCTTTGGGTGCCTTGAAAAGCGCTATATAAATCCAATCCATTATTATGTTTTGGTTTATTTTTGAATGATTGTTTTGTTCTCTGAGGCTACGATGATTGTTATTGTTAGAGTTCCATGTTTCTGTTTATTTGTGTTTCAGGATTTGTGTCTCATGTTTAGCATTTAGGTTCCATGTGTTATATTCAGTCTGTCTCTCAGTGTCAAGTCGGCGTCTTTGTGTAGTGAGGTCTTGTTTCCTGTTTTATTGTGAAGGTCTGCGTCTCTTGTGAATGTGTTTAGTTTTACCTCTTGTCTCATCCTGTTAATTACTCCACCACCTGTGTGTAATCTCCCTGTGTTTCTCTGTGTGTATTTAAGTCGCGTCCTCTGTTATTGTAGTTGCTGGTCCGTCTGTGTATCCACCGTGCTCCTTCTGTGTGTTATCCCTGCTGTCATCCGTCGTCATTCTCCGCTGTGTATCCTCCTTCATGTTCATGTCCTGGTTTGTGTTCACTAGTTTAGTTGTTTTCAGTTTAGATAGCCTTCTGTTCCTTTTGCCGTTTGCCTATTTTTATTTTGTGTTTAATAAACCACCCTCACACCTTTACAAGTGCCTGCATTTGGATCCTCCTTTTCTTTCTTCCACACGGCTCACTCAACTCGCCGTGACAAATCTAATCTTTTTCAGTTTAAAGTTGATAGATACATTATCCATCAATAAAGGTATTTGTATTATATTAGTAGCAGTAACTTATTCAATATCCAACCTGCAATGAATAATGACACACACACACACACACACACACACACACACACACACACACACACACACACACACACACACACACACACGTGGAACCTCAGCTACTTCTATGTAAATAATTCCAAACATTTCATCTTGAAAACTAATGAAATCAAGGAGCTGCCGAGGGACATTCTGTGGGAGTCTATGAAGGTTTACATTAGGAGCAAATTATCAGTTATGTAGCATATAAGAATAAAGTACACTCTGAGGATGTTAAAACGCTGGTGAGGAACATGGGAGATGTCCATAGGTGACATGAGGTTCACCCACACCAGATCTGTTCAACGAAAAATTATTACTACAAATGGAACGAAATATTCTTATGATGGAGAAGGTGAAAAAAATATATACTAAAATCCAGACAGATTTATTGTGAACATGGAGATAAAGCAGGTAGGCTTCTTGTTCTTCGGTTTTAAAAAAAAAGTCAGCCGGGCAAATGATTACAGGAAGTGAAATGGATCCTGGCTTAATATCATACAACTATCACGACATTAATGATTGGTTTAAACAATATTATTCTAACCTATACCAATCAGAAGTAGAGGGTAATGCATCAGAAACAGACCTATTTCTCAACTCTCTGGATATTCAAAAATCTCTCTAGAGGCTCAGTCATCCTTAAAGCAGCCACTGTCACTTGAGGAAATAAGTAATCCTATTAAGCTATCTCGAACAGGCAGTGCACCAGGCACATAATGATTTCCCATCGAGTTTTACAGGGAATACCCTTAAAGCTCGCACCTGTTTTGAAATCAGTTTACACTGTAAAAACAATTGTAATATAAAAGTATTTTACTGTGTATTTTACAGTTCTGTACTGTTCTTCTGGAATATCATTAAATTTACATAAATAGACTGTGAACATAATTTTCTTGTTTTTAAAATGTATTTGTCTGTACATATGCATATTTAGTTTGTTAAAATACATTCACAAATGTATCATAATTTCATTATTCCATTATTTGAAAGATTGAACTGTTAAATTCAAATGTAATGCTATGGAGAAAAATATATAAAATGATTCTTATAAACTTTTTTTTTACATCAAATAATTATTATTATTCTTGTTATTTAGGGTGATTGTGGCTCAAGAGTTGGCAGTTTGCCTTGTAATCAGAAGGTTGCCAGTTCAAGCCCCGGCTCGGACACTCGCGGTCGTTGTCTCCTTGGGCAAGACACTTCACCTACCACCTACTGGTGATGGTCAGAGGGGAATTATAAAGTGGAATTGTAAAGCGCTTTGAGGGTCTCAAAAAGCGCTATATGAATGCAATCCATTATTATTTAAACCAACTGTTAACTGTATATTTCTGTACATTTAAGTATTATTATTCATATTGCCGCATTCATTGACCTTGTTTATAGGTAAGTTCATTGTTTAATCACATTAAAATGTTCCTAATTTAATGTTTAAAAGCACTTGAAAAGGGGCAAAATCGCATGTAAAATTAGGGCAACAAACTGTATTGTAATTATTGGAAATAACCGTATTTTCATGAAAAAGTTATTTTCTGTTATTTTCTGGTATTATTTTAGCGCCCCACTTCCCAGAAATTACTGGTTTTTTTAGGATTTTTTTTTTTTACGGTGTATAATGAATCCCTGGAAAACGGAAAGTAGTCAAAAACACTTATTCAGGCCATAATCTCAGTCATACTTAAAAAAGATAAGGACCCTGTTCAGTGTAGTTCAGTTCCTCCCCTCACTCAGCAACACAGTCTGAAGTTGTTCTAAGTGTTGATGCTGAAAAGGCATTCACAAAATAGAATGGACTTACGTATTTATACTTCTAAAACATTTTAGATTGGGGCCAAAATTTAATAGCTGGATTACAGTTTTATACTCAGTACCTATGGCTGCATCAGTACAATGCAAGGCTGTTGCCGTGCTCCTTATCTGTTTGTAATCAAGCCATTGGCAATCGCTATTAGATCAGACAGTAGGATTAAGACTACTGTCCAGGGTCAAGGTAAACCACAAAATTCTGCTTTATACAGATGATCTACTTCTGCTAATATTAGATCCAATTAGTGGCATGTCCTACTTCTTTATCTGTTTCAAAATAAATAATTTAGCAAGGTAAATCAACTATAGAAATTTGCCCTTTAAAATTGAAAAAGGATAAATTTACCTCCCAGGGATTAGAAATAACTGGTTCAATCATCTCTATGCATCCATACAATTACAAGTCTATTGTAGGAGTAAGGCTGGGCCATATCATACAGTTCACGGTAATACCGGTATAATGTTAGGCAATGATAAGAAAATGAAATATCGCAATAGAATATGTAAAAGACTAGGTAAAAGACTTTGTTTTCATACGCACATGGCGGAAAAAGCATGGCGGCGACAGAGAATGAGAAGGGGGAAAGCAGATTGTTGAATGAAACAGATGAACCAGAATTGGTTTGTAAAAATGGTGCAACTTCAGTGGTATGGAACTGGTTTGGCTTTCATCCGTCAGATACACATCAAAGCACATTTTTTGGTAGAGCATGCAAGCTGGCCGTTGTTATTAGCGCTATTACAGAACCGATTTTATCTGGTACACGGCACTCAAAAATCTGTCAAAAAATGTTTTCGTACGACCCTGCTAAGCTACAAAGCCGCACCGCTTGATGGATTGTCAAAGCATTACGTCTACCGTAGTTGGGAGCTTCGCGGAGTAATACGTATTGTGCTTCAACATAATATTACAGCTTTGTGTGTGTATAACCTCTTTTAAGTATTGTTGATATTATACATGGTTATGCTCAGGATATGTCAGCCCATTTCCACTGGAGATGCCTTTTGGTTAAACTGTCAGCAAGGAATTTGCATTTTCACTGTTACATTTTTATATAGCTTTAAGGCACATAAAAAACAGCTGCTTCTTTAAGTGAAAATACATTGATGAAGTTTTTTTGCACTAATAAAGTTGTGGAGTTGTAAAGTATATTGTCTCGCGTCAATTATATAGTCAGTTATATCATTATCGCAAATTATCAAATATATATCGTGATAAATATTTTTGGGCATATTGTCCTGCCCTACTTAGGAGGAACCAAAAATGACCTAGATAGGTGGTCAAAATTGCTATTGTCCTTAGCAGGATGGATAAACACAGTAAAAATGACTATAATGCCCAGGTTTCTGTATTTATTTAAAATGATTCCTATTTTTCTTCCAGTTAGATTGCAATATTTCTTTTATTTACATGGAATAAAAAACCTGCACGAATAAAGAAGTCATGTTTGGAGAGGATTAGGTTTGCCTAATTGTGTATTCTATTGTTGGGCAGTTTATATTTTTAAGTTAACATAATGGATTACCAGGTTTGCAGATAAAGAGGGACCTGTCTGGGTAAATATGGAACCAAAAACAACAGTTCACCTATTTCAATTTTGACTGCCCCTCTTCAGCTAAATATTGGTGTGCCTGGTGGTCCAAAATTTTATAAAGATTTGGCGCCAATTTGGAAAGTACTTTAATTTGGATATTTAATTTCTCTCCAGTAACATCTAATCATCTTTTTGTGCCATCCCAGACATTTCTGGATTGGAATAAAAAAGGACTGATTTATTTTAGCGATCTCTTTAATAAAGATGGTTTTGTCATTTAAATTCCTTTGTGAAAAACATGATCTACCAAAGTCACATTACTTTAGATATATTCATGTTTTACTTCTAAATAAACTGGTGACTCTCAAAGTGGAGCCAATCAGAACCCAATGAGAATCGACAAGAAAATTGATACGGAATCAGTCAGTACATGATATCGATAATGGAATCGGAATCACTAAATTCTTATCAATTTCTATACCTATATATCATACTGCATGTGATGCTTTTTTAGTGTTTGCCAAACAAAACATAGCTCACTGTGTTTTATCGTGTAAGAATTATGTGAAATATAATTATAGCCCCAGATTGCATGGGAACATTTTTTCTCAAGTAACACTTATTGTGGGCTTTTTTTTTAGTGCTGTGTAGTAATCAGTGAATGCCTATTCTGACGCTGATATAATACCCTGTATTGTATACACATGTACATATGTTTTTTAACACAATAAAATTATGATACTGCTGCCCTGAGGTAAACCAACAAAATATATGGCCAAAGATCTTTTTTTATGTCCCCACAACTGGACTCACATTGTAGAGGATATCCACCCATCCCTCCATTGTAATACACTGGAAAACGGTGAGAACAGCGAAGAGGATGTTGTCAAAATTGGTAATGCCAAAATTGGGTCCAATCCAATACTCCCTACAGACAGTGCCGTTGGCACAGGTCCTTGCTGGAGCTTCATAGCCACAGGGGAAATCTGCAGTCTGCTCACCTGTAACCACAAAGACACACATTGACAGACTAAGGTATTTTTTTAGAAATTGTCACAGTGCGCTGTGTGGCATGCAGGATGTGGACCCAAATGCAGACTCCAAGACGTGGAAAGTAACTCCAAAACTGCTTTATTGCTGACACAAGGAAAAGAATATACTGGGACATGAATAACTCTAAACGAAGAGGCACACAGGGGACCACACAGCTGGGTATGAGGGAGATTGTGAGGCTGGGGAGAAGAAAACAAAAGGTTTAAATATAGGGGGTGGGTTTCAATAATCAATTTATTGATTAAAATCGATTTTAGCTTTAATAAAGCAATATTGATTCATTAAAATCCTGAATCAATTTTTAAATATAAATGTGTTTTACCAGAAACGCCAGAATCTCAGGCTAAACCTCACAAAACAATTTCAACAACCACCAAACAGCTAAAACAGCAAACGAGAGCAGGTAAACGGATTCCGCAAAAAGACATAAACACAAAGCACGGACAAACACATCAGAATCAGTGAGATGTTGGCTTTCTCACCCGGCAGCACGTACACAGACATGCGGTCGGGGTTGAAAGCCGACAGCTCACAGATTCTGATGGACAATGTGATTATTTGGATTTTATTCTTTAAATTTATGTAAGAGAAAGTCTGACTGATGATATAAAAGAATATCACACACATCACAGGGAACATATTTTACAATTAATTGTTCGTTCTCCTGTTGGAGCTTGCTTCACTGCATAATTTCTATTACAATCATATTTTTGTTTATATGGGGGGAATTCAAAATGTGTCACTCAACCCCTTATCTTCATTAAAAAACACATAGGAATGGTTAAGGTTCTATAACATTTGCTCACTTGTGTTAATCCGGAAACAGGTGCGATGAAATTTCCCCATGTAGAAGTCAAGGCCGATGATGGCAAACATGAGGATGGCAAAGAAGAGCAGCAGGCCAATCTGCAACAGTGGTACCATAGCTTTCATGATGGACTTTAAAACCACCTGAAGACCTGAGGCAAAGCAAGAGAAGTAAGATTAGCCATAGCCATGATTGATTGCATATGTAATGTAACATACAAGCATACCATAATGCTATCAAAATATATTTGCAGTAATTCTGTGTATGTTCTCAGTCATTCAGTCATGATAATCTAAGGAGCATGGAAAGAAAAGTGACTGGACTTCTTTAAGTTTCTTGAAGACGTTTCACCTCTCACCCGATAAGCTTCTTCAGTTCTAAGACCAAATGATGAAGAGTCGCAGGTATTCAAGCCCTAGTGGAAGTTGTCCCTTAAGAGGGTCGTGGACCCACTGTTGATCACGTGATTGCTATTGAAAAGTCTTTGAGAAACATAAAGAACTCCAGTCATTTTTCTTTCCAAGCTCCTTAGATATTTACAATATCCTTTGAATTTTTCTTTTACAACCAAGTCTCCTTGTCATTTTGCCTCTGTCCAAAAGATGCAGAGGAACTGTAGTGCTAAGGAAAAATATTTACTTGTTAATCTAAGGAAGACGTTTCACCTGTCATCCGAGAAGATTCATAAGTTCTAGGGTCAAATGGTGGAGAGTCCCAGATTTAAAACCTATGGGAGTATTCCCCCAAGAGGGAAAGTGGACCCCCTCCTATTTTTACACCAGATGTTTTTCTTGAGTGTGGCTCTTGGCACTAAAAGTGCACTCTTATAAACTGTATGGATGTACTTCAATATACTGTATAGAAATGCTCATATACACTGTAGCACAGTACTCCTATACACTGTATAGTACACTGGCTTAAGGTATACACCACTAAAATTAAAAAGCTGTGAAATTTTGCAATTTATCTTCAGAACAGATGTTTTTGCAGTATAGTAGTTGTTTGTTTGTTAACCTATTATAATGCTGTAACATGCTAACCACATCATGACCATTAGCACAGACAGCACATGTATTAAAATGTGAAGTGGACTTACTTGGAATCCCGGAGACAAGTTTGAGTGGTCGCAGCACTCTCACCGCCCTCAATGTTCTCAGATCAAAGTCAGCCCCCACAGTGGCCAGGATCCTACACACAATAACAGCATGGATTCAACAATAACATTAAGCTGTATAGTTTATAGCCTTGTTTTGGTATGGTACCATCACAAAAAAAGCTGGTATAATTTAGCAGTGGGATGTTCTTTAAACTCACTGACCAAAACCCATGTTGTCTAGTTATTTAACTGGAAATTTATGAAAAGTGCATATGTTCCCTTCTTCCAATTCACAATTATGGCTTGTATTGTGCTTCTGGGGCACACAAAGCTTTAGAAAAGGTGTCATACCCTTGTACTGATTTATGTCGCAATACAGTGTGATCACAGACATCTACAGACTTCTTTTAACCTGACATGAAGTGTGAACTGTGGGATCTTGAAGTACGATGAATTAAACTGTGTCCAGTTACTTCAGTGAATTGCTACCTTATCGTGGTGGAGGGGTTTGCGTGTCCCAGGGATCCCAGGGGCTATGTTGTCTGGGGGCTTTTGCCCCCTGGTAGGGTCTCCCATAGCAAATTGGTCCTGGGTGAGGGACCAGACAAAGAGCAATTCAGAAGACCCTTATGAGAAAAACATGGAAGGAACAGTTTACCCTGCCTGGGGAGGGTGCCCGAGGGCAAGCGTCTGGTGGCTGGGCCTTAGTCCATGGGGCACAGCCCGAAAAGGGGACATGGGCCCATCCTCCCGCAGGAGCGGAGGCCCTGGCGGACTGATCCCTGGCTACCAAGACTGGTAATTGGGACATGGAATGTCCCAATTGCCAGGACTCCGTCTCTGTCTGACTCTGGACTCTGTCTCAGTCTGGAGTTGCCCCTGGTGAGAGGCGGCGGGCTGGGGTGGGTATTCTAATATTCCCTCGGCTTGCTGCCGGTACGTTGGGGTTCTTCCCGGTGGATGAGAGGGTTTATCCCTGCGCCTTAGGGTCGGGGAACGAGTCCTGACTGTCATCTGCACTTATGCGCCAAGTGGCAGTTCAGAGTACCCAGCCTTCTTAGAGTCCTTAAGTGGGGTGCTGGAAGGTCCTCCACCTGGAGACTCTGTTGTCCTACTGGGAGACTTCAATGCTCACGTGGGTAACGACAGCAAGACTTGGAGGGGCGTGACTGGGAGGAACGGCCTCCCTGATCTGAACCTGAGCAGTGTTTTGTTATTGGACTTCTGTGCAAATCACAGTTTGGCCATAACGAACACCTTGTTCGAACATAAGAGTGTCCATAAGTGCACGTGGCACCAGGACGCTCTAGGTCGCAGGTCGATGATCGATTTTGTAATTGTATCACCAGACCTGCGACCAGAAGTTCTGGACACTCAGACAAAGAGAAGGGCTGAGCTGTCAACTGATCACCACCTGGTGGTGAATTGGATCAGGTGGCGGGGTAGGACACCTGACAGACCCGGTGCACCTAAACGCGTAGTGAGGGTGTGCAGGGAATGCCAATTTCCGGGGGGCGAGGTCACTGAGGCAGTTAAACAACTCCTTGGTGGCAGAGCCCCTGGTGTGGATGAGGTCCGCCCCGGGTTCCTGAAGGCTCTGGACGTTGTAGGGCTGTCCTGGTTGACACGCCTCTACAATGTTGCGTGGAGATCAGTGGAAGTATCCCTGGACTGGCAGACCGGGGTGGTGGTCCCCAGCTTTAAGAAGGGGGACCGGAGGGTGTGTTCCAACTACAGGGGGATCACACTCCTCAGCCTCCCTGGGAAAGTCTATGCCAGGGTGCTGGAAAGGAGAGTTCGTCCGCTAGTAGAACCTCAGATACAGGAGGAACAATCCGGTTTTCGTCCTGGTCGTGGAACACTGGACCAGCTCTTTATCCTCTCGAGGATACTTGAGGGTGCATGGGAGTTTGCCCAACCAGTCTACATGTGTTTTGTGGACTTGGAGAAGGCATTCGATCATGTCCCTCGGGGTGTCCTGTGGGAGGTGCTGCGGGAGTATGGGGTGTCTGGCCCATTGCTACGGGCCATTCGATCCCTGTACAACCATTGCAAGAGCTTGATTCGCATTGCCGGCAATAAGTCGGACTCATTCCCGGTGGGTGATGGGCTCCGCCAGGGCTGCCTTTTGTCACCGATTCTGTTCATAATTTTTATGGACAGGATTTCTAGGCGCAGCCAAGTGGCGGAGGGCTTTCACTTCGGTGGCCTCAGAATCTCATCTCTGCTTTTTGCGGATGATGTGGTTCTGTTGGCTTCATCGGGTGATGGCCTCCAGCTCGCACTGGAACGGTTCGCAGCTGAGTGTGAAGCAGCGGGAATGAGGATCAGCACCTCCAAATCTGAGGCCATGGTTCTCAGCCGGAAAAGGGTGGAGTGCCCACTACGGGTCGGGGATGAGTTCCTGCCCCAAGTGGAGGAGTTCAAGTATGTCGGGGTTTTGTTCGCGAGTGATGGGAGAAGGGAGCCGGAGATCGACAGACGGATTGGTGCTGCGGCTGCAGTATGCGGTGAAGAGGGAGCTGAGTGTAAAAGCAAAGCTCTCAATTTACCGGTTGATCTATGTCCCTACCCTCACCTATGGCCGCGAGCTGTGGGTAGTGACCGAAAGAACGATATCACGGATACAAGCGGCGGAAATGAGCTTTCTTCGAAGGGTGGCTGGCCTCTCCCTTAGAGATAGGGTGAGAAGTTCAGCTATCCGGGAGGGGTTCAGAGTAGAGCCGCTGCTCCTCCACAAATCGAAAGGAGCCAGCTGAGGTGGTTCGGGGATCTGACAAGGATGCCTCCTGGGTGAGGTGTTCCTGGCATGTCTCACCGGGAGGAGGCCCCAGGGCAGACCCAGGACACGCTGGAGAGATTATATCTCTTGGCTGGCCTGGGAACGCCTTGGTGTTCCCCCCGGATAAGCTGGAGGAGGTGGCTGGGGAGAGGGAGGTCTGGGCTTCTCTGCTTAGGCTGCTGCCCCTGTGACCCGACCCTGGATAAAGCGGAAGAAGATGGATGGATGGATGGATGGATAGACATGCAGTGTGAACTGTGGGATCTTGAAATACACAAGTGTATCCCTTTTTAAACTGTGTCCGGTTACTTCAGTTTGCCAGCTGGACTCAAATCAACTTCAAGACATTACAGAGTGTGCATGAATCTGAAACCTTGACATGTAGAATAGCAATGGTGGATTTTTGGTATGCAGAGTGGAGTACAGCAGGGAGGAGGGGCAGCCCAAACAACAAACACCACTTCTAAAAGTAAACTTCAATTGGTCACAGCAGAACATCTTATAAGCTTAGTGTGACTTGTGGCTGAGCTGCTACAGAACTCTCATTCAATCAATCAATCAAAAATTGTTTAGAGTCACTGATCCTATGAAGAGACATTTTTATTCTAATAGAACTGCTCACATCAAGACTCACAATGCCTCCATCCATAGGACACGAGGGCTCTGAATGAAGATGAAAAATGTGTAAGACAGCAGTCTCCTCTATTAATACTTAAGTGTCAGGTAAACATGTTAATAAGACTTTTCTTATGACATAATGTCTTAATCAACAAAAACACTTTTGTACGCTGATCAAAGATGGTAGCCACTGGCTCATGTGCAATTTAAAAAAAAACCTGTCTATGAAAATAATCAAGTCCATAACAATATTTGCAACAGACTAGCAGAATTGTTTACTAAAGCATTCATCCATCATGGGCTTATTATTATTAGGGTTGTGGAGGGGATTGGAACCTATCCCAGGTATTAGAGCAGAGCAATATGGCCAAAAATATTTATCACAATATATATTTGAAAAGTTGCGATAACAATATAACTGACGATATAATTGAATTATAATATATTATAATAGGTTAACAAACATAAAATATAACTCCATAACTTTACTAGCGCAAAAAAACCCATCAATTTATTTTTACTTAAACAAGCAGCTGTTTTTATGTGCATTAAAGCTATATAAAAATATAACAATGCAAATGCAAATTCCTTGCTGAAAGTTTAACCAAAAGGCATTTCCAATGGAAATGGGCTGACATATCCTGAGCATAACTATGTATAATATCCACTAACATTAAACTGCAGCGTGCCTAATAATAAGTCAAATAGGTATTTTTTGGACCATAAGGTGCACGGGATTATAAGGCACATTAACAGAAACAAAGCAGTCAGATAAGTCAAACTTTATTCAACTCATTCTTCTTGCTTCCCCCACTTCTGTACCATTGATTCATGCTGTATTCTATCACAGCTGCTCTATTCTCATGTTGCAGTATACAGGGAGTGCAGAATTATTAGGCAAGTTGTATTTTTGAGGAATAATTTTATTATTGAACAACAACCATGTTCTCAATGAACCCAAAAAACTCATTAATATCAAAGCTGAATGTTTCTGGAAGTAGTTTTTAGTTTGTTTTTAGTTTTAGCTATTTTAGGGGGATATCTGTGTGTGCAGGTGACTATTACTGTGCATAATTATTAAGCAACTTAACAAAAAACAAATATATACCCATTTCAATTATTTATTTTTACCAGTGACACCAATATAACATCTCCACATTCACAAATATACATTTCTGACATTCAAAAACAAAACAAAAACAAATCAGCGACCAATATAGCCACCTTTCTTTGCAAGGACACTCAAAAGCCTGCCATCCATGGATTCTGTCAGTGTTTTGATCTGTTCACCATAAACATTGCGTGCAGCAGCAACCACAGCCTCCCAGACACTGTTCAGAGAGGTGTACTGTTTTCCCTCCTTGTAAATCTCACATTTGATGATGGAGCAAAGGTTCTCAATGGGGTTCAGATCAGGTAAACAAGGTGGCCATGTCATTAGTTTTTCTTCTGTTATACCCTTTCTTGCCAGCCACGCTGTGGAGTACTTGGACACGTGTGATGGAGCATTGTCCTGCGTGAAAATCATGTTTTTCTTGAAGGATGCAGACTTCTTCCTGTAACACTGCTTGAAGAAGGTGTCTTCCAGAAACTGGCAGTAGGACTGGGAGTTGAGCTTGACTCCATTCTCAAGCCGAAAAGGCCCCACAAGCTCATCTTTGATGATACCAGCCCAAACCAGTACTCCACCTCCACATTGCTGGCATCTGAGTCGGGCTGGAGCTCTCTGCCCTTTACCAATCCAGCCACGGTCTTGACGTTTCAGCTTGTGTGTCTTGTTCAGTGGTGGTCGTCTTTCAGCCTTTCTTACCTTGGCCATGTCTCTGAGTATTGCACACCTTGTGCTTTTGGGCACTCCAGTGATGTTGCAGCTCTGAAATATGGCCAAACTGGTGGCAAGTGGCATCTTGGCAGCTGCACGCTTGACTTTTATCAGTTCATGGGCGGTTATTTTGAGCCTTGGTTTTTCCACACGCTTCTTGCGACCCTGTTGACTATTTTGAATGAAACGCTTGATTGTTCGATGATCACGCTTCAGAAGCTTTGCAATTTTGAGACTGCTGCATCCCTTTGCAAGATATCCCACTATTTTTGACTTTTCTGAGCCTGTCAAGTCCTTCTTTTGACCCATTTTGCCAAAGGAAAGGACGTTGCCTAATAATTATGCACACCTGATATAGGGTGTTGATGTCATTAGACCACACCCCTTCTCATTACAGAGATGCACATCACCTATTATGCTTAATTGGTAGTAGGCTTTCGAGCCTATACAGCTTGGAGTAAGACAACATGCATGAAGAGGATGATGTGGACAAAATACTCATTTGCCTAATAATTCTGCACTCCCTGTAATTCCTACAGGTGTTCCAACTTTTCTAGATTACTGGATTACTTACACACCCTTGTGAGCATCAGTTGAACAGTATTGTACAAGTTTACAAGCATTGTACAGAGTAGTGTGTTGCTACAAAAATGGCAAGGAAAGGGCAATTAACAATGCAAGTAAGTAACATTTATTTATATAGCACATTTCACAGATAAAAATCACAAAGTGCTTCACACTAAAATCAGAAGTACAACTAAAATAATATAAAACAGTGAAAAAATTCATTAAAAGCTTGTTTGTATAAAAATGTCTTCAGCTGCTTTTTAAAGGAGTCAGTAGAGTCAAGACAGCGTAAAGACAACAGCAGGGAGTTCCACAGCCTTGGTGCCAGTGCCTGATAAGCCTGATCCCCACGTGTTTTAAACCTAGTACATGGGACCACCAGTAACCTCTGACCTGGCGACCTAAGCGATGAAGCATGAGGTTCTCAACAGGGGCCCGTTCTTCGTACGTCGCTTACTACATCCAAGATCAAATGACACATCCAAGACCAAATCATCGCGCTAACCGTGAGCTCGCTAATCCGGTTCTCCGAACACACCTGCTGTTGATGATTAGTACAGCTGGATGAAGTAATGTGAGATCACTGGGTGTCGTAAAAGGGGCTACGCATCGATAGTAGAAACATTGATCGGCAACCCTCTGATTGGTCGGCGAAAATGTCGAAGGAGAGCGCTCGGTATTTTTCGGCAGCAGAGCAAGAACTCTTGAGTGAGGGATTTCAGGAGTTTCAGAGTTTAATTAAAACGCAAGGGAACACTGCAAAGGCTGCAAAAGCAAGGAGAGAGGGCTGGCAGAAAGTTGCTGACAAATTAAACTCGTAAGTGATTTAATAATAACAATAATAATGGAGTGGATTAATATAGCGCTTTTCAAGGCACCCAAAGCGCTTTACAATGCCACTATTCAGTCACTCTCACATTCACACACTGGTGGAGGCAGCTACAGGTGTAGCCACAGCTGCCCTGGGGCAGACTGACAGAAGCCAGGCTGCCATATCGCGCCATCAGCCCCTCTGGCCAACACCAGTAGGCGGTAGGGTAGATTTATTATATTACACTATATTATCCAATATTATATTACATTATATTATATTATGTTTTATTATATCCCATGCCGCACAGCAAGAAGGTCCTGAGTTCAATTCCAACAACAGGCCGGGGTCTTTCTGTGTGGAGTTTGCATGTTCTCCCCGTGTTTGCGTGGGTTCCCTCCGGGTACTCCGGCTTCCTCCCACCGTCCAAAGACATGCAGCTTGTGGGGATAGGTTAATCGGAAAATCCAAATTACCATTAGGTGTGAATGTGCGAGTGAATGTGAGTGTGAATGGTTGTTTGTCCCTGTGTGTTGGCCTATGACAGCTGGGATAGGCTCCAGCGCCCCCCGCGACCCTGAAAAAGGATAAGCGGAAGCGAATGGATGGATGAATGGATATTATATCCCCTTACACATTAGAGCCACAACAGGACCCACTAGAACATGGGAACAAGTAAAAGTGAAATATAAGAATAGTCTACAGAATGGTAATATTTATCACTTATATTGCTTTTCGTCTCTTGAAAAGAGACCCTGAAATAATCTGTTTGTTTGTTCATAACAGCAACCAAGAAAAGGGCAGAGCAAAAAAAAAGACAGGTGGTGGTCCTGCACCCCCTCGTCAACAAGTTGGTTAAGTGAATAATACCCTCACGGGAATATTGATATCTCTCTATGAGCACACTGTCGCGCTGAGCTAAAGGATCCTGTCTATCCCGCAATATACGCTGGATTCTGAGGACTCTCCTTATCAATCTTGCACCTTCCGCAATGGGTTGGTCGCGTATACGGACAGGACATGGCTGCGACAGGCTTCCCAAATCCACCTTCGCTTTTATAGCCGTGGTCTCTCATCTTGATTACACAAAGTAATTTGCAATTACTACTCTGAAATATGAATTACATCTGTAATAATCACATACATGTAATAGAATGTTAATAGTACATTTCCCTTTTTTAGGAAATGACCTGTATGTATCTGTGTGAAATCAATAAATGGATCAGGTACTGCATTATCTTTATTTACATTGATGTTATTTATTTATGGTGAAACAGTGGTGGAATATCGCTGTTGCTTTCGTATAAATGAAGCGGACATACCTGAGTAGCCGCGATCTAATCCTGTTTACATAAAGTAAACCTGCTCCCGAGCAGGTTTACGCTTACGGCTCTGTTGCTATGGCAGCAAGTCCCGGATGAGCTTCGGGGAACCGAACGATCCAAGATCACGCGAAATCGTCAACAATCTAATCCAGCTAACTTACTTAGCGAGGTACAAAGAACGGGCCCCAGGTCAAAGATATACTGGGGAGCTTCACCGTGCAGAGCTTTAAAAGTTACAACTAAAATTTTAAAGTGAACCCTAAAATTTACTGGCAGTCAATGAAGGGAAGCCAAAACTGGAGTAATGTGTGACCTCTTGTTTGTGCCAGTTAAAAGTCTTGCCGCGGCATTCTGTACAGTTCGAAGGCTATCCAGAGCAGATTTGTTGAGACAAGTAAAAAGACCATTGCAATAATCCAAACGAGAAGAGATAAAAGCATGAATACTCATCTCAAATTCTGGCTTTGACACCAGTAGTCTGAGTTTAGAAATGTTTCTTAGATGATAAAAACAGTTCCAGACAAGTTGTTTAGAGTGTTTCTCAAGAGAAATTGAACTGTCAAATATAACACCTAGGTTTCTGAGACTCAACTGAAATGAAGGGTCTAAAAAGCTGAAAGCATGTGTTCAGGTGCAGTAGTCAAGGTTTCTGTTTTATCTGCATTTAACTGGAGGAAATGGTCCTTTAACCATTGTTTGATTTCTGACAGACAATTATTTAAACAGGAAAATTTATAAAACTCAGAAGTTTTGAAAGAACAGTATAACTGAATGTCATCAGCATAGAGATGATAAGAAATATTATTGTAACGTCTGATAATTTGGCCTAGAGGGAGTATATACAACAAAAAGAGAATCGGTATCCTTGAGGTATCCCAGAAGGCAGAACTGATGTTTCAGACAACACATGATTCATACAGATTATAAAGATCTCTCAGATAGATACGACATAAACCACTTTAAAACAACAACAGTAATCCCAACAAGTCCTTCAGCCTGTTTATCATGATACTGTGATCGACAGTATCAAAAGTAGAGGTGGGATCCAACATAACCAGAACAGTGTACTCTCCAGAGTCTGCTGCCATCAGAATGTCACTAGACACTTTAAGTAAAGCAGTTTCAGTGGAATGTAATTTGCGGAAACCAGACTGGAAAATGTCCAGAACATTGTTCTTCTCCAAAAAGTTGTTAAGTTGTTCTGCAACAGTTTTTTCCACGATCTTTGGCACCAATGGTAATTTTGATATTGGCCTGTAGCTGCTTGGAAGAGATGGGTCCAAATTTGGTTTCTTTAATATTGGTTCAACAATAGCTTGTTTAAAATAGCTGGAAATTGAGCCAGTATAAAGAGAAGTATTAATTATTTCCAGAATATAGGGGCCAATAGAGTCAAACACACTAATGAAAAATGATGGAGAAAGCATATCAAGGTGGCTTGAAGTCTGACCAGGCACAGCACTGATGTCCTGTAAGGTAACAGGAGTAAAAGAGGACCAGGTATCAGAGGTAAGCAAGGTGTCAATGTGATACTGAGAGGATGATGGAGAAATATTTAAACTGACGGCAGCGACCGTATTAACAAAGTAATTAAAAAAGTCATTACAATCAGATTTTGTATAGACTGGTACATGAGGAATATCAGGAGAGACAATGTTCTTAATTGTATCAAACAATACTCTGGGATTGTTCTTTTTTGAAGCTATTAAATCAGCAAAATATTCAGTTCTGACATTTTTTTATCATGTCGTTAAGTGAGAAAATTGATTCCTTGAGATGTACCCTATGTACCTCAAGCTTGGAAGCCTTCCATTAACGTTCTAATTTGTGACAATATCTCCTAAAATTTTGAATATTTTCATTTCTCCAGGGAAAGAAATTTGAGGAATGGACAACATTTTGTTTCAGAGGTGCCATTGTATCTTAAATAGATTGACATTGATTGTTAAAAGACAAAATAAGTGAATCCACGTCATCTTGAGCCAGCGAGGGTCAAACATGGCAGAGAACCTTCTAGCAGCATCCTGGTTCATAATCCACCTGTGGATCATCAGTTTAGGAGGTGAAGGATCCACGTAAAATGACAAATTAAAGAATATGCAACTATGGCCACTCATATGGACATCCTCCACACATGCATCATGTATATTTAAACACAGGGAGAAAACAAGATCCAGTGTGTGGCCCTTTGTATGTGTGGGGCCAGAAACATGCTGCTTAAAGTTAAAAGACTGAGTGATAGCGATGAGCTCAGCAGCAGTGTTACAGGATGCATCATCAATATGAAGGTTGAAGTCTCCCAATATTACAACCTTCTCCAGTTTAATGATCGATGTCAGAAGGTCATTAAATCAGTTAGAAAGACCCCGGCAGGTCCAGGCGGTCGATAGATTAAAATACAATAACATGTTTTCAGAGAACCGACCTTCATCATCTGTGACTCAAATGAAGAAAAGGCGTCCGAGGTAAAATGGTAAATGGTAAATGGCCTGCATTTGTATAGCGCTTTTCTAGTCCATAGGACCCCAAAGCGCTTCACACTACATTCAGTCATTCACCCATTCACACACACATTCATACACTGGCGATAGCAAGCTACATTGTAGCCACAGCTGCCCTGGGGCGCACTGACAGAGGCGAGGCTGCCGGACACAGGCGCCACCGGACCCTCTGACCACCACCAGAGGTCATCAGTCTGCATGTGACTCTGTCCTGATAAACAGCAGCAAGTCCAAGTTAAGCAGGGCAAACCGAACTGATGACTGTTTATTTGCGAAATCTACAGCTGACCACAGCGGCACTTGAATTAAACACCTGTGCACACATGTGGATCTGGCAACTCCAGAGCTGGGAAAAACCTTGATTGATGAGCAGACATAGCTGTCATCAGCAAAACGGAGAATGGATGATGGCCACAGAGCGAGCAAACTGCTTTCGAGCCATGGGGCTCAGGTCCCAGACGACGGCGTAACATCCCCAGCAAACAACAGGAGAGGAACTGGTCGCAGGCACCGAGAGTGTAGTATTGTTCTATGTTCTGTAGTATTCATTCCACCTCATTTCATTTCTGTATTTTATGTATATAAGTTTAGATTAGTTATTTATAGTTAGTTTACACAGCTTTGTGTATGTATGTGTATGTATGTGTAATGTGTATATATAGACACATATATGTGTGTGTGTGTGTGTGTGTGTGTGTGTGTGTGTGTGTGTGTGTGTGTGTGTGTGTGTGTGTGTGATTTACATTGCTGTGCTTGAGAGCCACCACCATCTACCGGAACCAAATTCCTTGTATGTGTCTGCACATATACTTGGCCAATAAACACGATTCTGATTCTGATTCTGAGTCACCCCACAGCCAAGTAGCTAGCCTCCGGTACCTTCTCCGTTTCACCTGGACGCCGGCACTCGTTCCCCTTTTTCGTCTCTTGAGGGTGGAAATCCCGCGGGTTGTGCACAGTAGCACGCACTCAGGTGAGGAACACACCAGAGAAGGAGGAAAAGTTTTTCCCAAAGCCACAACTGAATCAGAGGACAAGTTTCTGAGAGTTAACAGCTTGCTTGATAGGTGGCTCACAGGACAACAGCTTCAAGCACAGCTTGAAAGCGGGTGTAGTAAGTGAGTTTCAGTTTCAACTGGGAAGGGAATACTTCGAGCTGCAGGTTTGACAGGGCGAGATGCAGCAAGAAAGCCACTGCTAAGATGTCAAAATAAGACACAGAGGTTTGCCTGGGCCATGAAACATTGCTACTGGCCTACTGAAGACTGGAAGAAGGTATTTTGGACTGGTGAATCAAAATTTGAAATCTTCTCTGGGTTATCATGCAGGATCTTTGTTCTCCATCAAGTAGGTGAAAGGATGATTCCCCAGTGTGTGGTATCAACTGTCAAACATGGAGGAGGAAGTGTGATGGTCTGGGGCTGTTTTGCTGGATCCAGGGTCGGTGACTTGCACAGAGTGAGAGGCACCCTGAACCAAAACAGCTACCACAGCATTCTGCAGCAGCGTGCAATACCTTCTGGCATGTGCCTGGTTGGTCAGGGGTTTAACCTACAGAAAGATAGTGACCCAAAACTAACATGGAGTGGCCAGCACAGTCTTCAGACTTATACCTCATCGAGCTGGTTTGAGTTGAACTAGACAGAAGACTGAAAGCAAAGCAACCTACAAGTGCCACACATTTATGGGAACTTCTGCAACAGTTCTAAAGAATATTTGATTTCTATTGTAGAAAGCTGTATTTAGTTGTTGTATCTGCCGGAAGTGGCTACTTTAATGAGTCAACAATTTAGAATACGACTTCCGGTTGATGGCATGTCGGAATAGTCTCTCTCCGCAGGGCTCCTACTTTTATCAGAACTACTTAATAATTTTCTCACTACCCACTACAAAGTGAGTGATTCTCAACAGCCGTGACCAACGGATTACGGCTTTGGAAACTACGGCCACAGCTACAAATGCGGAGCTCCAGGACGTGGTGGCTAAGTTGAAACGTTGAAAGCAGAAGCCGCCGCAACATTCGCCTCTTGGGGTCGCTGAAAATATTGAGTGGCTCAGACCAACGGTGTTCTATTCTCAGATGCTTGTGGACATATTTGGAGTGGACATTTTGAAAACGGCCCCGGAGTTGGATCGAGCCCACCGAGCGCTGGTAGCAAGACCAGGCCCCAACGCAAAGTCCCGAGCGGTTGTTGTTTGTTTCCATAGCTCCCAGACCCGTGAGCTCGTTGTGTGCAAAGCTCGGGAAATATGGGGTAAATTGAAATATAAGGACACCCCCATCCATATTGTCGAGGACTACTGCCCTGAGGTGCTGGAACAACAGTCCGCTTACCGCGGAGTCATGAAGAAGTTGTACGACCTTGGGCTCCAGCCTCAGCTTCACTACCCGGCCAAACTGTTCATTATGACTGACGAAGGGAAAAGGAAGTGACTGGCGTTGCCAGGCGACGCCCGGAGCTACATCGCCTCACACTGAACCCTGAGTTCTAACATTCTGGAGACCTAATCTGAAAACATGGTCATAGTTGGATCCTGCCACTTCTGTAGAAGGGCTCATGACATTTTAGTTTGATATCTAGAAGACAGCATGGTATGAGTAAATCTAACATCATTGTTTTTCACTGTTTTTCTCTCGATTTCCTTTACAATACCCCTGTTTATACTATTGTTCTAATGCCACTGTTGGCATGCTCACTAGTTTGCTACGTACACATATATGTATATACTGTTTTAATTTATACAAACACATATTCTTTTATTATTATTAAATGATAATGGTAAATTGTTTTATTTGTATTTGTATAGCGCTTTACTAGTCCCTAAGGACCCCAAAGCGCTTTACACAACCAGTCATCCACCCATTCACACACACATTCACACACTGGTGATGGCAAGCTACATTGTAGCCACAGCCACCCTGGGGCGCACTGACAGAGGTGAGGCTGCCGGACACTGGCGCCACCACCAGTGGGCAGTGGACCAAGACTGTCCAAGCTGGGGCTCGAACCGGCAACCTTCCGATACAAGGCGAATTCCCAACTCTTGAGCCACGATCGCCCCTATTACCTCTCCTACAGTTTGATTCCTGCCATGTATAAATGGAGGACAACAATATCTCTGCCTGCCCTTTTTTGTGTTTTTCTTCTGTGCGTTTTTGTATAGTAAGATACATCCTAGTTGCTCAATTTTTCTAGCAGAATATTGACAAGGTATATTTTCATAGTGAGACCTTAGCCGCCACAGCAATTTGATAGAGTTGTGATGGTGAAGTCTTCGCAGGGGAATGTTTATACCCTGCTGTGAAATGGACACTTGCAAGTTTTGTTTTCAGGGGTTTCCAGGACCAATTTATGTCGTTCGTGTATGTATGTATGTATGTTTTATTTTTGTTCTGGGGTTTTATTTTGTTTTTTCCCTTTCCTGTTCACAGTCTATTACCTCAAGTACAGACACCAGTCTTCCCCTGGCCACTGTCAACTTGCCAAATCAAAAACCTGCCTGAATACAGTAAGGTATGTTGAACACAATCAATGGTCTTAGAATTGTCTCCTGGAATGTGAGAGGTGTGGAGAATGCAACCAAAATTAACAAAGTTATGGCGCATTTACAGCAGCTTAAAGGAGATGTGTTTTTTTTTCAAGAGACACATCTCTGCAACAAAGAAGTGAAGTGAGGCGACTCAAGAGAAACTGGATTGGCAATATATATAATTCCAAATTTAACGCCAAGGCTAGAGGGACAGCCATACTTATTCGTAATAATATTCTGTTTGAGCAACATAAAGTTATTGCTGATCCAGATGGCCGTTTCACATTTGTGTCAGGAAACTTGCAGGGCTCACTTGTGATACTGGCTAGCATGTACGGGCCGAATTGGGACGATGATTCTTTTATAGCTAAACTTTTCTCTTCACTTCCAAATTTGGAAAACTATCATCTTATTATGTGAAGAGGTGACTTTAACTTGGTTCAGGACACTCTGCTGGATAGATCGTCAACTAAGGCCTGTTCCTTGAATAAATCTGCTAAAACCCTAGAATTTTTCAAAACTCAGCTGGGGATTGTGGATCCATGGCGACATGCAAATCTTACTACTAATGCATTTTCCTTTTTTTTAAATTTTTTATGGGAAACATCGAAAGCCTACACGAGAGGCCAGCTTATAGGCTTTGTGTCAAATTTAAAGAAGAAAGAGTTATCTTACACGGCCAGTTTATTGAATAAGATCAAAGATCTAGATGGCAGATATGCATCAAACCCAAATCCTAACCTCTATACAGAATGTGTGAAAGTTCAAGCCAGTCTCAATTTAACCACCAACGCAACAGCTATGGTTCAATTAATTAAGACAAAGCAACACTTTTTTGAATCCGGTGACAAGGCAGGGAAACTTCTGGCCTATCAAGCCCATGCTGAAGCAACCTCCAAACTAATTCCGAAGGTCTGGTCTGCTGCTGGCGACATAATATCGGACCCAGAGGGAATTAATGAAGTATTTGTTCATTTCTTTTTTTTTTTTTTTTTTACAACTTTATTTATAGTTTTCCAACAAAACAGTCCAGAATTTCTTACAAAAGTTGCGAACCCTACCCCCCACCCCCATCCAGGTGGCATCCCCACAACCAGGAAGCACAATACACACAACACAAAAAAAAAAAAAAAAAAAAAGGGGAGAAACACTCAAACCAATCTGTGACAGTCATTATAGCACCAACAGCCGGACCCCGGCACATGAGAGAAGAAACAAAGAAGAAAAAGGGAATAAAGAAATCCCAACAGTCAAAGTACGGGCATTAAGGAGACTATGGACAGCAGTCCGAGAAGAGAGCAAGAGCATAAATTACCAACAAGTAAAGAACAATAAATCAGGCAAAAGACAGACTCTTGACATGAGTTATGAACCGTGACCAGGTTTTGTCATATTTACTCTCCAAGCCGCGCACGGTATACCTAATTTTTTCCAGAGCTAATCCCAACATCACCTCTCTAATCCAATGGACGTAGGAAGGAGGGTTCGACGCCTTCCAGCTCAGCAGTATCAGACGGCGGGCATGCAACGAGGCAAAGGCTATTGCGTTTTTGTGGAGGGGAGAGAGTCTCAGCTCTTCCCGAGGTACACCGAAGATAGCTATCAAAGAGTCAGGCCGCAGTGTTTCACCCGATATAGCTGACAGTGATTGAAAAATCGATGTCCAGAAACCATACAGGGAGGGACATGACCAAAACATGTGCCCCAAAGAAACAGGAGAGTAATCACATCTAGGACAATTCGGTGCAACATCAGGGTACAGTTTAGACAGTCTGTCATTAGAATAGTGGAGCCTGTGGACGACCTTAAATTGAATCAGGCCATGTCTAATACAGAGAGAAGACGTATGTATACGCTGTATGGCTTTCTTCCAGATGTCTTCTGACATGAGTTCTCCAACCTCCCCTTCCCACGCCGCCTTAGGTTTGTCCCATGTATGAGGGCAGCTTTCAAGAATCAATGCATAAATCTTCGATATTGCTCTTTTAGTGGGCTGACTCACATTAAGAACTAGATACAGTAGGTCCTTAGAGGGCAGAGACGGGTACCCTGGGAGAAATTTAGAGGCAAAACTCCGAGCCTGAAGGTATCTGAAGTAGTGAGACTTTGGTAAGTTATGGTCTTCACACAAATATTTAAATGAGACAAAGCCATCCTCAGTGAAGAGATCTTGAAAGAAAACCAGACCGTTTCTGTGCCAGACTGCAAATGAATGATCTATTTGAGATGGTGTAAAAAGATGGTTGAACATTATCGGAGAAAAGCTACAAGTATTTGTCAAGTTAAAATGTTTCCTGAATTGACCCCAGATCTTAATTGAATTTTGAACCACCAAATTGGAGTTCAGCCCAGATGCTTTGACATTCAGTGGGAGAGGGGCAGTTAAGAACGAAATCGGAGAGATTGGAAGTGTAGCTCTCAGTTCCATATCTGCCCAGACTGGACCCTCCCCATCCGCAAACATGGTTATCCAATATGTCAGCTTGACAATGTTAGCAGCCCAATAATAGAATAAGAAATTAGGTAAGCCCAAACCACCATCAGCTTTAGCTCTCTCCAGGCTCGCTCTCCTTATGCGTGCAGGTTTTTTGTTCCATATGAACAAAGAGACAAAGCGATCCAGCTGGGCAAAATAGGATTTGGGGAGAAAGATGGGGATCATTTGGAATAGATAAAGAAACCTGGGCATTACAGTCATCTTCACCACATTTATCCGTCCTGCCAGCGAAAGTGGAAGTTTTGACCACCTACCCAGATCAGATTTAGTACTGTCCAGAATAGACCTGTAGTTATACTGGAAAATAGTCTTAATCGAGCCAGCTATTTCCAGTCCCAAATATGTGAATTTGTCATTTTCAATTTTAAAAGGCAAATCGTCATAAGTGGTCTGTTTTGCCAGATTGTTCAATGGAAACAGTAAAGATTTCGATAAATTAACCTTATACCCCGATATGTTGCTGAACTCCCGCAGCCAGCGGAAAAGGTGGGGCATACTCCCAATTGGGTCTGATATCTGCAAAAGGAGATCATCAGCATAAAGCAGAGTTTTATGAGTTACCTCACCCCTGGATATACCTTTAATCCTCTCATCAGATCTGATAGCAATTGCCAGCGGTTCGATCGCAATGTCAAACAGGAAGGGTGACAGGCAACAGCCCTGCCTCGTCCCCCTGTAGAGCGAAAAATATTCCGAAATCAGACCATTTGTCCTAACTGCAGCCATAGGCGTTGAATATAGGACTTTAATCCATCTACAAAAAGTAGGTCCCATGCCGAATTTCTCCAGAACTGTGAAAAGGTAGGACCATTCGATTCTATCAAACGCCTTTTCAGCGTCAAGGCTCAGAATAACTTCCGGTTGTATTGTCGAATGGGGGGAGAATACCACATTAAACAGTCGTCTCACATTAAAAAATGACTGCCGTCCGGGAATGAAGCCCGTTTGGTCCTCATTAATAATGGTGGAAATAATAGGGTCCAACCGTAGTGCAAGAGTTTTGGTTAAAATCTTATAGTCACAGCACAAAAGACTTATTGGCCTGTATGAGCTACACTGTACAGGATCTTTATCTTTCTTCAGTAAGACTGAGATCGTGGCCTGGGTAAGCGTCTGCGGCAGATTGCCAGTAGCAAAAGATTCAGCATAAACTGATTCTAAAATAGGTGTGAGCTTCGAAGAGAATTCCTTGTAAAACTCCATGGGGAAACCGTCCGGACCTGGCGACCTTCCAGTCTGAGATAATTTAATAGCGTTCGTTATCTCTTCAATCGACAACGGCTGTTCCAAAGGCGACTGAGCGTCCGGAGAGAGCTTGGGAAGATCCAGCGAGTCAAGAAACGAGTAGATCTCGGATGAATTACTGCCCACCTCTGATTGATATAGGGTAGAGTAAAATTATTTGAACTGGTCATTAATGACTCGGGGGTCGTGAGATATCGAATCAGCACCTATTTCAATTCCCGAAATCACGCGCTCAGCTGACCGCTGTTTGAGCTGAAGTGCAAGGAGCCTCCCCGCTTTATCTCCATGCTCATAATATACCTGCCTGGATTTAAAAATATTTCTTTCGGCTCTCCATGTCATAAGCGTGTCAAATTCAGTTTGCAACAGTAATTTCTCCTTAAAAAGATCTGGCGTAGGTGAAAGAGCGTAACGCCTATCCATATCCGCAATCTTGTCAGCCAGTTCTTTAAGTTGTTTAGAGCGCTCCTTGTCTCTGTGTGCCACATAAGAAATAACTTGGCCCCTAATATAGGCTTTCATAGACTCCCACAAGACTCCCCTCGACACATCCTGGGTGTCATTAATTTCTAGAAAGAAGTCAATCTGATTGCTGAGAAACGTTTTAAAGCGTTCACATAAAAGTAATAGGGGGTCTAGCCGCCACGTTCGTTGGGGCGCTACATAACCTGGAAAAACCAGACCCATCTGCACAGGGCTATGATCTGACAACACTATACTGTGGTATTTGGTGCTGGAAATTAAGGGAAGTAGCTGGTTATCGACAATGAAGTAATCAATCCTGGAGTAACTATGATGTACAGGGGAAAAAAAGGAAAATTGCTTCATAGATGGGTTTGTTGCACGCCAAGGGTCTGATAAGCCGTAAGAACGAAGTAGGGAATTAATAGCCACTGCTGCTGACGAGAGGGTGTTGCTCGACCTTACGCTTGATAGGTCCAGCTGGGGAGAAAGGACACAATTAAAGTCTCCACCTAGAATTAGTTTATAGGAGACAAGGTCTGGGAGAGTCGAAAAAAAATTAAGAAAGAACTGTGCGTTGTCCCAGTTAGGTCCATAAATATTAGCCAGTATTAGTGGTGTGTTAAACAGCTTGCCCACTACAACAACATATCTGCCATTAGGATCTGATATCACTTCAGAGTGTTCAAATGGAACCCCCTTCCTAATTAAGATTGCTGTTCCCCTGGCTTTGTAGTTAAAATGTGAATGATATATTTGGCCAATCCACTTACAACCTAATCTTTTTTGGGAGTTAGTATTTAAGTGTGTCTCCTGTAGAAACATCACGTCAGGTTTGAGCGATTTCAAATGACTAAATACCTTGCTTCTTTTAACCAAATTATTCAGCCCTTTGACGTTCCAGCTAATGAATGAGACCGATTTCTGTTGATTATTCACATTATCCAGAGTCATAGTGCCACAATCGATAATAGACTGATCCTGCACGTCGGTTATATCTCAGTGTTTCAGTGCCTGTTTGAGCCACAACATAAACCACAGATAAACCCAAAGCAAAACTAACAAAAACAAACAGATAAACATAGATAAACCTCTCACCATCCTGGACCCCTGGGCTGGTCTTCCACAAACCTGAGACTGCCCTGAAAACACTCCTCTCTCTCCTAGGCATATAACACGTTTACACTAGCTTAAACTCTTACATGAACTCAGCAAAGACAGAACAAAGTATAATAGGACCCTTGACTCAGCATCATTATTGCCGCATGCATGTCGGCACCCATCCACTTACAGGCCGGTACGGCTCTGAACACTCACGGTTGGAAAATAATCCCACAAGAAGGGGGTAAAACCCAATAAAAATAATGACACTGGTGATAAGAAAAAGGGGATTAATTAATCAGAATACATCAAAAAGCAAAATAAAAGCACTGTTGGGGTTATGGTGTCGGGCTGGAACTAAGACCAATGAGGATACCGAAGATATTCTGAAATAAAATATTCCCCAGGCCACATGACATCCACAGAAATCCCCAACATCTTATAGCTATACCTTGTCCAATCATAAAGGGCATCCAACCGTAGCGTGGCGACGTTCACCAGTCAATGCACAGCCTGTGCAGACTACCTCAATGGTAGCACGCAGCGTGTGATACTTGTTGTGGTCCGTGAATTAACTGTCACTCTCCCTCCGTCTCCCGTGGGCGCAGATTGGTCTCGACGTAGTGCCTTGCCTTGATCGGGTCTTCGAAAGACATCTGTTCGCCAGCCGGGGTCGTGATTTTCAATGTAGCTGGATACAGGAGACCATATTTCACTCCCGTACACCGGCGAAGCAATCTTCTCACCTCGGTAAAGGCCGATCTCTTCTTTCTAACGGTGGCCGAGTAATCTGGGTAGATGTAGAAACGCTTCCCATTACGGGTAATGGGACCTGCCCCCATGGCCTTTCGAAGAACATCCACTTTCTCCTGAAAATAGTGGAACTTGACGATTATCGGTCTCGGGGCATCTCCATCCTTTGGCCTCGGCTGCAGGCTCCTATGCGCCCGATCGAGCGTCGGCGTATAGTCGAGGGCGAGCGCTTCCTTCAACAATTCAGCCACGGCTTTCTCCGGTCGAATATTTCCGAATCCCTCTTCCACTCCAATTAGTCTGCAGTTATCACGACGTTGCCGGGACTCCAAATCATCGGCCTTGTCTGCCAACCGGACGACTTGGGCAGATAGCGCATCAACTTTAGCTTCCAGTGCTACAACACGGTTAGCCTGGCCATTAGCTTCCTCCTCAAGATCATCAGTGCGGGTCGAGAGCGTGGCGTTTTCTTTCTGCATGTCTTCGATAGCCTTCGCAAACTCTGCGCGCACACTCAGGACCTCTGACCTTAAATCACCCGCCAAGTCGTCTATTTTCTTGTGTAGTTCACCTGCAGCTGCCATCACAGACGAGTCGATCTTGGCTAGCACATTCTGCTCCGTTTGCTTTATGGCAGCCATGATTGTGTCGAGATCCGGCCCGGCCCCCACCCCCGCGGCCGGATCCGCACCAGGCAAGTCCGAGGCATCAGGCCCCGGCTTCTGCTTGAGCGATTTAGGCATGTTGAACAGCTTTAGACTACAAAATACAACTGATTCGAAAGATTAGGCACTTGTGAGACGGGTTCGCGCCGGGATGTACTAGAAGGGGAGCGGGAAAATTACGCAAATGGTCAATCTAAGCAGAGCTCGCAAAAACACGTCTTCACATGTCGCTGCTCTCTCCCCTCCCAGTATTTGTTCATTTCTATTCCAATCTGTACACTTCAAGCTCTCCCCCTCTATCAGAAGAAACCCTCCAAAATATACATTTTCCAAGAATAGATAGAGATCTGACAAAGGGATTAGGGGGACCAATTACTGTAGTAGAGGTACAAGAAGCCATTAAATCCTTAAACACAGGTAAATCGCCAAGCCCTGATGGTTACTCTGCAGAATACTATAAAGTCAATTCTGACCTTATGGTACCATTGCTGAAAGATATGTATAATGAAGCCTTTTCAAAATGTCAATTACCCAAGCCTTTGTCCGAAGCAACTATTTGTTTAATCTTGAAAAAAAGACAAGGATCCCCTATTGTGCAGCAGTTACAGACCAATTTCTCTTTTAAATATTGATTTTAGAATACTTTCTAAAATTCTCGCACTTAGGCTACAACGTGTTCTGCCACAAATTATCTCCTCTGATCAGACGGGGTTCATGGCCGGCAGGCACTCATATGACAATTCAAGACGCCTCTTGAATATTATCCATACATCGTGCAATTCAATTCCAGAGGTTGTGGTATCTCTTGACGCGGAGAAAGCCTTCGACCACGTCGAGTGGAGCTTCCTCTTTGAAGTGATGGATAAGTTTGGCTTGGGGGTTGACTTTATTCTCAGGGTTAAGCTACTACATTCTTCCCCATCTACCTGTATTCGTACTAACAACAACTTGTCTTCGCCTTTTCCACTTGAGAGGGGCACTAGGCAAGGGTGCCCTCTCTCACCCCTCTTATTCGCCATTGCTATCGAGCCTCTTGCAATATGGCTGCGTTCAGAGGATAGATTTAAAGGCTTTACAAGGTTTGGTGTGACTCACAAACTCTCCCTTTATGCAGACAACTTGCTCATGCACATTTCTGACCCTTTAAACTCATTCCCGGTGCTTTTTAACATACTGGACCAATATGGTACATTGTCAGGATATAAGCTCAATTATCAAAAAAGCAGTTGCAACCCCTCAACTCCCTCGCCAGAGCTCTTCCCCACTCAGTAGTGCCCTTTAAGTGGATAGAAACCGGATTTAGATATCTGAATATTTGGGGATATTCCTCTTCTATACGTAAAATGATGAGGGAGAATTTTCTATCCCTATACTAGACAACGTTGGGAAAGATTGTGACCGTTGGACTTCACTACCATTGTCAGTTGCAGGGAGAGTTAACCTGATAAAGATGAGTGTCCTCCCCAAATTCTTGTATCTTTTTCAACATGTCCCAATTCTTCTTGCTAAAGCATTCTTCGACAAGTTAGAAAAGATTCTGTCACATTTCATATGGGGAGGGAAACAAGCTAGAGTTTGCAAGCCTATTCTTCAGTCCTCTAAAACTGACGGTGGTCTTGGTCTGCCCAATTTTAGACACTACTATTGGGCAGCTAACATGCAAACTCTTACATTGGGTTCACAACGACCCCCCTGTACCAGCCTGGGTACAAATGGAAACTGCATCTAGCTGTTACTCATTATCATCAATACTCAGCTCACCACTCCCTTTCTCTCCAACCCTTGTTGGGGAGAATCCAATAGCTAAGGAAACGGTAACTATTTGGCAACAGTTTAGAAAATACTTTGGGCTACTTGGACCGTCTTTGCTAACACCTATACTAAAAAATTGCAATTTTGTACCTTCAAACATTGATGCAGCCTTTAGAAGTTGGAAAGATAAAGGACTTAGGATTGTTAAGGACTTGTACAGTCAGGACACTTTTCTATCTTTTGCTGACCTATCGTCTAAATACGACCTGCCTAATTCCAATTTTTTTGTTATCTTCAGGCTAGAGATTTTGTAAAAACAAAGTTCCCTCACTTTCCCAATCGGCCTCCAGAAACAAATCTGGATATCATCCTGCAGACGAACCCTCATCAAAACAGACTGATATCAGCCTTGTATAAAATACTAGATACTTTGGTTCCCAAATCCATTTCTTATACTAAGCTGAGATGGGAGGAAGAGCTACAGACAACCCTGCCAGAACAGCAGTGGGATTCTGCTTTGAAATTGATTCACTCATCCTCAGTATGTGCCCGTCATGCTTTGATTCAGTGCAAGGTGGTCTTTAAAGTACATTATACAAACACAAAATTATCTAAAATCTATCCAACCATTAGTGATGCCTGTAACAGATCTGGACCAACACCTGCCAACCATGTCCACATGTTTGGTCTTGTTCGAAACTGAGTGCATTTTGGAGGGATATATTCGACACACTTAGCCAAGCATATGGCCAGACTGTCCCTCCTAACCCACTCTCCGCAATTTTTGGCATTTCTCCCTACTTGAACTTATCTGGCCCCCTCAAACAGGCCCTAGCCTTTACCACTTTACTAGCTCGGAGGCTTATTCTGTTGAAGTGGAAGCTTCCCCATCCCCCAAATCATGATCATTGGGTGAGAGATGTACTCTTTAACTTAAAGTTGGAAAAACTTAGATTCTCTCTAAAAGGTTCTATTAGGAAATTTAACAAAATCTGGAAATCATTTCTCTTACTGGTGGACACCATCACTTTACTTCCTGAGTCTGAAGTGAACTGAGTGAGGCTACATTATAAAGTTTGGATTTTTTTATTTTTATTTTTTTACTGCCAGCGGTGAAATCCGCCCCCTGACCCAGGGGATGTTTCCCTTTTTCCTCTGCATAGGAGACAAGCATCCCAGACCCCGACCAGACGGCCAATTCCTCCTCCCAGTCCCATCCCTCAGATGACAAAGAGAAAATGGGGGTGTGAAGACCCCCATACTCCTTCTGCCTGCTCATATGTGGTGTTGCTGTGTGCTGTTCTAAGCGCATTTAAAATATGGGAAGGGCATAGTACGATCTGCCAGAAAGCAGCTGGTGTCAGCACGGCACCCTTGAGAACCCTCGATGTGTACATGTATTTAAAATTGAGAGGTGGGCACCGGCACCAGAGGTAAGGTTTAATGTACAGACCATCCTCTGGACGTCGTTTAGCATGACCACCCCCAAGGCCCTATATGTATGTGTAATGAGAGTCTAAGTAATGTGGATGTCCAGGTTATTGAATAAAATTGAGGCACAGGTGGCCAGGAGGGGACAGAGGAGGAATGCCTTCCCTGCACCTCAGCGACGCACCTGTACAAAGACGCCTGTAGATCAATGTATTTCTCTATAGTACATTCGTAGTGGCCTGATGAAGCTAATATACTTGGCGGTACAGATGAAAAAAGGAGAGGGGCACAGGGAGGTAATAAAGGATGCCTTGAGATGAAGAGACAGTGAGACAGAGAAGACAGGGAGGGAGAGATGCTTGGAGAGGGGTAACCACAGCAGAGATGACTGGAGGTGTCACCATAGAAACAAAGAAGGCTCCACTGATCTCATTAGAGACAAGCAGCCAGGAAAGTAGTACTGGCTCAGAAACAGAATGGACTGTGTCTATACATACACGCACAGTGCAGCATCAGAATACATTTTTCTTGTGCTATGATAAGTAATGTGTTAGTTGTTGATACTTCAATAATCAAACTGTATACTTAACAGAGTGACGAGATTGAAGAAGACACTTGGATGAGTGATGAAATGTTTTTCGCACTGAAAACACTACGTTCATAAGAACATCTCAACTTTCTGGGTGTATACTTCACAGTTTAACAATTGATCAATACATTTTATAACATAACAGATGGAAATCAGACTAAATTTAGACAAAAAGACTAAAATAGGAGAGTGAGAGATAACCTTTATAAACTTATATTTGCTGATTGTTGTCATCTCTTAAAGGAGTGTGATATCCTACTAAAATGATATATGAACATTATTAAAAATAAACCCACTGATTTATACAGAAGACGTAGCTCTGTCATAGTATCGTATAAATGCATTATAACTGGGGGTTTTTTTATCTGAAAAAATACATTTCCTCAAACTTACTGTCACTAAAAGCACAAATTTTGGGACTGTTTTTTTTGCCAGTTTTTGTTTAACTTCCTAAGACCCTAACTCTTCCAAGCCAAGCATTTTAAATTTCTCTTTGATATTGCGCTGATTGGGACCCGATGAATGTCAAAACAAAGAATTACCAGATTTTTCCCCTCATTTTTGTTTTGAAGAAAAATAAGAGCCACATATGAGGATATTTGTTTACAATTTTGATAGAACAGTAGCAGTATAATGTCCTCGTAAGTGGATATCAGGCCCTTGTAGAGCAAAATTAAGTATTTTGGTCTAAATAACCCAAAATGTGATGTCCACATATGTGGACGCAGGTCCTAGGAGGTTAAGATTCAGTTATTCTGAGTATAGCTTGTCTAATTTGTCGATAATCTGTTGTAGTAGCAATAAATGTACAGGTAAATAAAGTTTGGTTTGATTTTGTGGGTCATTCATCTAAGTAACCATAACTTGACTTTGCCCTCAACAGTGATTTCCAAGTAAAGTGTCTTTGCATTAAGTGGACAAGTTGGGTTACAAAAGTGTATTTGGTGTCACAGACATCCAAAATTTGGATATAAACAACAACAATAAAAAATTTTAAAGGTAGAGAGTACCACATTGTTTGTATTTGAGGCTGCATTTCAGGCTATTAAGTTGTGATAAGTGTTTGTGTGTTATGTGTTTTGGATTATTTATTAACAAGAGCAGATATCTCGAGTCTCAAAAATAGATCACAGTATTTCAAGAAAATTAAACAAAGGATAGTAAACAAAAAATTCTGAGGCTATTGAAAAAAAAACTGAAGAACTTATTGGTGTTCGCAGCTTTTATGAGTGTATGTAAATGAATGACATGGTCCATCCTTATTTTCTAATGAGCTTCTGATATTTGAAATTCTGAATATACTGAAACAAGGTGCCAGAAACAGCAGCATTATAGTTCAATAGTAGTGATCTAGCATTATATCCAATGACACGGCACGTCTCAGCAAGTCAAATGCAAGCACACAAGTAGCCTTGTTAGTGCTTTGCCTGGAAATGTTATATAATAATTGCTTAACACTTTACTTTAACAATAACTTAAGTCACAAAACTATGTTATTCATCAGGACCCTGCAGAATATTGCCACATAATCTTCTTTTTTCAGCTGCCCCCACTGGGCTCATCTACCTCCATATCATCTCTATTCTCTCCCCAACCAGTCGCGGCAGATGGCTGCCCCTCTCTGATCCTGGTTCTGTCGGAGGTTTCTTCTTGTTAAAAGGGAGTTTTTCGTCTCCACTGTTGCCAAAGTGCTTGCTCATATGATTGTTGGGTTTTTCTCTTTATGTGTATTATTGTAGGGTCTACCTTACAACATAAAGTGCCTTGAGGCAACTGTTGTTGTGATTTGGTGCTGTATAAATAAAATTGAATTGAACCAATTCAGTTCAATTCAATTTTATTTATACAGCACCAAATCACAACAACAGTTCAATTCAATTCAAATTGAATTGAATATCAGCCTATCCCTAGTATCCTCTTCTGGCACGCACACCCTCTTCATATCCTCCTTTACTACATCAATGAATTTTCTCTGTGGTCTTCCTCTTTTCCTCCTGTTTAATATTCAACATAATATTGTCTCCAAACTGCTCAACCTTAACTGCCACTGTGATAACTAATTTCTGACTTGACTAATTTCTAATCTCACTCATTCTCCACTCCTCGAAAATTGCATTGAAAATTTGTTCAGTCTACTGCCCTTTCTCTTACCATTTCCATACCTTCATAGGTATGTCATTGGAACAACTGCATTTCCACTCGTCATCCTCTGTATAGCTACCCTCAATTCCTCTTTAGTAATTCTCTGTATTTCCTCATTCTATTTATCATCTCCTCAAAGTACTCATCCTATCTTCTCAATATATCCTCATCAATCATCAATACATTTCCATCTCTACACTTGATCCCCTTAACCCCCATGCTGCACAATATGAGTCTGTTCCAGAGAAAAGAGACATCATGTTTAGTGGCAGTACCAACGATAGCATCCCCTTCTGGCCTTAATGAGTTCAGACCAGTTGCCTTAGTGTCATATGTCATGAAGTTGCTGGAGAGACTAGATCTTGCTTAGATTGTAGGTTAAAAAATGTACTTGATCCTCTTCAAATTGCTTGCCAGCTTCTTATGGCGGAGAATGATGCTGTTATCTACTTGTTGCAGCATGCTCACTCTCACCTGGATGGTACTGGTGGCATTGTGAAAATCATGTTTTTTGAGTTTTTCAGTGCCTTTAATACCATCCAACCACTTCTGCTGAGTGACAAGCTGCTGAGGATGGGAGGCACCACTTCTACTCTCCTGGATTTAAGACAAATTTAGAAGATCATCATTTAGCTTGGAAAAAGTGTTTGTTGGTTTATTTAAAAAAGCCCTCCATTCAGCTAGAACATCTTATTATTCATTTATTGTTTGAAGGAAATAAAAACAAACCTAAGTTTCTATTCAGCACTGTAGCCAGGCTGACAAAAAGTCAGAGCACTGTTGAGCCATTCCTTTAAAGTTTACTAGTAATCACTTAATGAAATTCTTCACAAATAAAATTTTAATGATTAAAGAAAACAGTACTCATAATCATCTCACAGGTGTAACACTAGCTACAGCTACTTTCATTGCCATTGATATTCACTTAGTCTTTTTCTCCAATTGATCTTTCTGACTAAATTTCAGTAATTACTTCCTCCAAACTATGAACGTGTCTTTTAGACCGCCATTCTTACAAGACTGCTCAAAGAAGTCCTGCCATTAATTAATGCTTCAACCTTAAATATGATCAACCTATCTCTAATAACCGGCTATGTACCACAGGCCTTCAAGCTGGCAGTAGTTAAATCGTTACTTAAAAAGCCATCTCTAGACCCAGTGGCCATAACTAATTATAGGCCAATCTCTAACATTCCTCTTATTATAAAAAAAAAAAAAATCTTGAGTAGTTATAAAACAGCCAACAGATCATCAGCAGAGGAATGGCTTATTTGAAGAGTTTCAGTCAGGTTTCAGAGCTCATCACAGCACAGAAACAGCTTTATTGAAGGTTACAAATGATCTTTTTATGGCCTCTGACAGTGGACTCATTTCTGTGTTTGTCCTGCTAGACCTCAGTGCAGCGTTTAATAGTGTCAACCATAATATTCTATTTCAACGATCAGAGCATGCTGTAGGTATTACAGGTACCACACTCCAGTGGTTTGAATCGTATCTATCTTATAGACTCCAATTTGTTGATGTAAATGGAGAGTCCTTTTCACACACTAAGGTTAATTGTGGAGCTCCACAGGGTTCTGTACTAGAACCAATATACAGGGTGGGCCATTTATATGGATACACCGTAATAACACGAGAATGGTTGGTGATATTAAAGTCCTGTTTGTGGCACATTAGTATACAGTGGGGCAAAAAAGTATTTAGTCAGCCACCGATTGTGCAAGTTCCCCCACCTAAAATGATGACAGAGGTCAGTAATTTGCACCAGAGGTACACTTCAACTGTGAGAGACAGAATGTGAAAAAAAAATCCATGAATCCACATGGTAGGATTTGTAAAGAATTTATTCGTAAATCAGGGTGAAAAATAAGTATTTGGTCAATAACAAAAATACAACTCAATACTTTGTAACATAACCTTTGTTGGCAATAACAGAGGTCAAACGTTTACTATAGGTCTTTACCAGGTTTGCACACACAGTAGCTGGTATTTTGGCCCATTCCTCCATGCAGATCTTCTCGAGAGCAGTGATGTTTTGGGGCTGTCGCCGAGCAACATGGACTTTCAACTCCCGCCACAGATTTTCTATGGGGTTGAGGTCTGGAGACTGGCTAGGCCACTCCAGGACTTTCAAATGCTTCTTACGGAGCCACTCCTTTGTTGCCCGGGCGGTGTGTTTTGGATCATTGTCATGTTGGAAGACCCAGCCTCGTTTCATCTTCAAAGTTCTCACTGATGGAAGGAGGTTTTGGCTCAAAATCTCACGATACATGGCCCCATTCATTCTGTCCTTAACACGGATCAGTCGTCCTGTCCCCTTGGCAGAAAAACAGCCCCATAGCATGATGTTTCCACCCCCATGCTTCACAGTAGGTATGGTGTTCTTGGGATGCAACTCAGTATTCTTCTTCCTCCAAACACGACGAGTTGAGTTTATACCAAAAAGTTCTACTTTGGTTTCATCTGACCACATGACATTCTTCAGACAGGCCTGGACATGCACTGGCTTCAGCAGCGGAACACTTCTGGCACTGCGGGATTTGATTCCCTGCCGTTGTAGTGTGTTACTGATGGTGACCTTTGTTACTTTGGTCCCAGCTCTCTGCAGGTCATTCACCAGGTCCCCCCGTGTGGTTCTGGGATCTTTGCTCACTGTTCTCATGATCATTTTGACCCCACGGGATGAGATCTTGCGTGGAGCCCCAGATCGAGGGAGATTATCAGTGTCTTCCATTTTCTGATGATTGCTCCCACAGTTTATTTTTTCACACCAAGCTGCTTGCCTATTGTAGATTCACTCTTCCCAGTCTGGTGCAGGTCTACAATACTTTTCCTGGTGTCCTTCAAAAGCTCTTTGGTCTTGGCCATGGCGGAGTTTGGAGTCTGACTGTTTGAGGCTGTGGACAGGTGTCTTTTATACAGATGATCAGTTCAAACAGGTGCCATTCATACAGGTCACGAGTGGGGGACAGAAAAGCTTCTTACAGAAGACGTTGCAGGTCTGTGAGAGCCAGAGATTTTCCTTGTTTGAGGTGACCAAATACTTATTTTCCACCCTAATTTACGAATAAATTCTTTACAAATCCTACCATGTGAATTCATGGATTTTTTTTTCACATTCTGTCTCTCACAGTTGAAGTGTACCTCTGGTGCAAATTATTGACCTCTGTCATCATTTTAAGTGGGGGAACTTGCACAATCGGTGGCTGACTAAATACTTTTTTGCCCCACTGTATGTGAGGGGCAATGTTCCCTCTAATTTTTCATGTGTGTGAGCAAACTCGCAAACTCCCTGAGCGGACCCTTGGACCACTGTGAGCGACATTAGATGTGTACAATGTGGTCACGACAGCATTGCATCCATCAAAGTTACATGGTTTATAAAAGGAGCCAAATTACAGCATTTACATTTCTGTTAGAATACCTTTAATTAAGAGATTTAGCCCACTTACAGTGAAAATTACAAAAATCTTTTTTTAATTACCTGTGTACTATGTCAACGCTATTAGAAGTATGAATATTTAACTTTAGCTATGGCAAAACATGAACTGCCAACCAAATCAAGCCTATTATAAACTCCAATTTTGAAATTTAATGTTTTTATTATAAATCTCTGACTTGTGTTATGATGAGTATGAGCCACTCTGTGAAGCTCCTGGTCCTCCTGTCCTACTGCGGTCTGGGAGACAGTCCTACTGTCCTGTAACTCTTTGTCTGCAAAATACAGTATATAATGACACAATTATTTGCATTTCTAATACTCATAAACTAGTGACAGTATTTAATGATCAATATCCATAAATGAAAACTCAATAAATGACACTAGATGAGTAGTATACTTATTAAGAGCTTAAATTTCACCTTATTTTTCCTGTCTGTCCTTCTCACATCTCCAGTGGCTGTACACGTCGTCCAGGTTGATGGCCTCGTCTGCTTGCAGCTTTGACTTTATGCACATGAGCTGGTCGAAATGGTCCACCTCAAGACGATTTCTGGATGCTGTTTTGATACGATTCATTAAACTAAAGCCTCTTTCATAATCTGCACTGGATGCTTGAAATGTAGCACAAATATCCACAAGCTGTGAGATGTGTTTTAGCTCTTCACATTTTAGCGTTGCAGCCACCATATCTGAGAATGTGCTGATTAACCCATGTTTAAGTTTGTGCCTCATTATGTACTTGAAATCAGAATATTCACTGTTTATGACCTCCACTGAATGTGGAGGGTGGAGAATGGCCTCATACTTCTTTGTCAGCGTGGCAATGTCTCCTGCTCCATACTCAAAGCTGATACAATACAATAAAATATAATCTTTATTTATAGAGCACATTTTAAAAACAGCGGTATACCAAAGTGCTTAACATAAAAGACAGAAAAGTAACATGAGTATTATAAGGCCTCAGCAAAGTATCAAATATACTCAAAGGTCATTGCCACTAATACACAGGGGTAGCATAAAATGCATATCAAGTATAACATTGTAAAAGCCATAAAAGATATGTATAAAGAAAAACAGAGTAAGTCTAAGAGTCAGGTACAAGCATTAACAAGCAGGAAAATCGAGATTAAACAAATTGGTTTTTAACCGTGATTTAAAAGATTGGATAGAATCGGACGCCCGGATCGCAATCGGAAGGTTATTCCACAACTCTGGTGCAGCCAAGGCAAACGCACGGTCACCTCTAGACTTCAGCTGAGATCTAGGCTGCACCAAGAGTAACTGAGTAGATGATCTTAGTGCTCTGGCGGGAACATACGATTTAAGGAGTTCGCTAAGGTAGCTCGGTGTTGTGTTGTTGGTAATTTTAAAAGTAAGCAGCAGTATTTTAAATTGGATGTGGTATTTAATGGGTAGCCAATGCAGGTCAGCTAGAAGAGGGGTTGTGGCATGAATAAGGCACGGCGGGACCACGAAGCGACGTTCAGAGCCAACTTTATTAGATTCACACCACACCACACCACCACCAACCCCTGAGTCCCCGTGTTTTAACACGGCGGGCGTGATTGCGGATGCCGTGCAGGTGCGTCCGCACGGCACCGCAGACCACGCCCCACCACATACCCCCATCGCCCGATTGAGGCCGGGGAGCAATCTGGCCGAACTTACTCCCCCCCCCGGCGAACTGGGGCGAGACTCGGCCCCTACCCATCGGCGCCCCAGCCCCTGACCAAGCGACGGGGAAGCGTCCGTTCTGGTGGCCGCCCGCGCATCCAGCGGCAACGGCGAAGCTGGTCCGGAGGTCGGCCGCGTAGCAAGCGGCCACGGCCCCACAGGCATGGCCGTGCGCTCCTGCACACAGGCGGCTGGGCAGACGTCAGGCGCGCAGAATCGACTGGTGGCAGCGAGGCTGGACTAGCCAGCCCGCCGATCCCCGGCCTAGCGGGGCTGTCCCGCTCCTCTGCCTCCAACTCCGGCTGCACAGGCTGCCCTGGAGCAGGGACCTCCGTCTCCCCGCACAGCTGCTCCGCCACCGCCTCCGCCACTCCCGTTTGGAGCGGCTCCCCGCCCTGCGCCTCCGCCCCCAGCAGGCACAGCCCCTCGCCCAGCTCTGGGTGGAGCGACCCCTCTGCCTCCGGCAGGTGTAGACCCTCGCCCGCCTCGTCCTCGGCCTCCGATTGGAGCGGCTCCTCCACCGCTCCCGGCAGGAGCAGCCCTTCACCCGGCTGCTCCTCCTCCTCCGGCAGGCTCGGACCCCCGCGTGGCTCGTCCACCACCTCCGGCTGCCGAGGTGACCCACACGGCTCCTCCACCGCTTCGCTGTCCTCGGGACACACTTGTGGGGGTGGCGCCCAGGCCCAGAGCAGCGCCGCCAGCTCTGCCAGGTGGCGTTCGCTCTCCTTCCGCAGCTCTTCCTGTTGGCGACGCACCTCCGCCGCCTGCTTCCGCTGGGTGGCCGCTATTTCGGCCACCATCTCGGCCAGCTCTTTCCTTTCCTGGCTCTGGTAGGTACCCGCCATGCCGCCTCCTGGGTTTCGGCACCAATGTGGCATGAATAAGGCACGGCGGGACCACGAAGCGACGTTCAGAGCCAACTTTATTAGATTCACACCACACCACACCACCACCAACCCCTGAGTCCCCGTGTTTTAACACGGCGGGCGTGATTGCGGATGCCGTGCAGGTGCGTCCGCACGGCACCGCAGACCACGCCCCACCACAGGGGTAATAGAGGCAAACCTCCCAGTTCTGGTCAGAATGTGTGCCGCAGCATTTTGGACTGTCTGCAGTCTATGAAGAAGGGCAGAATGAAGACCGAAATACAGTGAATTGCAGTAATCCAGCCTAGAGGTCACAAAGGCGTGGATGAGCTTTTCCAGGTCCTTATGCGGAACATAATGCCTAGCCTTAGAAATGAGACGCAGTTGGTAGAAACCAGATCTAAGTACAGCAGACACTTGTTTATCGAATTTGAAGGAGCTGTCAAGCAACACACCCAAATTGCTAACAGTGTCAGAAAGGTAGATGGTAAGGGAACCAAAGGCATCACGAACTTGGCCACGAGGAACGTTGCTGCCAAATACCACGATTTCAGTTTTCTTATCATTTAGGATAAGGGAGTTTGCTAAGAGCCATTCTTTGACTTCGCACATGCACTCTTGAAAGCAGTGCAAGGACAAAGCAAGATCATCATTTAGTTCAAAGTAGATCTGTACATCATCAGCATAGCAGTGAAAAGCGGTGCGGTATTTCTCAAATATTGCACTTAGAGGGAGTATATACAGTGAGAGAAGAATAGGGCCCAACACAGATCCTTGAGGCATGCCACGGCAGACAGGTGCAGCGGAGGAAGAGCAGGTGCCCAGGTTGACCGAGAAGGACCTATTGGAGAGGTATGTTTTAAACCAATCAAGGGAAACACCTTTAATGCCTACAGTATGCTCAAGTCTCGCTACTAAGATGTTTTGATCTACCGTATCGAAGGCCGAGGATAAATCCAATAAAACTAGGACCGCAGAGCGTCCAGTATCAGCAATTAGAAGAAGATAGTTGAGGACTCTAAGCAACGCTGTTTCGGTGCTATGATGTGGTTTGAAGGCAGACTGGAATTTATCATTAATGTCGTTCTCATCCAGGTACGCCTGGAGTTGTAGAAGAACTATCTTCTCGAGGATTTTAGACAGGAACAGGAGCTTAGAGTTCGGCCTGTAATTCACATAATCATTATAATCAAGGTTCCTTTTTTTAAGAACAGGCTGAACTATAGCATGTTTAAAAGCTGACGGGACGCAGCCAGAGAGTAAGGAAGAATTCAATAGCGATAAAATACTAGGTCTAATTACATCGAAGCAGTCCTTAACTATGCGAGATGAGAGGATGATGTCTGAGTTCAATGCCTCAATGTCAAATGGAGACCACTCCTTTAATTCATCTTCTGGAAAACGAGCATCCAAGTGATCACAAAGCTTACGAATAACACGAGTAATCTCACCGGTATTCCTGCCATCAGCAGATGAGGGCCTCATCGCCTCTTTGACACGTTCACTCCACTTAACATCCTTTTCCTCTGTCAAGTATTGGGAACGCAACTTCTCAATCTTTGCTCTTGCCAAGCAGTGCCCTTCCATCACAGTCAGGTTGCATCTTTGAAAAGAAAGACACAGGTGTGCCAGCTCACCCAAAACATCTCCCAGAGCGGTGAGAGTAACCTTGAAGTTTGAATCGGTTATCCTTTTGTAACAGTAATTTGCCACTGGATCTCTGTTATCACTGGATTCTCTCTTGCAGTATTCTTCCAGCACAGTGTAGTTCCTCAGAACAGCATTCACAGCTTGGTGACGCGACAGCCATCATACTTCACTCAGAGGCCTGATCAAGAACCTTTGCTAGGTCTTCCAGTTTTCCCCTCTTTACAGCGAATCTAGAGAAAGTGGAGTAAACAGTTCTAAGAAGAGTTTCCACATCTCGCATCAAAGGTACATCTTTCCACGCATCATCAATGCCCAAGTCCTCTCTATGGGCTACACAGTGTTGTTCAGTTAAGTGTGGTATTTTCTGCTTTAATAAAGCTGCAACTCCGTTGTGCTTTCCTAGCATTACTGAGGCACAATGGAGGTCAGCATCACCATTCTCTGCATGTCTAGTTCATGCTTGGTGTAAAACTGAGTTATTGCCTGCACAATATCCTGAGCCGTGCATGCTGTCAGCTGGATGATGCCACCAAACACAGTTTTATGGTTGACGTTATTTTCCTCCCTGTATTTAATATACAGGACTAGCATTTTGTGCACTGTTATGTCTATGCTCTCATCTATGATCAGGGTGTGCCAAGGTGCATTTTTAACTTCACACATTGTCTCATTCTGCACTACTTCATTAATTGAATTCACAAACTCAAAGGTATAATTTTTGTTTCACCAGCTTTCTGGTATACTCAGATACTTTGCCATGTGATCATGAATTTGTTGAACCGACAGCATAGAAGAATTAATTTTGATGGCTAGTAGAATATTGTCGATGAGAACTTTAACTTCTTCGGGGTTGGATTTCTTTATGAGTGACAGCTCGTTCTTCTTCTCTTGGTCTTTGGCACTCTCTCCCAACAACGTACCGATCCCCATTCCCATCGTACATCTTCTCACAATTCCAACTGCTCGTCTTCCTTCATGTTCATGTCCTGGTTTGTATTCACTAGCTTAGTTGTTCTCAGTTTAGATAGCCTTCTGTTCCGTTTGCCGTTTGTTTATTTTTATTTTGTGTTCAATAAACCACCTCACCTTCACGAGTGCCTGCGACTGGATCCTCCTTTAATATTTCCACACGGCTCACTCTACTCGCCGTGACAGTACGGACCAGCCAGATATGGATCCAGCGGCATTCACCCCACCCACGGAGCTTCGAAAGCTCATCACGGACTCAGCGTCAAAATTAATCAACCTGTGGCTCGAGCATGAGGGAGAAGCGTTTCTCTACGTTCTGGAAGTCAGGCTACAACAGCTTATTTCCGATTATCCCTGGCTGTTGGACTCACTGCACCCGCTCGTACAAAACTTCATTCTCCATGAACTACATCTCCACCCCCCCCCGTTGCTACTGCTCGCCCACTCGCTTCAACGGAGGACGTGCCGTCCGTACTGCCGGATGAGGAGTTACCCGGCCCGTTGGAGCTGTCTCCACGGAGGATGCGATGTTCGCGCCGTCAGGTTCCGCAGCCGTCCCGCTGCCGTCAGGGCCTGTTTTGTGATTTGGTGCTGTATAAATAAATTTGAATTGAATTGACCATCTGTCAGAGAGGCCTCAGTTTATACAGCTTGGGGGGACCCTATCTGATGTGGTGGTTAGTAATACTGGGCCACCGCAGGGGACAGTCCTATCTCCATTGCTGTTTATCTTGCACACCTAAGATTTTCCATAAAACATATGGAATATGCTACCTGCAAAAGTTCTCTGATGACACTGCAGTGGTCGGGTGTATTAAGGGTCTCCGGAGTCGAAGCAAAGCGAGCTGGTGAGGAACTTTCCAGAAGAAATAATCCTCTTCTGAATGTCAGCAAGACAAAATAGATGGTGGTTGACTTCCAGAGGAAAAAAAACTGACCAGGCCCATCAAAATCATGGGTGAAGAAGTGGAAACAGTGGAGAGCTACAGGTACTTGAGCGTTCATCTGACTAACAGACTGAACTGGAGAACTGAGCAGACAGTACTCTCTAAAGCAGCTCAGATTCTTTAATGTGTGCAGCAAGATGTTGGAGAGCGACATCTATTTTGCTGTTGTAAAAGTATACATTCTTGTGCTACCTCACCAGGCACTCTTACCAAAGCACTTATATTTCACCCGTGTTGGTTATTTGTTACTATGGGTGTGTGTGTGGACTTAGTGTCAGGATAACTGACACTAAGTCAGTTATCCTGCTTTAATACAAATATTGCAGATACTACAAAAATGTGGTCTCTCTCTCGCTCTCTCTCAATAACCAATAAATAAAACAGTCCTTTTCTCCTTCTCAGTGTCCAGTCTCACATAAAATTCACTATAATATTTTCCTTTGCTTTTGGCACCTCTCTCTTTGGCATACACACATCCTACCTAAATGGTTAATCATTGCCTCTGCATTTTCCTGCTTCCTGTTCTTGATGTCCAAAGTCATCCTACAGACCTACCATGCAATGCTGCCTAACTACATTCTCACCTGAACCACATTGACGTCTTTTTCTTTTGGATTGCACCTTCTGTGTGAGCCTGCCTCTTACTCTTTTATGTCACCCTATGTCCCTCCCTGTTCTTAAAGTACGTGTTTACCACAGCCATTTCCATTGTTATGAGACAAGGAGTAGAGAGAAACTGAAGTCCTCCAGGCCGTCCCTTCATCACATATAAGAGGGTATAAAAGGTCATAACATCCAACCTTATGTGTTAAAAAGAGTGCTAAAATAGAGCTATTCCCTATTTGCGACTAGTAAATCATCTTTACTCTTAAAGATAATTTAAAATATAAGTCTATATGTCTATGTGACTGTTCTAATACTGAATTTTGAGCCAGCTTCAGCTTTAGCAGATTATTGTATGACTTCAGGACAATGTTATTATCGTTAACGAAAACTAACGAAATAACGAAAACTAGAAGTGAAAAAACATTTTCGTTAACGGAAATAAAAATAAAAACAAAAAAAGGAAAACTGTAATGAGTGTTCACAAAACTAACTAAAATTAACTGAATTTATAGCAAAACTGTGTTTAGTTTTCGTAGATGTGTGTGTGTCATACAATAGTCAAGGGTGAAAATGAAGTTTAGTTTCCAGATTTTTGTCTTGCTGTGTCTCATTATGCCAGCAGGTGGCAGTACGTTAGTCGAGTCGTCTGTGTCGCTGCTCCGTCCACGCGCAGAATCATGTCAGGAAAAGTCAAGAGAAAGCGCCAGAGTCCAATTTGGGATTACTTTGAATATGACTGTGTTTTGGATAAAGCAAGTGTCTTGTAGTGGAAAGAGACAAATTATGAGGGACATTTCTAAAGGGGAAAAAAATCCCACAAACCTTAAAGTGCTCTTGAAAAGCTCACACAAGAAGGCTAACCTAGCTTACCTTGAGAAGGTAAGGGAGCACACTCAACCCTCATCCCCAGAAAACAGAAGCTAACCCCAGGCAAGGCAGCGTGATGCATCCCGAGACAACAGGACTGGGATATCTACATAACTGTGTGAGTCAGTTGCCTTCAAAAAGTTTATCAATTCACTTGAACCAAAATTACGAACACCCGGTGCTGCAAGAGTTAATAGTCTCATTGGGGCCAAGATATACATTTTATAGTTGCCTGGTATCAATGGTTGTTCATCTGCCCTAATTTATTTATTTATTTAAAGAACCCATAGGTGGGAATGTGAGTTGTCTGTCTCTGCGTGTTAGCCCTGCGACAGACAGGCGACCTGTCCAGGGTGCAGGGTGTGGTAGCTGGAATAGCAACATACCCAAGGATAAGCAGAAGAGCATGACTGATATGATGAAACTGGGATTTTGTTACACTTAATTATTGCAAACGCAACTAAAACTAAAACTGAAACTAATCAAAACTAAACTGAAACTAAGGATTTTTAAAAAAATAAAAACTAAACTAAACTAGCAAACAATTGGTAAAAACTAATTAAAACTGATATAAAATTGAAAATCTGAAGTCAAAACTAAATAAAAATAAAAACTAATGAAAATTGCAAAACTATTAAAACCCTGCTTCAGGAATGCGAGAAGATAAGACCCCTGTCGCCAAACCTTATCAAAATTTTAAAGAGAAACATAAAACAAAGTATTCCTCTTTTTCTGAATTTAAAAAGGAGTATGTTAAAATGAATATTCATAAAAATATGTTAAAGACAAATCTTACAAAAGCAGAATTACATAAACTGATAGAAACATGAAGTGAATTATATTCATGTGTGATTGAATGTTCAAATGTGATGGAATTTCTATGTTAAGAATAACAAGAAAATGTAACAGAGTGATTTTAAAGTTTCAACTTTAAATCAGGTAAGTCAGAGGGAGAGAGACAGAGAGAGAGAGAGAGAGAAGATGTGGCTGGACATTGGGTGATTAGACGTAAATAAAGTGATTGGGTGTCCCTATGGGTGAAGCCAGATGTCATTTCAGAAGATGTAACGTCCAGTATGAGTGGGGGGGAGAAAGGGTGAACAGGTATAAAAGTTAAGTGAAGAAGAGATGCAGGTTCTTCCCTTTTGTCTTCTGCGAGATGAGCAGTTCTGAAGATTGGACCTAAGGTGTTCACAGTTGAAAGTTCCAGCAGTGACACCAGAGGGATCAACCACTGACCAAACTGTGAACCTGCAAATTGGTTTGTATATTTTTGGCTTTTTTTCTGCTCAATTTGTTGCCATGTTAGATGATTAATTCAAAAGCATTTTGGTTTACAACATACTTCCACTGAATGCCCAGGGGAGATGGTTTTCCTGTTAGGTGATTATCGTCAACCCAGGACACAAAGATAAGTGCATCTTCAGATCCAGTTTTCCTTTGTCTCCTTTATTCTCTCCTTTTGTTAAATAGTAAAGGAAAAAAATCAGAATATTAATCTTTCATAGTGGAAATAGCTCTTACAGGTTATTCCAGCCCAATTAATTTAACAGTCCCTTGAGGCTTACTGTCCAGGTCACTAAAATTAAACAAGTTAATTAACAAGCGCACTGACTGATAGGGGAGCTACCATTAACAGGTGGGACTGGGACAGCAAAGGTATTCAGGTTATCTATCTAATCGGTGTAAGCAGGGAAGACACCGGGAATATTTCAAGGTAGTGGGTGCATCCCCTCACCCACACCAGCTCCATCTGAACACTGCATTGCTTGCTGGGTAATACTCACAGGATCAGAGATAAGGCCAGATAGCCGAACCAGACTTCCTGCACTGGGGCCGTGGATCCTGTAGATCAGTGGTTCCCAAACTTTTTTCGCTGGGCCCCCCTTTGTTTTACAGAAAAATGTTCGCCCCCCCTCGCACGCGCGCACACACACGCACACACTAACACATTCTCCAACCACACACACCCATATTTTGCTCAATTGCGGTTTATTTCACACCTCAAACATTTAGTAAACAATTAAGCAAATACAAGTAATCTGTAGGTAGTAAGAAAATAAACTACTAACTCTTTTACGCTGCGTCCGCACGTACACGGGTGATTTTGAAAACGCAGCTGTTTCGTCCACACGTAAACGGCGTTTCGAATCACCGAAAACGGAGATCATTTTTTGCGTTTACGCGTGGACGAGGAATACAGAGTTCGTCACGCAACGTCAAAGGTATGTGCCTTTTTTCACGGCAGCTATGCGCCACGTTATTGCTTACATGAGAGGAATTGCAGAATGGCAGATAGTCAGATTAACAGTATATTGTCTCTATCTTCAGGTTTTATACTCTTACATATAAACATACAGTTACTGTCCCTCTATTTAGAAAGGCAGAGGCGTCACGGTGTAATTATTTTACATGTAGTTGTTTTTTCCCTGTGTAATAATATTGCTATCAATAAATTTTTCAAAAAAAATGTCTCTCTGTGCAAAATGGGTTTAAAAACATAAACAACTGTGTACTGTTTGTCTGTGATTTAGACAGGGGGAACAAATCGTGGCAGGATCAGCCTGATATTATTTGTATCCCACTGTAACTTTACTGTATACAGAGCTAACATCTCCAAAATGTCAGGTGTAGTTAGTCATTACAACAAGTGTTTGTGAACTAAAAATCAAGAATGTGGGATACTGCTTGTCCGTGATTTGGAGAGCCCAGCATGTGCTCCCGACGAAGGAAAGACCAATTCTGCAGGGGAGACCTACCTTGGCGCTTGTGCAGGTGAAACCAAAGGGAAGATATGCTTCACCATATTTTCTAGTCTTTGGCTTAGAATGAAGTTGGTTTGGAAACATATTCAGCTATGCTTCATCTCCTGCTTTGCGTTTGTGTAGGCGCCCCGTGCTAGCAGTGTCCAAGCGTTGTTTTTGTTTTTTGTTTTTCCCTTTTCATGCCGCGCCCCCCCTGCAATGGCTCTGCGCCCCCCCCTAGGGGGCGGGCCCCACACTTTGCGAAGGTCTGCTGTAGATCAACACCATCCTTTTAACAAAATTCACTACTAGCTGTCCTTCCGATTCTTCTCCTTAACACCATACCCATACCTGCCCAACACCTCATCATCATCTCTCTTCCCTTCACTTGAAGCCTCTTCAATTACTAGAATTGCCAGAATTTGTTCATTCTTCTAAGAGCAATTTTTTTTATTGATGTTTTGTTTCCTGTTTTGTTTCCGTTACAATATTATACATAAAAGTATAATATTGTAACGGAAACAAAACATTAATCAAAAAATTGTTGAAACACAAATTACAACATTGTATAAAAATTGCAATCATCAACTCAAATACTTGGTTCTAATTGAACAGAAATTTCTATGAACTTGTAAGAACTGTGTAGAACATGAATCAGTCTGTGTCAGATCCTGAATTTGAAATTTCCACTGAAGTCACGGGTAAGAGGCAAGTGGAACCAAGAACTGGCAAAGACTGCTAAATTTTGCCAGTGGTAGTTCACTCTTTGCAACATAGTGGCGCTAACGGCTGCAGACAGGAAGATACTGCCAGCAACGGAAACGTGCTCGTCATCTCCGAGCATGAAGTAAGGAGAGCCTTCAAAAGAGTGAACACCAGGAAAGCAGCAGGACCAGACGGCATCCCAGGTCGTATCCTAAGAGACTGCGCATACCAGCTAGCTCCTGTGTTCACTGAGATATTCAACATCTCTTTATCTCAGTCGGTGATCCCCACATGCTTCAAAGAGTCCATCATTGTTCCTGTCCCGAAGAAACCCCACCCTGCTTCTCTCAATGACTATCAGGGCGATAGTCATTGAGAGAAGCAGGGTGGGGTTTCTTCAGTAGTGATGAAGTGCTTTGAACGCCTGGTCAGAGACTTCATCATTTCTTCACTACCAGACACACTGGACCCACTACAGTTCGCTTACCGTCCAAATCGTTCCACAGACGATGCCATCTCTCATCTCCTCCACACATCACTCACTCACTTGGACACTAGAAGGGGGGATTATGTTAAAATGCTCTTCATAGACTACAGCTCTGCATTTAATACCATAATTCCCTCCACACTCACCACCAAGCTGGAGCATCTGGGACTCAGTTCATCTATGAACTTTTACTCGTGCACCATAGAGAGCATCCTGACGGGAAACATCTTAACCTGGTTCGGGAACAGCACCATGCAGGACAGACGAGCTCTACAGAGGGTTGTGCGATCAGCTGAGCGCACCATCCGCTCCGAGCTCCCTGACCTGCACTCAATCTACAGCAGGCGGTGCTGGACCAAGGCCAGGAAGATCGTGAAGGACCTCAGCCATCCCAACAACAGACTGTTCTCTCTGTTGAGGTCAGGAAAGCGATTCCGCTCCCTGAAGACCAACACAGAGAGACTGAGGAGGAGCTTCTTCCCGCAGGCGATACGGTCATTGTTTTCACTTCATCACTTAAATCACTTTAAGCATATTTGCACTGCAGAAGACATAATGTGGATTGCACAACACTGGACATTATATTCTTCATTTCCAGTTAATACTTGTACAGCTGCTGTTAATGTGTATATATTTATTTATATTTCTTCATACATTCTTATATAGTTCTATATTGTGTATTTTGTTGTACAGTTATTTTATTTTCAACTTTAATTTATATATTTTATCTTATTCTTTCCCAGTTAAATTTACCCTTCATTCTAATTTGTGTTGTACAGTTATTTCCTTTTTAACCTTAATTTATATTTTATTCCTTCCTAGTAAAATTTACCCTTTTTAATTTTTCATATTTATTTCCTATCTTATTCATAGCCTTTTCCTTTTTTGTTTTCTTTAGGTCACGAGCAGTTGTCCAAGCATTTCACTGCATATCGTACTGTGTATGACTGTGTACGTGACAAATAAAATTTGAATTTGAATAGTACGCTGTTCTAAACAGAATTTTCAGGTTTATTTTTAGTATGTTACTTGCAATTGGTGTTTGCTCCGGGAAAGATATTGCAGACTGAGCAATAATGCATTTCTTGCATTTCTCATGGGTTCTAATGGAGGCCTTTCTTAAAATTACTGGTCCCAGTAACAAAGGCGCTTGTCGACTCAGAAATCGAGGGAAAACCAACAACACACCCGGCAGAACATTATGTTATTTACTAGAGATGGACCGATCCGATATTACGTATCGGTATCGGTCCGATACTGACCTAAATTACTGGATCGGATATCGGAGAAAAATAAAAAATGTAATCTGATCTATTAAATATCACAAAAGCACCTCACAAAACTTGCAACACGCAGTATGCATCACGTGATAGAGCGGCTGTGGCATGCAGGACCTGTCGGTGGTCTGGATAGCATTTGGAGCTTCGCTAGCAACCCGGCATTTCATCTCCGACAAAGTTATCCCGAGAGAAGTAAAGCAAGTGTGTAAGTCCATCTCTGAATGTTTGTAAAGCATTCCTGCATTAAGCTTAACAAGCGACTGCCTCAGAGAGTGATATTATACCCCTTTCGTCAAACTGACAGGTTACTTCCGGAGCTCCGGAAGTAATTAAATTATTCATGAGCTCCGGAAGTCCGGAAGTAATTAAATTATTCATGAGCTCCGGAAGTAGGAAGTAATTAAGTAATAAAAATATGATATTCATAAAAATATGATATTCATAAAAAAATATAATTGATTATTTAGAAAGTTTCTTATATATCAAAATAGCATTCTTTTATTTCTTTAAGCAATTAAATTTTTATTTTTATTTTTTTTATGCTCAAAAAACGCCATCTGGTGGCGGGTCAGTGTGTGTGCGCGCGCCCGCGCGCGCCCGAGGCTGTGTGTCTGGGCGCGCGGGGGCGCGCCCGTGTCTCCGGACCGTGCTCTCTCGGGCTCCGTGCTCATGTGTTTAAAAATGTATTAAACCATATTAAAATTGTTTAGTTAAACTTGTGCTTTTGTAACGTTCAGTATGGCCACAAACACATGCTGCATGCCTTGGGGGAAAACTTTATTTCGATTTATATGCATTTGTAGATTTAGAATAAAACTCATACTCAGAAAAAACTCGCGATCCCCTAACCCTCCTTAGATACATAAGCAGGGAAAACTCCTTAAAAAACCCTCCGCGATTTCTCCAAAACCCTACAATAACTTGTTAGCTACCCCCTCTATTCCCAAAACCTTATATTCGATAACAGGGAAAATCCTGAAAAAATCCTTAGTCTTTTTTCTCAAATTCAGCGCCCCGCGGCTCCCTTCATGCTCAGCCAAACAAAGCCAAAACTCCTTTTAAAAATTTCTCCGCGATTTCTCCAAAACCCCTAGAATAACTTGTTAGCTACCCCTCTATTCCCAAAAACCTTATATTCGATAACAGGGAAAATCCTTATTCTTTTTTCCTTCAAAAACTTCCCTCTTACTAGCAAGCTCTAAAATTCAACCCACACTCTAAGTTCTACCTCGCTCTTAATCTCCGATCCACAACTTCTTGCAGAGCACAATTTTTTCCTGCTTGTTCGCTCCCCGCTCTGCTCCCTAATGCGCTGCTTACCTCGTTTGAAAATCCCCCCCTTAGACCAACTCCGCCTCACTGCGCCCCGCTGCCAATCACATAACCCTTGCACCGCTCCCTTCGCACCCCGGTTAGCCAATCCACTCCAGGCTCGATTTACCTTCTCAGCCATAGGTTAATTCACTTACTGGCATTCAGGATAAATAATCGAACATTTCAGCTTAAATTTAACTGTTTTTTTCTCTCTCTCAGAAAAAACAAGCAAGTTTTCTCTTTTTTCTCAAAGAAGCATGGCCGTGAGACCTACCAACCTAACGGTGCTTTCTCAAACTCCTGTAAACTGTTACAGAGCTTCCGCCACGGCGTCTGAACTCAGAAGACTACATCTCTGCAGAGTGCAGCCAACAGCAGCGGCCAACCGTTTGGAGCAAAGATTCAGCCTCAACAATGGCAGGTTTTGGGGTTATGCCTTCAGCCTACCACAGAGTGAAATCTTTTTCTATCAGCTCAAAGCCGGTGAAAGTTTTGGTCCGCTAACACCGCGAATCGCTTTTACTAGCTCTGACTGGGCGGTTATTACACTCATTACCACCCCTGAAATAGAGAAAAGCGTGCGGGAAACCAGCTCTCAGCAACCGCGAACCAGAGACCAGCAAACACAGACGCATCGGGTTTTCAAAGAGGAATACTCGTTCCCTCCATTCACCCAAGAACACAAACGACTCCGGAATGAAAACACGGTGACCAAAACCGTCACATACACCCAGTGGGAGACCAAGAGCACTCCATTTTGCAGATGGGTATGTAGAGTTAGTCGACAAACATGCGAGCAAGCTTGCACAGATGATTTTGTGATCGACCTTACAAACTCCCAGTCCGGGGTTTTCAGCACATTGCTTCGGATTCCGACTCAGCACTGGCTCAACATGATGGCCGAGAACAATGCGACAATATTAAACCTGTTCAAAATGAGTAAAAGTACAACTGAGCTGGTGATGGTTGGAAATAACCCGCCACGGTCAACATACCCCCACCCCCACTTCCGGTCCCCCCTTACCCCGCCTTCTCCTAACCCTAACCCTTAAAAACCGCAATTGCTGTCTCATCCACTACTTAAAACAACCATGACTAACCACAGCTTTGGACCCCTCAGCTCTCTATCTCCATCATCCCTCCGACCATCAGCTGCTTCTACACCACCACCCAGCCCGCCAATGGATCTCGCTACACCGCCACCCACTCCGCCAATCGACCTGGCTACACCGCCACCCACTCCGCCAATCGATCTGGCTACTCCGCCATCCAGTCCGTTGATCGAGAGCCCGCATCAGGCCTCAGCGTCTCCGGCCGCTATGCCTCCACCCCCGCCCTCATCACCGCAAGGATGGAACTCGCCCAGCCATCCACAACTAGCGGCTGTCGGGTGGCAATCACCGGAGCAGAGCCCCTCAAGCACCGCAATCTCCGGTGCATCGCTGTGGGCCTTGGGCGACCCTGTGTGCCGGGCTCTTTTCCGAGAGTCTGAAGACAACGAGCCTTCGCCCGCGGACAACGATGAGGCCGCGACTCTACTCCCTACTGCTGTTTTTGAACTTATAAAATTGACTGTAAAGTACCTCGTTAACTCCTTGCTCCAGAAACACAGACAAGATGTCTGTCAAGGATGTGAGGTGTCACATCCCTCACAAAGACGACATTCATGTCTTTTCCCACTGGAAAAATATTACTTTTTCAAGTACTATGATGAACTCAGCAGAAGATTATGGAATGGACATTTCACCAACACATTATTACAAATTTTGCGGTTAGAGGGTTTTTCACCACCAGCGGCTCAAGTCAGAGGTGTGGCCCAAGCATATCTCTTTGAACTCCGAGAGGCCAGTGATATAGAGACCGCACTGTTAGAAATTGAGTCAAGCGTTACAGAAGTTACCTGGACCACAATTGATAAAGTACTATATGACAAATACTCTCTTTGGCTCCCCTAGTAATCGTTTTTTCTTCTCTCCCTCTTTTACCATTTATTTTTCTTAACATGTTTTTTATTTTTCTTATTTTTACTTTTAAATGTTTTTCTCTGTTAGTTTTTAGAACTTTTCTTGTTCATGTTTATTGTTTTGTTCATTACATCAGATTAAATAGTTTGTTGAAAACCATTACCTGAAATAAAACTTTTTTGGAAAAGCATTGCAACAATCAATCTTGTTATTTGTTTCGCACCCATTCAAATCTATTGCTTCCATGACATCAGATTAAATAGTTTGTGGAAAACCGTTACATCAAATAAAACTTTTTTGGAAAAGCGTTGCAGTAAATCAAACTAATTATTTTTTTTCACTAGAAAAGAAACAAACTATAATGTTATTAATTATATCAAATAAAAAATATATTTGCAAACTCGTTACATGACATAAAACTAGCCGCTCATAATGAAATAAAACCATAGTTAAACATAACTTGAAAGATCACACATGGCAGAGCAGAATCTATTGAAACGTGCATATTATGACCCAGCTCACCCTGGTAGCTTTTGCGGTGTGGAAAAATTGATTAAAAGCATACAGGATGAAAGTGGTACAAAGATTAACGCGCAAACAGCACAGAAATTCCTCTCTGGACAAGACGCTTACACCTTACACCGAGCTGCACGCCTGCGCTTTCCGAGAAACCGTGTGTTTGTCCCCAGACCTCTTAATCAATACCAAGCAGACCTTTGTGATATGAGAGCGTTAGCCGAGCATAATGATGGCTATCAATATTTACTTACAGTTATAGATGTTTTCTCTAAAAAAGCTTATGCAAGAATCTTGAAAAACAAAACAGGCGTTCAAGTCACTAAAGCATTTGAATCTGTCTTGAAACATGGCCAAATCCCACAAAAACTCCAAACAGATAGCGGTAAGGAATTTTTTAATTCCAGTTTTCAATCTTTAATGAAAAAGTATGGTATAAATCATTTTGCTACAGGGAGCGATCTAAAAGCATCAGTTTGTGAAAGGTTTAATAGAACTCTTAAAAGTAAAATGTATAGATATTTCACTGCTGCAAATACACGTAGATATATCGATGTGTTACAAGATTTATTAGACAGCTATAACAGTAGTTACCATCGTTCCATAAAAATGACCCCGAATCAAGTAAATTCAGACAACACAGCCTTAGTATTTCAAAACCTGTATGGCACCTCTTCTCGCTGTAGAAAAAACCCCATGAAATTTAAAAAAGGTGATCACGTTAGGCTCTCTAAAGTCAGAGGTGTGTTTGATAAGCGGTATGAGCAAACATTCACAAGCGAAGTGTTTACTATTGACCAATGCATACCTAGAGATCCTCCCGTTTATAAAATCAAAGATTATGACGGGGAAGAAATTATCGATAGTTTTTATGAGCATGAGCTGCAGAAAATCACTCTTGTCAAGGATAAGCTCTATCACATAGAGAAAATTCTCTCAAAACGTAAACAGAGGGGACAGGTTTATTTCCTGGTCAAATGGAGGAGCTGGCCTGAGAAATTTAATAGCTGGGTTAAAGCCAGTGAGCTTAAAACCATCGCATAACAAACTTCGGACCACACACGCACCTTGGTAACCTTGGTAACGGGTTAGCAATGACTGTCAGGTCGCAGGGTTTTTATGTCACGCTTCCATCAAATGCAAGTTTGAATGTATTTAAAACTAACACCAGCAGCTGTTTCCGTGTGGATCTCGCCCAGCATCTCAATCTCGATGGGTCATGGGAGGTTGCTCTCACTGAAATTTCATATCCCTATACATGGCTTAATCTCCCTAATGATAAGGCTTATTTTGAATGTAGGAGAAAGGGTGATGCTGAGCCTGATAACGTAGTTAAAACCAAAATACGCGCCGGGTTTTATGAGCATGCTGAAACTTTGAGAGCTGAGATTGAGGCCTGCCTGAGGCGTATCGGCTCTGATATTTATCTAAAATATCATCCCATTGTTAAAAAGTTTGAATTCACAGCTGGGGGAATATATCAACTAAGGTTTTTTCCGCCTCTCGCATATATGCTTGGTGTACCAGCAGGTGTATGGCAACGATTTGAGCGCAAATTTGCACCATATCCTTCAGATATAAAGGCTGGCTGTTATCATCTATTCTGTTATTCTGATATAGCAGCCTTACAGCTCGTGGGTGATAGCTACTCCCCGCTACTGCGTACTGTGAAAATAGAGGGCAATTACGGAGATATCGTGACCCTATCTTTTAACAAACCAGACTATATTCCAGTTGCACGAAGACAAATTGAAAATATCCATATTGAAATCAAAACCGATCAGAACGAGCCTGTAAACTTTACCTACGGTAAAACGATAGTAAAGCTACATTTCCGGCCTGTCAAGGATCTTGCATAACTCATAACAACAACAACAACAACAAAAAAAAAAAAGGATAATAATAGATTTATAGGGTATTATCAAACGCAGGCTGGTAACGGTCTGCCCGGATTTTCAGGTGCGCCTGTAATTTACGGGCGCGGAATAGCGTCTATTTTCTCTAAATTGTTTAGATTTGTAACCCCGTTCATAAAGAGGGGTGTGAGCATCGCAAAGCCTCACCTCAAATCTGCTGTCAAAGGTTTTGCTTCTGATATTGTCACCTCATCACTCTCAAATTTAACTCGGTCGAACACACCAGAACAGCAAGAGGGTTCGGGGCTGACCCTAATTTCGCGCAGACCCTTGAAGCGGCCCCCTGGTCAGAGGTTGAGAGAGTTTAAAAAGCGCAGGAAAACGGTGAAAAAGAGACAGAGTGGGGAAACCGTTAGACGGAGAGGACGCAAGACTGATATATTCTAAACACAACATCAACTAAGAAGCAATCAGCAATGTCTTTACTTCACGAGAGATCAAACGAATGCACCTTGAGTGAGTTAGATATTTTTACAGCCCCACTCATTCAGATGTCTATCGAGGACAAATGTTATTCAGAAATTCTACCAGTAACAGCGCTCACAGATCGGGGACCTCTGGAATTTTATGTCCCCGGAAATGGCTTGCATTACTTAGATCTGAATGATACACTGCTCAGTTTAAGAATGAAAATAACAAACCATGATGGTAGCGATATTGCAGCAGACGCTAATGTTGGAATTATAAATTACCCTTTAAACACCATCTTCAGTCAGTGTGACGTCACATTGGGCGACAGACTGATTTCACAAGCGAGTTCGACACATGCATATAGAGCCATAATTGAAACATATTTAAATTACTCAGAAGAAACTCTGAAAACTCAATTTAGTGCAGGTCTGTTTTACAAAGATACTGCTGGCTCACACGACTCCCATGTTATCAATAACGGGCCGAATAGGGGCTTAGTCCGGAGGGCAGTTTACAGTGAACGCTCGCGAGAGTTCCACGTGATCGGTCCGCTACATTCAGACATATTTTTCTGCGAAAAACTCTTATTAAATGCATTTGATGGAAGCGTGACATAAAAACCCTGCGACCTGACAGTCATTGCTAACCCGTTACCAAGGTTACCAAGGTGCGTGTGTGGTCCGAAGTTTGTTATGCGATGGTTTTAAGCTCACTGGCTTTAACCCAGCTATTAAATTTCTCAGGCCAGCTCCTCCATTTGACCAGGAAATAAACCTGTCCCCTCTGTTTACGTTTTGAGAGAATTTTCTCTATGTGATAGAGCTTATCCTTGACAAGAGTGATTTTCTGCAGCTCATGCTCATAAAAACTATCGATAATTTCTTCCCCGTCATAATCTTTGATTTTATAAACGGGAGGATCTCTAGGTATGCATTGGTCAATAGTAAACACTTCGCTTGTGAATGTTTGCTCATACCGCTTATCAAACACACCTCTGACTTTAGAGAGCCTAACGTGATCACCTTTTTTAAATTTCATGGGGTTTTTTCTACAGCGAGAAGAGGTGCCATACAGGTTTTGAAATACTAAGGCTGTGTTGTCTGAATTTACTTGATTCGGGGTCATTTTTATGGAACGATGGTAACTACTGTTATAGCTGTCTAATAAATCTTGTAACACATCGATATATCTACGTGTATTTGCAGCAGTGAAATATCTATACATTTTACTTTTAAGAGTTCTATTAAACCTTTCACAAACTGATGCTTTTAGATCGCTCCCTGTAGCAAAATGATTTATACCATACTTTTTCATTAAAGATTGAAAACTGGAATTAAAAAATTCCTTACCGCTATCTGTTTGGAGTTTTTGTGGGATTTGGCCATGTTTCAAGACAGATTCAAATGCTTTAGTGACTTGAACGCCTGTTTTGTTTTTCAAGATTCTTGCATAAGCTTTTTTAGAGAAAACATCTATAACTGTAAGTAAATATTGATAGCCATCATTATGCTCGGCTAACGCTCTCATATCACAAAGGTCTGCTTGGTATTGATTAAGAGGTCTGGGGACAAACACACGGTTTCTCGGAAAGCGCAGGCGTGCAGCTCGGTGTAAGGTGTAAGCGTCTTGTCCAGAGAGGAATTTCTGTGCTGTTTGCGCGTTAATCTTTGTACCACTTTCATCCTGTATGCTTTTAATCAATTTTTCCACACCGCAAAAGCTACCAGGGTGAGCTGGGTCATAATATGCACGTTTCAATAGATTCTGCTCTGCCATGTGTGATCTTTCAAGTTATGTTTAACTATGGTTTTATTTCATTATGAGCGGCTAGTTTTATGTCATGTAACGAGTTTGCAAATATATTTTTTATTTGATATAATTAATAACATTATAGTTTGTTTCTTTTCTAGTGAAAAAAAATAATTAGTTTGATTTACTGCAACGCTTTTCCAAAAAAGTTTTATTTGATGTAACGGTTTTCCACAAACTATTTAATCTGATGTCATGGAAGCAATAGATTTGAATGGGTGCGAAACAAATAACAAGATTGATTGTTGCAATGCTTTTCCAAAAAAGTTTTATTTCAGGTAATGGTTTTCAACAAACTATTTAATCTGATGTAATGAACAAAACAATAAACATGAACAAGAAAAGTTCTAAAAACTAACAGAGAAAAACATTTAAAAGTAAAAATAAGAAAAATAAAAAACATGTTAAGAAAAATAAATGGTAAAAGAGGGAGAGAAGAAAAAACGATTACTAGGGGAGCCAAAGAGAGTATTTGTCATATAGTACTTTATCAATTGTGGTCCAGGTAACTTCTGTAACGCTTGACTCAATTTCTAACAGTGCGGTCTCTATATCACTGGCCTCTCGGAGTTCAAAGAGATATGCTTGGGCCACACCTCTGACTTGAGCCGCTGGTGGTGAAAAACCCTCTAACCGCAAAATTTGTAATAATGTGTTGGTGAAATGTCCATTCCATAATCTTCTGCTGAGTTCATCATAGTACTTGAAAAAGTAATATTTTTCCAGTGGGAAAAGACATGAATGTCGTCTTTGTGAGGGATGTGACACCTCACATCCTTGACAGACATCTTGTCTGTGTTTCTGGAGCAAGGAGTTAACGAGGTACTTTACAGTCAATTTTATAAGTTCAAAAACAGCAGTAGGGAGTAGAGTCGCGGCCTCATCGTTGTCCGCGGGCGAAGGCTCGTTGTCTTCAGACTCTCGGAAAAGAGCCCGGCACACAGGGTCGCCCAAGGCCCACAGCGATGCACCGGAGATTGCGGTGCTTGAGGGGCTCTGCTCCGGTGATTGCCACCCGACAGCCGCTAGTTGTGGATGGCTGGGCGAGTTCCATCCTTGCGGTGATGAGGGCGGGGGTGGAGGCATAGCGGCCGGAGACGCTGAGGCCTGATGCGGGCTCTCGATCAACGGACTGGATGGCGGAGTAGCCAGATCGATTGGCGGAGTGGGTGGCGGTGTAGCCAGGTCGATTGGCGGAGTGGGTGGCGGTGTAGCGAGATCCATTGGCGGGCTGGGTGGTGGTGTAGAAGCAGCTGATGGTCGGAGGGATGATGGAGATAGAGAGCTGAGGGGTCCAAAGCTGTGGTTAGTCATGGTTGTTTTAAGTAGTGGATGAGACAGCAATTGCGGTTTTTAAGGGTTAGGGTTAGGAGAAGGCGGGGTAAGGGGGGACCGGAAGTGGGGGTGGGGGTATGTTGACCGTGGCGGGTTATTTCCAACCATCACCAGCTCAGTTGTACTTTTACTCATTTTGAACAGGTTTAATATTGTCGCATTGTTCTCGGCCATCATGTTGAGCCAGTGCTGAGTCGGAATCCGAAGCAATGTGCTGAAAACCCCGGACTGGGAGTTTGTAAGGTCGATCACAAAATCATCTGTGCAAGCTTGCTCGCATGTTTGTCGACTAACTCTACATACCCATCTGCAAAATGGAGTGCTCTTGGTCTCCCACTGGGTGTATGTGACGGTTTTGGTCACCGTGTTTTCATTCCGGAGTCGTTTGTGTTCTTGGGTGAATGGAGGGAACGAGTATTCCTCTTTGAAAACCCGATGCGTCTGTGTTTGCTGGTCTCTGGTTCGCGGTTGCTGAGAGCTGGTTTCCCGCACGCTTTTCTCTATTTCAGGGGTGGTAATGAGTGTAATAACCGCCCAGTCAGAGCTAGTAAAAGCGATTCGCGGTGTTAGCGGACCAAAACTTTCACCGGCTTTGAGCTGATAGAAAAAGATTTCACTCTGTGGTAGGCTGAAGGCATAACCCCAAAACCTGCCATTGTTGAGGCTGAATCTTTGCTCCAAACGGTTGGCCGCTGCTGTTGGCTGCACTCTGCAGAGATGTAGTCTTCTGAGTTCAGACGCCGTGGCGGAAGCTCTGTAACAGTTTACAGGAGTTTGAGAAAGCACCGTTAGGTTGGTAGGTCTCACGGCCATGCTTCTTTGAGAAAAAAGAGAAAACTTGCTTGTTTTTTCTGAGAGAGAAAAAAAACAGTTAAATTTAAGCTGAAATGTTCGATTATTTATCCTGAATGCCAGTAAGTGAATTAACCTATGGCTGAGAAGGTAAATCGAGCCTGGAGTGGATTGGCTAACCGGGGTGCGAAGGGAGCGGTGCAAGGGTTATGTGATTGGCAGCGGGGCGCAGTGAGGCGGAGTTGGTCTAAGGGGGGGATTTTCAAACGAGGTAAGCAGCGCATTAGGGAGCAGAGCGGGGAGCGAACAAGCAGGAAAAAATTGTGCTCTGCAAGAAGTTGTGGATCGGAGATTAAGAGCGAGGTAGAACTTAGAGTGTGGGTTGAATTTTAGAGCTTGCTAGTAAGAGGGAAGTTTTTGAAGGAAAAAAGAATAAGGATTTTCCCTGTTATCGAATATAAGGTTTTTGGGAATAGAGGGGTAGCTAACAAGTTATTCTAGGGGTTTTGGAGAAATCGCGGAGAAATTTTTAAAAGGAGTTTTGGCTTTGTTTGGCTGAGCATGAAGGGAGCCGCGGGGCGCTGAATTTGAGAAAAAAGACTAAGGATTTTTTCAGGATTTTCCCTGTTATCGAATATAAGGTTTTGGGAATAGAGGGGGTAGCTAACAAGTTATTGTAGGGTTTTGGAGAAATCGCGGAGGGTTTTTTAAGGAGTTTTCCCTGCTTATGTATCTAAGGAGGGTTAGGGGATCGCGAGTTTTTTCTGAGTATGAGTTTTATTCTAAATCTACAAATGCATATAAATCGAAATAAAGTTTTCCCCCAAGGCATGCAGCATGTGTTTGTGGCCATACTGAACGTTACAAAAGCACAAGTTTAACTAAACAATTTTAATATGGTTTAATACATTTTTAAACACATGAGCACGGAGCCCGAGAGAGCACGGTCCGGAGACACGGGCGCGCCCCTGCGCGCCCAGACACACAGCCTCGGGCGCGCGCGGGCGCGCGCACACACACTGACCCGCCACCAGATGGCGTTTTTTGAGCATAAAAAAAATAAAAATAAAAATTTAATTGCTTAAAGAAATAAAAGAATGCTATTTTGATATATAAGAAACTTTCTAAATAATCAATTATATTTTTTTATGAATATCATATTTTTATGAATATCATATTTTTATTACTTAATTACTTCCTACTTCCGGAGCTCATGAATAATTTAATTACTTCCGGACTTCCGGAGCTCATGAATAATTTAATTACTTCCGGAGCTCCGGAAGTAACCTGTCAGTTTGACGAAAGGGGTATAATATCACTCTCTTGCCTCTTCTTGCTGCTACTTCAATCATGAAACTGCTTAATGATCAGCTGATCGGCTTTTCTGTCGCGAGTCCGTCTCTCTTGTTTGCTTTTGGTCCACTTTGCACCAGAAAGAGGAAACCAGCGGCTGAACAACAGCAGCACGTTTAAGCTCGATAAGCTGTTGTTAGAATGTATTTAATATTACTTTCTACTCGAGGATCTTTTTCTACGTAGCTGACGCTGGTAACTGTGCAGGGGCAAAGTTTAGCCAGGGGGGCCGATAGGGCATTAACAGGGAAAAGGGGGCACAAAGACATACTTTTCTTTCTTAATCTCATTTAAAATGTCTAGCTTTTAATAAATAATTATCTGACACCCAAAGTTTTAATTTGATGTAAAATGAATAGAAGTCAATTACTGTATATAGTAACTATTAAGTCTAATATACCCTAGTAAGCTATAGTACTTTTTCCTTTGGGAAGGTACCATCTGTGCAGTCTGCAATTTTGTTGAAGAAAGATGTTGAATCTATTTAATATTTCTTGAAAAAGAATTGATTTCTGTGCATTTTTTTTCACACTGCTTCAAATTAAGGTTGATTACGTCGATTAAGCATCATGAGGTGGAGCGTGAGGGGTGGTTCCCTATTTTTTATTTATTTATTTTTGTTGTTGCTGGGAGTTGGAACTCTATTAGTTAGGTTGCTTAATATTTATGCTAAGTACTCTTTAAAATACCAGAATAGGGAGGATGGTGTAGGTTTAAGTTTATTAGATTGATCAGTATTGCTGAACTATGAAATTATTGTTTTTTGCATACAGGTATAACAGAATAGCTTTAGTGTAGTTGTTGTCTTAAACTTGAGTATGAACTTGTACAAAATGCAGCAAGATATTTAAAAAACAGTTTTGTTGATTAAAAAAAACACTATATCGGATTCATATCGGTATCGGCAGATATCCAAATTTATGATATCGGTATCGGACATAAAAAAGTGGTATCGTGCTATCTCTATTATTTACACGGGTGCACATAAGTGGTCCGCATGTGCGCATTTGCTGTCAAAATAAAAGACGCGCACCAGATAAGAAGTTGCAACGCACGTTTGCGTCCTTTTCCATATAAAAGGCACTGTTTTTGTCCGCTAGAGTGGCATTGTCACGACACATTCTGCAACACCTCTCTGTGTGTTCATCATTTGTTTGAAGCCAGCTCACCTCCTGCAACTACTTTTCCGAGAATACACGCTTCTTTTGCGTTTCGGACTCCTTCTGACATTTCTTTGGAGGTGGAGGAACACCAAAGTAATTGCTTAAAGGAGCTTGCTTCTTCGACATCTTTAAAAGTTCTAAACAAATGTCTGTCCTCCTCCAGAAAATCTCATGTACGCAAACACGCGTTGCAACTTCTTATCTTTTTTATTTTGACAGCGAATGCGCACCTGCGGACCACTTATGTACACCCCTGGTTATTATTTAGCTCGTCATGTTGCAGCCACAGAAATTCTTTTGTCCATGAAACCATAAAGCTGCACTTTCTTTTTGCCTTATATCCTGCTGCTTTTACACACGCACTCACATAACGCTCAGCGATTCTCTGCGCGATCAACCTCTCACATGTTTAAGCTTGCTGCGGGAGATTTCACTTGTCATGTTTGCATAGTAAGCTAACGACTGATAAGACGATGTCAGAGGAATTTGTGCGCAAATTATCGTCATTCACCAATCAGTACTGTCACTCTCCATACACAGTTCGCGCGATTGCAAAGTGAAAGCAAAAAAACAAGCGCAAATTCAAACGCGATTTCAATATGTCACATATTGACAGTGGCTCACCGATGCCAATGACATAATTACCCAGCTACATTTCCGAAAGAATGCAAAAGCATTGACATATATTTTTCCTTCCTGCACGATGGGCAGGGCAGAGATAGATTTTGGTAGCCCGACTGGAAATATCGCTAGCCCCGGGACGTCGGGCTAGCGATTTTGCGAGCCCTGATGTGCCAAGTAAACACTCAGGCCACTAGCATGACACAGTACTAGCTGGCTCTGCAGTCTTGCTATACATATTTTGAAATGATAATTGTCTTATTTTTAGAACTATATTTTTAAATTATAAAGGCTTCTCAATATCTACATGTCATTATTTAGCTTTATTAAGTTCAGCCGACATGACAGGAAAGGCAAACAGCTTTCAAAACAGTCTAAAGGAGGACTCCGAATGGAGGATGGGGCTTGAGACACTGCGCAGGGCATCGATCGCACACTCAGACACATCAGTCCAAAAAAGAAAACACATCAGCAGATGCCTATCGGCTGCTGTCTCATTTTCAAATTTGTTCCTTTTCCGCTAACAGGCTGTAACTGCCTGAGGCTGGTTCTGTTGAGCTTAATGAGGCAGCGTGGAGAGGAAATGCCTCACATGTGCAATGACAAGGTCCAACATTTAACCATCATCACTATACTTCAAGGAGACAGATGCATAAGTTTCAAACACAGAAAATGACGACCTTTTGGCTTTATCACAATTGTGAAAAAGTTTAAACTGATTAATCATTGATTCAAATAATAATGATACAGTGGTTAAAAAAACCAAAAAAAACTTGGAGCCCGAGGGTTCGTATTGGACACCAACCAAACAATTATGTCTTTATTTAATAAACAAGTTCAGAATTACAATTACACAAGGTGTACCACCTCCTGCTTCAGACACAGCAGAGATTTAAATGCAGTAGACCATGAACTCAAATTAAATAAAAATACATGCTTTGACAAATTTCAAGCCATTTGAAGCCATTTAAAACCTTAAATAAGCTTAAATAAATCATCTACCCACAGAACTACCCACAAAACTCAAAACACTGGGTCAACGACCCAAGAACGACAACAACCTCACACCTCTAACCACAAAACAGTGTCACTGCAGTACAGAAAATTAAAAACCTCCCATGTGTAGAAAATAAATGAGAAACTGTAACACAGAAGCTCCTATAAGAAATGCAAGCACAGAATCCCGTGTGCTATTTCTTTTTGAGAGCAAAGTGGAGCAAGAGTGAAGAAATGTTGTTCAGCCAGGCTCAGGATATACCATACTGAGGTGGAATCCTCTAATGTCTGAAAAACTGCCCTGAAACTGAATCAGGTAAAGTGAATAACATTGATCTTCTCATTAAAATGCAATGCTGTGCTAGGAAATCATGAGGTTGCTATTTTGAAAGGTACCATGAGCTGAAAATGTTATCTTAGTAGTATCTGATGCAACACTTCATTAGATAATAGTGGATACAGCACAGTCAGTTTGTTGACAGGACAACAGCATTTTTGCTGAAAACAAATGTCTACCATGTGTTAGAGGGAGTGATCCCAGTAAGGCCATTCCAGTCACCCACAGCTTTATATAATTAAATTTATTAATATCATACGTGAAAGTTCAAAGGGCTAATATGTATGAAAACACATTTTAAAAAATATTGAATATGGTACATTTTACTGATAAGAGAAACATATGCACGTATGCTGTGTGTGGCATGTATTTTAGGGATGAGCAAAAATCACTGCAAAAATCCAACAGCAGCTGCTTTGATCCAGCCAGCTATAAAGAGGACTGCTGAGGAGAATCTATTCCTTCTGTGTTCAGCTCAATACACTATTGATTTTGGTAGGAGCATGCAGGAGGCAAATACATGTTCTTATTAGCAATTCCCTACATCAGACTGGAACATTGTAGAGTTATCTAATTACCAGCTAATGAAAGACGATTCAGGCCCCTGTTTTGAGAGCAAGCATCTGTGATGTGTGATGGGATCATTTGATAGCAAGTTCAAGATGGCCCTCGAACTGCTTCACATAGGCTATGAATTATTATTAAGCTAAAAGAGATCAATTCTGGGATATGAATAAGTGAACAGTACTCACCAATTTTGAACTGGGGAATAAAGGAAGGACCTAAGTCTTTCTAAGAAGGGCCTAATTGTGATGATGGATGTGACAGAATAAGTCTGATCCGTAGCAACTCCATGACATCAGCTCAATAATAATGAAAGACTAAGGGGTCGTTAGGAATACCTAGACCAGGGGTCAGCAACCTTTAACACCCAAAGAGCCACTTGGACCCGGTTTCCACGCAAAAGAAAACACTGGGAGCCGCAAATACTTTTTGACATCTAAAATGAAGATAACACTGCATATATTGTTTTTTTTTTACCTTTATGCTTTGTGTGAACAACTAAAGTAAGTAAGTAAAGTTTATTTATTAAGCGCCTTTCACAGACAGGCAGTCACAAAGCGCTGTACACAAATATTAAAATAAACAATACAATCAATAGACATTATACACAATGTAAAAGGTCAAATGTAAAAAATGTTAAGAATATCAAATACGTGGATCAACAAAAGGCTTGTTTGAACAGGAATGTTTTTAACTGCTTTTTAAAAGAATCCACAGAGCAACTAAAGCGTGCTGCTTATGAAATCCATGAAGTGCTACAGAGAAAATTTAATTTTATTTATGTAATTAACACATTTTGAACTCTTAAAGAAATATAAAAAAAGGAAAGACACCCAGCTTAACTAAAATCATCCATGTAGCAAACAAAAACTGTTGTGAGCCGCCACCCTTATATTGCCTGTGGGCTTTTGGAGCGTTGACCTAACTTTTAAAAAGTAATTGGAAAAAAAGCACTATGCTGCTAAAAAATGAAAAATAGATATTTGCAAAATTCTGCCTAAATATGTATTTCATGTGGTTAATGTATGTGGCGGGGCGTGGTCTGCAGTGCCCCTGCATGGGAGTCGGACGCACTTGAGTGGCACCCGCACTTGAGTGGCACCCGCAATCACGCCTCGCCGCCTTAAAGTCTGTGATCTCTCTCCTGAGAGTTTTACAACCGATATTATAAAAATTCTATTTTTTCCCCTCTGTCAGTGCAATATTGCCAAAATTACATAAATCCGTAGTTAATGTATTTGTTACTTCAACGATATAATATTATAATTCCTTATTATCCAAGTGTTCTATGTAATCTTTCATGTTACATGGAAGAGAGGATGTGGCATTTGCAACCTGTGAAAGCACAACAGAGTGAACCATGAAGGGTCATGTTATACTCAAGTTACAAACAACCTGCTAAGATGACTGCTCAGATGAGCTGAATGCTGATAATCAATGAGTCACTGCTAATACATGATTGCTATGGGTTTTCACACAGCACATCCTGCAGGAAATGGACATCATCACTGAGAAATGATTGGCCAGCATGTGTGTACAAGCATGCTTAAGTGCACTACCTGCATGTGTGTGTTCAGCTGCATGCACTCTGCACAAGTGATCCGATATCTACCCAGAAAACATGGCTCAACCCATCAGTGTAGCACGGCCCTGATAAAATGACCAGACCACAGCTGTAATGGCCTCTATCCACCACCCAACCCTTCAATTATGGCTGACATGCCAGCCTGTTCAGCCCCAATTGAATCAGGCCTGCTTGAGCTGCATCCACACCCAGCCTCGCTCGCGCGCGCTCTCTCTCTCTCTCTCTGCATATGTTAGAATGTTTCTATTATTCATAAGTATATAACAGAAATTGTTTATTGCGTAATGCACATGCTAAGCCTATTTTTAATCCCACAGTATTCCATCACTTGCCTATAGCTTGAAAAAAGGCCATCATCAGAAGATAACTAGATTTATATGTAAGCCAGTGTAACCCATCCTCCATCCTTATCAAGAAAATATTTTTGACTGGATTGGGCTCCCAGTATAGCTCTTTCTATGTTAGGAAGGCTCAAAAAGGATGAACAAGTGCAAAATTCTCTGCATGTACTTTGAAGGCCTGTAACTTGACAATTTTTATAGTATAAAGTTTTTTATAGCTTCATTAGATACACTAAAGCTATGGAACAAGAAAATTGACAGTTTGAGATGCTCACGTGGGATCGTTAGAACTGACTGATTATATAAGGAATCCTTATATTTGCTAGTTTTAACATATTTATATTTAGTATTTATGCAGAACACAAACGGTTTTGGTTCTACAATAAAGATGCAACATGCAAACAAGCAGATCTCAGACACATATTAGCAAACCAGACATTTATTATATTTCCTTGTTTCCAGCTAACAGGAACAAAAGTCTCACTGACTCTTAGTGATATCCAGCAAGAGGTTAAGGTGTTGATGAGAGGTTTGGGAATTGGCAGAGGCTGTTTGTTGCAACGAGGCTCCTCACAGCCCAAGACGCTGCAAATAAATCTCTGTATCATTACGTAAAAGAGGCTGGCCTGTCCCCCAGTGGGGCTAGCACGTGTTCAGGGACTTTCAGCAGCATAACAGCAGTCTCCTGATCCCTGCCCTTCCAGCATCAACCCCCCACAATACAGCCTCTCCCTTTTCACCGTTACCACACTTCAACAGCAATTAAAAGTGATGCAAAAGCATTGCATCACTTTTAAAGGGGATACAAAATTTTTACCTGAAGTTCCAGACTGACCTTCATAAGGTACAAATAAACATCAAGGGTTCTAAACTGTATAGCAGTATAGAAGTTTGGACTTCCTTCCACCACCTGCCGCTGGATCAGAGACTTCCTCTCAGACCGTGTACAGAGAGTTAGAGTGGGGCCTCATCTTTCCTCAGCCGCAACACTGGCTCTCCACAAGGCTGTGTACTGAGTCCCCTACTGTAGTTCCCACCCAGACAACACAGTCATCAAGTTTGCAGATGATACTACTGTGGTGGGGCTCATCTCAGGGGGAGATGAGACTGCATACAGAGCTAAAGTTCAGAGGCTGTCAGATTGGTGTGCAGTTAACAACCTGGACCTCAATACCACCAAAACAAAAGAACTGGTAGTTGACTTCAGAAGGAGGAAGTCCGAGCTGCAGCCTGTCAGCATCAATGGGGAGTGCGTGGAAAGGGTCTCCAGCTTCAAGTTTCTGGGTGTGCACATAGACACAGACCTCCAATGGAGCTCTAACACCTCTGCGGTCTTAAAGAAGGCCCAACAGCGTCTCCACTTTCTGAGAATCCTCAGAAAAATGGACCTGAAGAAGGAGCTGCTGACCGTCTTCTACCGCTGCTCCACTGAAAGTGTGCTGACATATTGCATCGGTGTGTGGTTCTCCAGCTGCACCACAGCACACAGAAAGGCACTCCAGAGGGTCATCAACATGGCCCAAAAAATCATTGGACATCCTCTTCCCTCCCTGAAGGATCTGTTCAGCACTCGCTGTCTCAAGAGGGCACGCAGCATCCTACGGGACTGCACACACCCAGGACACCGGGTGTATAAGCTGCTGCCGTCTGGCAGGAGGTTCAGGCTGCTGAGGTCCCGAACAAATAGACTCAAGGACAGCTTTTACAACAGGGCAATAGCCCTGATCAATGTAAATAGCTGACCTGACTGGATACCTCCCTGGACTTTTTTAGGGGGGAGGTAACAATGTTTAAAACAATAACAATAATATTTATATTTATAACAAGTTGCAATAATAATTAATGTGCAATAATAACAGTGTGCAATACACATACACTTATTCTTCTTTTTTATACTAAGTTAATATACTGTGTTGTGTTGTTTGTTGCGTTTGGATGTGTCATATCGTGTCGTGTTGTGTTATATGTAGTGCCGACGCAGGACAGTTTTTCCAATTTCATTGTACTACTGTACTATGTATGACTGTGCAATGACAATAAAGAGCTATCTTATCTTAAGTCACAAGAATAAATACAACGTTAACAAAGTAAACTAAACTCTTACAGTTTGACTCTATGAAAAAGTCAACTTTACTTGTGTTTCTGCTTACATTTTTTGGGGAAATATCTACAGTGTAGATATATCCTTTGTTAACTTGGCCAAATTTTTCAACACAAACATGACAGAAACTGATGCATGTTTGAGACAGACTTTCAAAAAGATTTGTACCATCTATTCTAAATTTCTTAAAACCACAACTAAGTGCTTTCATCAGAGTGGTCAGAAGGAACTAGCCATGGCCTTAAACTCAACACAATCCCCTGAAAAAAACAAAACTTGCTATTACTCGAAAATCCGTTTGTTTTTCATGATTTTAAAGATGAAAAACAGAAAGAAAGAAGCTTTTACTGGATTTGTATTATAGTCCTTTCTGTGCTGTGTTCTCTGATTTCCTTCTGTTTTGCACATCTACTGCAGACAATTCCCCTTACTGAGACACTGATTATTCAGACAGGAAGAAAACACCCAACCATCTGGAATGGCTCAGCTCTACTGATCATTAGAAATGCAACACACACACATACACAACAAAGCTCTCTCCCGCCTCTCATTAATCGCTGTTGCCCATCGGCTCTGTCAGTTAGCAGCTACATAAGCCATTAGGCCTGTGCTACTCACCCTGTTAGGACCACCACAAAGTCCATTACATTCCAGCCATTACGCAGGTAGGAGCCTTTGTGGAACGCAAAGCCCAGGGCAATGATCTTGATGCCAGCCTCAAAGCAAAATATTCCAATAAAGTAGGGTTCTGTGTCATCCTGTAAGAGGAAAGAAGAGCAAAGGATTTCTGAAACTGCAGACATAAATTTATAAAGATTGAGACAGATAATGTGAAATAATACACAATGAAAAAGAAGGGTCTAGATCATTAAGTGTCCGTGATCCTCTACAAAGCAAGCTCTACAGATGCTTTAACCCACCAAAAGAACTATAACTACGAAAAATCGAAACCTTTTTTTCCCTGTGAATCTGTGAGTTCTGGAAACGATTTAGAAAACTAGAGGTGTCCCCCAGTAAAAGGAATAACACATGGTGTAACTAGTGCTGGTAGACTGATTCAGTATAATTAATTCGGCTTCATCACTCCATTAACTTAATAGAGTTTAAAGTGAGAAGAGGTTTTAAAAAAGTACTCAAACTTAGGTCAAGGCATCTATTCAATCTATTCAAAAAACAAACTCCAAAAGGTATCATAAAGGTAATCATTAATCAATAATTGGTTACGGTTAAGCGATCTGTTATCAACTTCACACCTCAGAATACTCCGACATATAATATAACCCTAATCCAATTTTGCCCATTACAATGCAATTACACATGCAGATGTCCTCCTGCTCGTTTTCGAGCAGTATTTTAACTTCCTCTTAAAAATGAAACTTTTTGTACAGAGAGACTGAGAGTAACATAGTAACATTACAGGCACGCTACATTCATGCTACAGCCTGTTCATCCATCAGCATAAAGGGTGCACTGACTTGGATGGCAACATCAAATAGTAGTATGATCACCATAAAAGTGATCTATAGCTGCTTTTATCAAATGCCTTGAAACCTCATTGAAGGCACCATTTTGGTTAATTACATGTTGATAAAAGTGCAACTAATATCTTTGTTACCTCAAACAGGCGAATTCTACTACTTCCCTTGCAGTGAAATAGAATAACAGACCTTTTTTTTTTTTTTCAAATAACCAAATCAACAATTAATAGAGTATAAGATTATAAAAATCATACAAAAGACTACACAGTAGTGGAAATAATTATTTGATCTTGTGCTGAATTTGTAAGTTTGCTCACTTGGAAAAAAATGAACAGTCTCTAATTCTTATAGTAGATTTGTTTTTTAGTTTTATGATCATTTAATTTTATTAGAGAGCGACAGAATATCACACCACCAGTAGTTACCTTCTCCCTAAGCTCCTCGCTGATGGTCTTGTAGCCTGTTTTTGCCTTCCACAGGTCTAAAATATTGTCCCTGATGTCCTTTGACAGACCAAATGTATTTAATTGACTAACTGATTGCAATCTGTGTGAGCACACATGACCACACGGCGAATCTGTGGGAGCCAGAATTAAGGCTGGATTGTAGGAGATCAAATACTAATTTTTTCTTTAGTGTTTTTTTTTATTTATTTATTTATTTTATTTCGAGCTGATATTTTGTCTCTTCATTCAAATGAAACTACCATAAAATTAGAGACTGTTCATTTCTTTGTAAGTGTGCAAACTTACCAATTCAGCAGGGGATCAAATAATTATTCCCCCTTCTGTATTGATACCTAGGGCTGTGCGATATGACCAAAATCTCATATCCCAATATAACAATTCTATCGTCCCGATAACGATATAAATCACAAAAATGTAACATTTTCTGTAAATTCTATGAATCTTTGCTGGAAGTGGAAGTGTTTCCAGCTGGGCGTCCTGTAGCTGGAGTCGAGTGTTTTAACCGATGCATGAAACTATACATTTTTAGACATTTAGACACCGTTTTCTTTGTGAGTATTTATTACACGGCGTGCTGCAGGGAAAAGCCTGTTCTAACGTTTGAGTCTAAGGTTTATTTTTTAGCACCTGGCGGCTCTTCTTTACTTCTCATCCGTAAATAATCTGCTCTTTCACGTGATTCAGTTTATTTTGAAAAGTCTCAACAGGATCTTGAGCTTTATTGTGAAAGGTTTGTGGAACATAAACAAGCGGACACGCGATGCTATTACCGTCGTTGTTGCTAACGACAACACATAAAAACAGGCGCTTGTCCGTCCGTAGTGTGGTTATATAAAATATAAGAGAAAGAGAGAACTTTAAGAAATGAATATAGCCACTGCAGTGACCATCAAAACGATGAAAAAATATTGCTTATTTTGCGACACTACGAAACAAACGATAGCGTAAAATGAAACGATAGACATTTTTATATCGTCATCCGATATATATCGTTATATCGAACAGCCCTATTGATACCTACTTTCAACCGCTTCCTTATCACAGCAGGGAGCTTTCAGTTTGGCTTTTTAATTTTTATTCGTTTTTTTGACACTACACAATCCCAAAGCAATAATCTTAAATTGTAGCCCTTGTCACAACTCCATAACTTTGCTTGGCAAACACAGACATTTTATGAAATCTATGGTATGTGGTATTTAATTTCTAAAGCAGCCCTGCCATTGTAACTCCCACTATTTCCCTCTTTAATAGAAAGACTTGACAAGAGAGTTCGGTGGGAGGAAGATGGAGCAGGGGTAGCCTGTGGTAATGACACAATGGGGATCAAAGGCAGCTCTGCATGGATCTACACAACCTGCAGCGCTCAGGAGGAAGGACACATGCTGAGGGGAAAACTGGTATCTTCACATCTTTTCAGTTTAGATACTTGATACTACTTGAAATGGTCAAACCCATGAGCACAGTTAGGTAAAAGAGGAAAGAATGAAATCAGAAACTTTTTGGAAGCAGAGTTTGCAGAATAGAAACTATTTACTTACAGAGAGACATGCATGCATGCATTCCAGACAAAAGAAAAACATCTGTTAAAAATAACAATGCTAATCCTCACAGTGTTTGCATTTACAAACTGCTGTTTCTATTGTGTAACACAATAAAAGAATCAACCAGCTTTTTTACTTACCAAACGCTCTGACATTGGGGTTTTGTCTGAGGCCGGTAGGTGTTGTTCCAAGGCCAGCACAATGCAGTTTGCTATAATAGTAGCCAAGATCATGTACTCAAATGGAGTGACAGTGTTAAGGAAGTCTTGTGAAAACTAGCAAACATTAAATCAAGACATAGAAACCTGACAAAAGTTGACACAAAGCCATTCCCCCCTTTACATTGGTAGGTAACAGCATTATGCATGAATAGAAAGTTTTGGCACTGGCACCAGACATCTCTTTCTGTTGAAATGATTGTGCTAGGTTATGTATCAGATTGGCTGGAGAGGAATACTGGAGAATATTCAAAGAAACAGAGTGCATGCACTTGAAGCTACAATTAAATTTCATAGCAGTTATTTTTTGTGGCTACCTCATCCATCAGTGATAAAGCTTTTAGCCTGCTTGTCATCATCTTTCTGTCATACCAAGAGAAATCAATGGAAGGTTAGACAACAGAGCAGGTAAAACAGCTACTAAGTGTCAACTTGGAAATGATGTATTAAGGAAGAAGAAATAGTTCATGAACTAATGTCCCTATCCATCAGGGTTTTATAGTAAGAATGAAGAGAACTGGGTAGATGATGAGTGAGTTTGTGGCAGAAATATATTCAAGGACTGACTCAGTACAGCAATCAGTGTGTTTTGTTTGTTTATTATTTCCTAACACAACACTTTTTTTAAGTTCCAAGTTCAGTTCCTAGCTCTGTTTCAATCATCTGGGCGGAGCAATGCTGACACACCGGCATTTTTGCTATCACTTCATAGGTCAACCAAAGCTATCCTTTTATGTTAACTGGTAATATTGCCACAGCAGATCATCTGCCTCCATCTCTTCCAACAACTAGCATTCTCCTGTGTTACACCATGTCTTCCTTCAATATATGCATAAAGCTTCTCTGTGGTCTCTCTCTTTCCCTGCTGCCTAGCAGCTTCATATTCAACATCCAATATATCTACTTCCATTGAAAATCTTAACTTGCTTAAGTCTCCCAACTCCAGCTCAGCTTACTGTGTTTTTGGCAGCACTACCATCTTGTAAATGTTCCCTTTCCCTCTTGCTGCTGCTATCACAATATTGGAAATGGGAAGCTAACGCTGCTTTAGGGAGAAGAGGAAGCACAGAAACTCCTTTATGCAGGAAGCACTCCATAATAAAATGACACAAATAATGTAAGTATAATCAGAAGAATAAAGGGCAAAATTGCGTCCCTGTATCTAGACTGGGTTCAGTCATTTGGTATTATGGGCTCAAATTTTGATATCTGTTTTTTTCATGTTTACATTTGTACTGTAAACAAAGTCAATGAAACGGTAATGGAAATTTTTATTCCATTATATATAACAGTTCTAATACAACAGAGTTCTATAATGAACTCATAAAATAAATGTAACTGTAGTCAGATACTGGGAAAATTTGTTTTAAAAACTACAGAGTAAAAATGTGATGTTGATAAAAAGCTTGCAGTGTATGTGGATTACATTTGAAATATAACCTTTGTTACATTGTTTGTTATAAATGCCATTTTTGTCATATTTTTAGAGCATTCTTTTGAACTGTGTGGGTTTTTTTTAATAGTTTGAATATGCACTACCTCCCATCTGCCAAACACCTAGCACTGCAATTCCTGTACCAAACTAACTGAAATAAGTTGTACTCCTTTCATTTAAATTTAATTGCATTACTTATTACAATTTAACAATGTAACCTTTTACATTACAAAACTAATCTTTCCAGCTTTGTTCTTACACGAGTTGAGGAAAACCTTTTCATGATCTGCAGACCTCAACTTGGTCACTTATAACAAACACTTCCAGTCAAATTTGTACACTAAAAATCAAGGATGACAACTCCTGATTATAATTGTGTGTATAGATGGTTACTTTCTCCATCTACACCCACAGAAAAATACAGTACAGTAAACTAAATATTTTCACGACGTGCCCCTTCAATATAGTCGTACTATTTTACTAGCACCTTACTAGAGAGCTATATCTATCTTCTAATACACTCCCTGATTTTTGCAAAAGCAAGACAACCCAAAGTGATCACCATTCTAAGTCTCCAGTGTGGTGGGAGCTTGGTGATGCATATCTGGTGATATGCAGCAGTTCTTCAGTGTTTAATTTAACGTCTGCTTTTTAAAAGAAATTAAATGCAGATTTGTACCGCTCATTTGGGTATCTCGCTCCCTACATTGCACTGCCATCGTGTTATTAGTGTACCCCTCACGGACGATACAGCTCGGCCAGTAGGAGAGGATCCTCAGGAGAGGGAGGAGACCGATGGATTCCAGCCACCAGGCCTCCAACTGCTTCGAACCACAGTAAATCCTCCTGCAGCGCACCAGGATAAATGGCTCACTAATGCACTGCGACATTAAAAATGATAAAAGAAAACTTTTATCATGCCAGAGGTTAACCAACCAGTGACTTACGCAATGGATACTATTCCACAACTAAATGTGAGTTAATTGCATGAACACTCATGCACATATACAGGTGTCTTTCCAGGGACTTTTCCTCAGAAAAAATCTAAATGCACACCAGTAAGAAATGATTTTGGTCAGCATACAAAGCTCAGCAGGTGGCATTCACTCACTGTGCACAACATCTACCAAACAGACATGAGCTGCTTTATAACCTGAAACCTGCTGCATTTCAGCGCTTGTTTGCTTTGTGTCACACCCATGCAGCGTGCCACCGCCTCACTGCTGAGGAAAGCCTGCAGATTGCTGAAGTTCAGTTCCCTGGACAGCACCATCTGCAGAGCACAGCATTCACCAGAAGACAAGAAAAGGATCTACCGAGAAGCCCATATAGTCATATCATCACACATAAACTTCAACTCTTACCTAGATGTGCTATATTATAAAAAATAAAAAAAAAACCTCATGACTACAGCATTTAGCAGCATGGGACTTGTGACCAACACTGGAAACAACCAGAGAGCCAGCTGTGCAAGTTTTACATTTTAGCTGAACGTATTGTTGCTTTCTTAACATATATTTATACTAATTGATAAACAGTATTCTAGATGCCGGCTTCTTCTGCCTCTAAATAAGGCCCCTTAAAATTTCCTGGGAGTTCGGCGTCAGGCATGCGGGTTTTATGCAGGACAGAGCGGCTTATCTGGGGGTTTACTGGGTTGTAAGGATATGGCCATTCGGTGATCTTTTTGGCATATTTCCGTATTACATTATCCTCGCTGAAGATGAACAAAGAGCGGTTGACGGTGAGGCAGTTCTGTTTGACTGGAATTGGGTTGTAAATGGCCATGGTCCTGGCTCTCTGGGCCATCGTCTGCTTGTACATCCTCTGGCCACCCGGAGGCCCCGGCTGCCGGCTGCCCCCCCTGGCAGGGGCCGCGGGGCAGCCGCCTCCATAGCGGCCGGACAGTTCGTCTTCAAATCGAGCCATTGCGGAATAGCGCAGACCTTGCTGGAGAAACCAAAACTGACACCAGAAAAAAAATAGAGAAGAAGCATCACCACACACACTGACGTCCCGTCCCCGTGCAGGTCCTTTGGGTGCGTGTGTCGGCCACGACCAGCAGAGTCAAACATTCACACACACACACAAAAAAACGAGCTGAGGGAGGCTCTTTTTCATCAGCCTCAGTCGGTTATTGCCTCACCTCCATGTTTTTACTCTCCGCGGCGTGGAATTGTTGCTTAAAGTTTAGACGCTCACATTCCATGATGCATCATTTTCATGGCGGACTGCCCACGTCCTCGCAGGTAGCTTTTAAACTGGCGTCAACGCTACAAGTTCATGCTAGAGGATGCGGAGACAACGGAACACCGTGTCTAAAAGACAGCCACCTCAAGACAAGATAATACAGCAGAGGGAAAAATCGCGAAATGTCACAGTGAGTAAACCTGTTTTCCACCAAATAATGTCTGTAAACAGCCGCATTTCTTTTCTTAATCACTGCTGACCGCTGTGACTTAAAAGCAGTCTTCGTTAAAGCACTTTGCCCCACGGAAGAAAAAACTGATGTAATTTCATCTGATCGTTCGTCGAGGAGAAATCACAGTGCAGCTGCTTGTTTCCATGAATTTGCGGTTAATGGGAATGTAGCTACCACTTTCTCTACTGTTCCTCAGACCCCCACGTGACCAACAAGACGCCAGCCAGTGGCTCCACCTGGGCGAGCCCTGTTACCATAGCAACAGGGAGGAGAACGAGCCACGGGTCAAGTTACACGGAATGAAAATGACTTCCGGCAAAATCAGAGCTTGTTTGTGGGCAGATCTGATTTCGGTTTTTGAAAATATTGCAACTAACCCAGCGAAAACTGATGTAACTGCGATATAAACAAAATTATGTCGGTTCGATTCCCTTCGAAAATCAAACAGTAAATAGGACGAAACGATTTCCGGTCAATATTTCCAAAGTAAACTCAAAGTTTCATTAAAAAAAAAAAAGATAAATGGCGTGTATTTGTATAGCGCTTTACTTAGTCCCTAAGGACCCCAAAGCCCTTTACACATTCAGTCATCCACCCATTGACACACACGTTCATACACTGATAATACAGTTATTCCAAATGTTGTCAGTGCATCTTCTGTTTACTGTAAAAATTTCCCCAGAAACGCCTAAGACTAAAACATCTCCCATATAGTGAGGGGTGTTATAGTATCTGACAAAAGTGAGATACTATAAACACCTCTCACATTTTTGTAAATATTTTATTCTATCTTTTCATGGGACAACACTAAAGATATGACACTTTGATACAATGAAAAGTAGTCAGTGTACAGCTTGTATAACACTGCATATTTGATGTCACCTCAAAATAACTCACCAATGTTCCCTCTAAGTTGCTCGCGTGCGCAATTGCGCACTGCTGGCACGGTCTGTGTTGCGCACAAACTAATCAAAGTGATGTCATGACAAAAATGAATGACAAACAAAACATTTTTTCTCCTTCATTTCTGTCAGGCAATGCTGTATGAAACTTTTCTCGCTGTTAGTATCATGGTTGCTAGGCAACCTGAACAGCGCTATGAAGGCTAGACCATCCCATTTCACAAGCCTCTCACTTCGTGCTTCTCGTACTTATAGTACACAGGTATGTAGTACGCGTAGTGCGCGTACTTCAAGCGTGCAGACCCTGAATTGGGACACAGCCAATGATGCGATTGACATTCGTATATACGCGGCTAGGACAGTGTCCTTATGTGCAGACACCGGTGTTTTAGCTAGCAAAGTGGGGTGGCTGATGTGGGGTGAAGCCACGTTAATGACAACGTGTACAACCATTGGAGATGTGAGCAGGACAGACGGAACAGTTGACGGAAAAAGTGTGGACTTTATACCAGTTTTTAAATTGTGTTTATAGGCCACGTAAAACCAGAGTTATGATAAAAAATATATGCAATGTTTGGTTTTCTTCCTGGATACTATCGTTGTTTATATTTACTGCGGAAGAAACGTTAAAAACGGTGTTTTATAAGGAAAACACTCTGGTTGTGTCCAAATTCATGGGCTGCATCCTCCTGAGGACCCGGCCTTCGCGGTCTACGTGGGCCGGGTCCTCAGAAGGTCGGGTAGGCCGGAAGTAAACGGCCGTGAAATTGGACGGTCTAGCCTTCTGATTAGCGTCACCGCTGTCTCAGTGGAGTTTAATAAACTCGGTCGTCTGCTCCTTGCTATCTAAAATATAACAGGACACTGGCGTAAATTCTCGACTGTCTCATACTTCTGTTTAATCAGTTTTCTGTTTGACGTTTAGTCAGCTGTGTAAAAACCAAGGAGGAGGGGGATTAATAAAGTTTTATTTTATCTAATCTTATCTAATAACTTTAATCTCAGCCAAACCGATTTACTCACGAACAAACAAAACACTGAAAAAAGCCCAACAATAACATTTTTAGGTTGTCTAAGTGACTTATATATTACGTTTAACCCGAGCAGCGAAAGTCCGCGGTGATGTGAAAATGATGTGCCGGGAGTTGTGCCGTTCTCGGCCGCATCAGTAACCCTCGAGCTCCCGGCTAGCTATCGAGCTGGTGGGTAGCAGACGCCTTCGAAAACGTCGACGCACTTTTGCAAATATGCGATATCTTGATAAACCGAGCAGATATTTGATGTTTACACAACTACTTCCTCGCCTGAAAATATGTTAAAAGTTTATTTTGTGACCCAGAAAGATTAGTATGAGTAATTTTAAAACTTAGTAGCGGCCGCCATTGTTGGAAACTGGAATTTGGCTGGGCCGTGCTATGAATTCTGGGATATGGTAGGCCACGAAGGACACACCCGACCCATCCTTAAAATTCGGGGAAAAGGAGGACGCATTTGTCGGCTACATTCGGAGGAGTCTACGAATTTGGACAGCCTTCGGCGCGTCGCTGTGACGTAATCGGTCTACAAATGCGGCCTCAGGAGGATGCAGCCCATGAATTTGGACACGACCTCTGCGCCTGTGAGCAAAAACAAACTCCTCCCCCAGCCTTTCCTATTGGTGGAAAAATGTACCATGTGGACCAATCAAAAAAAACGATATGGCAACATGGCATTTATTGTTTAGTCAAGGGGGGAAGTTTTAGGAGTGACGGCAGTGTTTTGAGATGTGAGAGATTTGTGACGTTTAGCGCAAATCTTGTGTAGTTAGTGTGTAATGTAGACAATGGTTTTGTTGTGTGTGTCAGAACAATGAGGCGACTACTGAGTGCTACAGGTGTTACAGGAGTGATACATCTTCTGCAGGCCTGGAGGAGGCCTGCAGGTATCAGGCTGTTGTTCTCCTTTATCTCATCGTGGACAGAAATTATGTTTTGGAGTGTCACAAATAACTTGTGTGGCACCAGATTTCATGCAGAACACGGGATTGTTCCGTAAATAGTTTGAAATGTTTATTTAAAAAACCCGCCTTGGCTGCATTTTTAGGTAAACAGCTGCAAAAAACTGTTGCTTGCAAAACTGAGTTACTTTTTTGAAGAAGTAACTATATAATTAATTGCCCAACATTGGTCATTATTTACTGTATTTTGCAGACAGAGAGTTACAGGATTCTCTCCCAGACCACAGACTCATACTCATAATACAAGTCAGAGCTTTATAACCAAATTTTTTTTTTTTAAATTTGTGTTTTCAAAATTGGAGTTCAAGTTATTTTTACTTCCAATAGTGTTAACATACTACGCAGGTCATGAACAAGATTTGTTTTAATTTTCATTGTAAGTGGGCTAAAGCATTTAATTAAAAGTAGTCTAACATAAATGTAAATGCTATCAGTTGATTATTTTAATAAACCATGTACCTTGGATAAATTCAATGGCGGCGTGACCACAGTGCACACATCTGCTGTTACTCACAGTGGTCCAAGTGTCCGCTCAGGAAGTTTGTGTGTTCGCTCAGACACATGAAAAATTAGAGGGAACATTACTCAACACACAGCCATTATTGCCTAAAAGTAAGTGAGTACACCCCTAAGTGAAAATGTCCAAAATGTGCTCAATTAGCCATTTTCCCTCCCTGGTGTCATGTGACTCGTTAGTGTTACAAGGTCTCAGGTGCAAATGGGGAACCGGTGTGTGTTGAATTTGGTGTTATTGCTCTCACACTTTCATACTGTTCACTGGAAGTTTAACATGGCACATCATGGCAAAGAATATACCCAGTACGCTGAAACTGAGCTGCAGCACGGTGGCCAAGGCCATACAGCGGTTTAACAGGACATGTTCCACTCAGAACAAACCTTGCCATGGTCGAAAAAAGTTGATTGCACACGCTCAGCGTCATATCCAAAGGTTGTCTTTTGAAAATAGATGCATGAGTGCTGCCAGCATTGCTGCAGAGGTTGAAGGCATGGAGGATCAGCCTGTCAGTGCTCAGACTATACCCCGCACACAGCATCACATGGCTGTCATCCCAGAAGGAAGCCTCTCCTAAAGATAATGCACAAAAAAGCTCGCAAACAATTTGCTGAAGACAAGTAGACTAAGGACAACCAGGTGAGGAGTACAAAGACAAGTGTGCCTTGCCTACAGTCAAGCATGGTGGTGGGATGTCATTGTTTGGGGCTGCATGAGTGCTGCTGGCACTAGGGAGCTAGGGCAGGGCAATTTGGGCAAAAATATTTATCAAGATATATAGTTTAAAATTTGCGATAACAATATAACTGACAATATAATTGACGCGAGACAAAATACTTTACAACTCTGCAACTTTATTAGTGCAAAAAAAAAAAAATCAATGTATTTTTACTTAAACAAGCAGCTGTTTTTTTTATGTGCATTAAAGCTACATAAAAAATTAACAGTGAAAATGCAAATTCCTTGCTGGCAGTTTAACCAAAAGGCATTTCCAGTGGAAATGGGCTGACATATCCTGAGCATAACCATGTATAATATCCACAAAACTTAAAAAGAGATTATACACACACAATACCATAATATTATGTTGAAGCACAGTACGTATCACTTTGCGAGGTTCCCGACTACGATAGCCGTAATGCTCCAACAATCCATTAAGCGGTGCAGCTTCGTAGCTTAGCAAAGTCGTACAAAAACATTTTTTACAGATTTTTGAGCACCGTGTACCAGATAAAATCGGTTAGAGGTCAGTAAGCACAACCAGAATTTATACATACGAATTATAAGGGGCACTGTCGATTTTTTTCAGAAAATCAAAGGATTTTAAGAGCAACTTATTTTCCGAAAAACACGGTAATAACAACAGCCCGCTTGAATGCTCTACCAAAAATTGTACTTTGGTGTGTATCTGACGGACGAAAGCCAAACCAGTTCCCTTTCAGTCGATTCACTCGGTACAACACATAAGTATGGGATATCACGCCCTCGCGTGTCCTGGCTGAAGAAACCTTTATTCACGCCTTTAAGGCAGATGACGTGTGATGACACGCGCACGGCCCCGCCTGCACATATAGCCGCTGTCATCACAGTCATCCTTCAGTTCTTACCAGTGTTGGGTAAGTTACTTTAAAATAGTAACTTAGTTACATTACTAGTTACTTCTCTCAAAAGTAACTCAGTTACGTCAAGTTACTCGTTACTTTCAAAGTAACTAGTTACTAGGGAAAGTAACTTTGGTTTTACTCAGAATTCTCTTGTTAATGTGTTGCTTCCATAACTTTGCCAGTCTTCTAGCTTGCTTACTTGGCACAAGTGCACTGGGACACCTACCAATAGAAAGGAAAAGATAATGTGCATATTTCCACGAGAGAAATCCCACGCCTGGACCGTCATTGACTGCTGCCATGATTCTAGCCTACGTCACAGCGTCATGTGTGCCTTTTACATCCAACACAAAAACTGCAGTCGTGGTGCTTTCGATTGTACTCAGAACTCGGAAATTCTGCCTTCTGAATAAGAAGATGTAGGTAACACCAGACTGAAGATGAGCTGCATACAGGGCTGGACTGGGACAGAAAATTGGCCCGGGCATTTGGCCCACCATTATAGGAAAAATCATAAAGCCTTTGAATGAAAATAAACACTGTTGTGACAGTGATGTACACTGTTCTGATGGTATATATGCATCAATCTATCAATCGTTTGTTGTAAGATTCAGATAATTATTTTTTAAAAGCTAGACATTTTAAATGGGAATAAGAAAGAAAAGTATTTCTTTGTGCCCCCCTCTCCCTGTTAATGCCCTACATGGACCCCTGGCAACACTTTGCTAGATCCGCCCCTGCACAGTTACCAGCTGTCAGCTACTCAGAAAAGGATCCTGGTGTTATTTGTCTCTCAGAAACAGCTCATAACTTCAACTCATTCCTGTCACCTAAAAGGTAAACCTGTTTCTCCGTCACAGCTCTGATGATTCAGTAAGGACATCTCCTGGTTTCATCTTCATGTTTCCCTCTCACCAGATAACCAAACCATATCATGACCAGCAGCTTTTTTGCAGCTGTGGCTCCAGCAAACATCAGCTGATACTAGAAATTAATATTAAATAAATTCTAACAACAGCTGATCAAGCTTAAAAGTGCTGCTGTTGTTTAGCGCGACATCCACTGGTTTCCTCTAACTCCAGCTTTGTGCCTTTTTCATTGTAGCTGAATTACGGGACAAACTGTTCCTTTTCACCTCAATAAGAAACGCGTAATATTTTCTCTGAATACCAGACGGGACGGTTGGCAACTCTAATAACTTATGAACAAAATAAAGTTCAACATCATTAACTTCATAGCACCCACCCAGCTGTATAGAAACTCCGTCATGCTAGCTAGCACGCAGTACGGAAAAAGTCAGCATAACGAAAATAAACTCCACCTAAACTTGGTTTATATCTGACCCAGAGAGACTGCAGGTCATAACTTCTTACCTGAAGTTCAGTTCACACTTGGACCGGCGGCCGCATCGGGTCTCTTTTCCTTCTGCGTCCCCTTTCCTTCATCCACCTGCTGGCCTCCACCACTTGCTAATGTTACTGAATCTGTGGAAGCTCCGCGATAGCCACCACACGAAGTAACGAGTAACGACCCTATCTAAATCCCAGTAACGACTAACGCGCTCCTGATTTTGGCATAATAACTAGTTACCGTGCTTGTTACCACAATAATAACGTAGTTACTGTAACGCGTTACTTAATAACGCGTTAGTCCCAACACTGGTTCTTACGCTCTTCACCTCGCTGAGAACACCTCTGCTGAGTTGGGCTAGCTAGCTGCTGCTAGTTAGCTCCGTTGTTTGCCGACTTGAACTTAGCTTAACTGCCCCTGTTGGTGTTAGCCTCCACAGGCTAACACCAGGTTGGTGTGTAGGCTGCCTGCGGAGAGCTAATGTCAAGTTTTTCCTGTGCAGCGTTTCGCTTTGCGTTTTGGAATGAAATCTTCTGTTCGCCCCTGTCCTCAGGGATGCGGTTCCTCTTTGGACGACAGCGACCAGCACGATGCCTGCCCTGTCTGCCTGGGGATCGTCCACGCTAGGAGAGCGTTGACGGAGCCCGAAGCCTGTGCTCCGGTGCTCGACCCTGGAAAGACGGGTGACGTTTGTGGAAAAAGTGCTGGGACGCTCGGCTGTCGCACGGCATGACCCTCTCCTTTCCGAGTCTGGAGCCCCGTCTTCGTCCGAGTCCGAAGATGAGGATTTTCCGATCTATGTCCCCGCAATTAGCTGGGCTGACGACATGGAATATGTTGACGGGTTAGCCGATGACGAGCCGGAACCATGCAGGAGCGCTGACGGGCTTCAGCCTGGGTTGAAGCCCGCCAGCGCTCCCCAGGAAGACGACGACGTGCTGGACATCGGCCTGGACATCCATGGTTTGTCGGAGGATGAGCAGGAGAGCTCATTGTCGGCCCAATGTGCCGCCGCTGCTGCAACAGTCGGCCACAATGACAGCTCTCTTTTCTCCCTGTTTTGCCGTGCTGCTGAGAAGCTGCAGGTGGACTGGCCCTCTCCTCCACCAGCTCAGAAGCCGTTGCAGTTCACGGATTTTTTCCTCCCACCGGAGCCCGCAACGGCCAAAAACTGCCTTCCCATGTTCCCAGACTTTCTCTGCGAGCTAACAGCATCATGGGACAAACCTCTGTCTATCCGCGTCACTGTGCCTGGCTATGGACAGTACATGGAATTGGACGGCGCCGAGGGGGCTGGCTTAGCTAACCCACCCCTTATGGAGCCGTCTCTGGCTGCTTATCTGGCCCCGTCCCATAACCATGGTGTTGGCGGCCCCGCAACTCTTCCGTCCAAGCACTGCAGATTCTCTGCTTCGCAGCTGGAGAAGATTTATCAGGCTCAGGCCGGCACTGCTCGCACCATGAGCTCCATCACCATGCTCCAGACGTACCAGGCAATATGCCTGGCGGAGTTCGGATCGCTGGTTCCTGATGACAGCCTGCTGGCACCTCTTCTTAACGAGGTCAGAGTTGCCACAGATCACATCCTCCGTGCGTCTCGCTGTGCAGCGCTCTCCCTGGGCAGAGGCATGGCTTCGACAGTAGTGGCGCAGAGACACCTGTGGCTGACCCTCTCTGACGTCCCGGATAGGGACAGAGCTGTATATCTGGACGCACCAGTGTCTGCGGCTGGGTTATTCGGACATTCACTTGAAGCCAATCAGGCTAGATTCGATCTGGGGAAGAAGCAGACGGAAGCTCTCCACGACATCATCCCCAAACGTCAGCCCAAGCCCAAGCCCGCAGTTAGCTCTCACAGGCCCGCCGCTCCTCTGCCGACTGGCAAGAGACTGGCGCCCACTGCTCAAGTGGGTGAGCCGCCAGCGAGAGCACATCCTCCGGCCCGAGCTCCACGCCAGTCGGCCTGGAGGAAAGGTCCACCCTCGGGCCCCCGGCGGGACCTGATGCCCAGGAGGAAGAAGCCTTAGCCCTCCTAGCTGTGGTTTCAAGTGGTGGGTCCAGCAGCAGGGAGACGCTGCTTTTACCCCTCTGTTGCCGCCCAAGAGGTGCCGCTTAAGTTCTATTCAGGTTGTCAGCCCCAGAAGGCGCTGCACTTTCCTAACACTGTCTCCCAAGCACAAAACCCCTGCACACAAAATGCCTCAGGTGTGCAGTAGTACTACATCGAGTGTTCCCGCTGTTTTTCATTGTTGTGCCCCAGAAAAGGTGCCTCCAACAAAAGGTATGAATGTACAGTACATGTTTCCATGTTACAATCAATAAAGAGTGTTGTTTATTCTCAAACAATCACAAATGCTCACCCTGCAGGCAGAATGAGCCAGGTCAGGCAGGTGATGCAGTCCCCTGCAGACACACTGGGGGGCGACAACAGTTGTTTAAGGTGCAGTTCATGTGGAAGCCACCGGAGGGTGGTGTAGAGATATAATAAAAAAAGTGATGGCTAAAACCTAAGACTGTGTCATGTCTGCTCCCTGAAGTAATATTGTAACATGGTGTCAGAAGTGAACTGATAAGGCTATACAAGAGTGTTGCACACATGGAAGGGCTTTCTACTTTTTTCACCCGTGTCTGGGGACCCAGAGCAGAGATCCTTTGTTTACAGTAAGGATCAGCTGTTAGCGCTGAGTCCTGCAGCGGTACTGCCGGCGGACAGACCCGATATTCCCAGCGAGCTGAGGAGGAAAAGACGGGGGTGTCGTGCTGGGAAGGAGCGCCGTCGCCCGAGAAGGAGACGTTATCGACCATCTCTTCCTTCTGTAATTATTGGAAACGTAAGATCTTTGCCCAATAAGATGGATGAGCTCATGTCGCTAACCTGGTCACAGAGGGAGTACCGGCAATGTAGCATCATGATGCTAACGGAGTCGTGGCTAACATCGCTAACTCCGGACACAAGCGTGACACTACCGGGATTCCAGCTGCTGCGAGCGGACAGGACCAGAGACAGCGGTAAGAGGAAAGGAGGGGGACTGGCAGTTTTTGTGAACGACAGATGGTGTAACCCTGGGCACATCACTGTAAAAGAGCAACTCTGCAGCAGAGACATTGAGCTGTTAGCCGTTAGCATGCGTCCGTACTACCTGCCCCGGGAGTTCTCGCATGTTATCGCGATAACAGCGTATGTCCCCCCCTCGGCCAACGCGGATGCAGCCTGTGACTCTCTCCACTCTGTGGTCAGCAGACTGCAAACACAATCACCGAGAGCCCTTCTCATAATATCAGGGGACTTCAATCATGCCTCACTGGACTCCACACTGCCCACCTTCACCCAGTATGTGACCTGCCCAACCAGAGTCAATAAAACACTGGACTTACAGATGAGGCATACAGTTCATCACCTCTCCCTCCCCTGGGCAGATCTGATCACAACCTGGTGCACCTTGTCCCTGTGTATGAGCCCTTAGTGCGCAGGGAGCCACCAGCCACCCGCACAGTACAGAGATGGTCAGAGGAGAGCGAGGAGGCTCTTAAGGATTGTTTTGAGTCGACTGTGTGGGAGGTGATTTGTGATGACCACGGTGAGGACATCGACAGCCTTACTACATGCATTACTGACTATATAAACTTCTGTGTGGATAACACTGTACCTACCAGGACTGTACGGTGTTTCTCCAACAACAAACCTTGGATTACCCCAGAAATTAAAACCGTCCTCAAGCAGAAGAGGAGGGCCTTCAAATCCAGAGACAAAGAGGAGTTGAAAAGGGTGCAGAGAGAGCTGAGGGGACTGATAAGGAATGGGAAGGAGAGCTACAGGCAGAAGATGGAGAACCAGCTTCAACAAAATAGAATAGAATAGAATAGAATTCAACTTTATTGTCATTGCACATGCACAGGTACAGGGCAACGAAATGCAGTTTGCATCCACCCAGAAGTGCTTTAGTGATATAGATATATTACAATATATATTAGCAATAATATAGATATGTGAGTATATTACAGAAATGGGTCTATTATGGTATGTTATAATGTACACGGTATGAAGTATGTTGTGAATATTCTATAACTATAAGTATGTACAGGCTGTAGTGAGTACAAGCTATGTACAGGATATGAACAGGATATAAATATGAAAAACTATACAGAATATGAAATAAATAACTTTACAGAATCTGGGATATACAGCTATACAGAAATGGGAACTATGCAAGTTGTAAACAGTTGTAGGATTAAAGATTATCGAATGTACAGAATGATTATTTACACAGAGCTATACAGTAGTGCAGTTAAGATAAGTGAGGGTGTAGATAGTTTCTACAGAGGCTATATAAAGTGCTAGTGGTTGTGAGTGGTGGTTCAGTCCATGTTATTATTGTGTTTGAGGGTACAGTTGTCCATTGTGGGTGTGTGTATGTTCAGTCCATGAGTTTAACGTGGGTCAGATGTCAGGAGGCAGAGTTCAGGAGTCTGACAGCTGTGGGGAAGAAGCTGTTCCGGTACCTGGTGGTCTTAGTCCGGAGGCTCCTGTGGCGCCTCCCAGAGGGCAGGAGGGTGAAGAGTCCATGTGATGGGTGACTGGGGTCTTTGATGATTTTCCCAGCCCTTTTCAGACACCGCTTCCTGTAGATGTCTTTTATGGCAGGAAGTGGTGCTCCGGCGATGCGCTGGGCAGTTTTCACGACCCTCTGCAACGCCTTCCGGTCCAAGGCAGAGCAGTTCCCGTACCAGACTGTTATACAGTTGGTCAGGATGCTCTCGATGGTGCAGCGATAGAAGTTCACCAGGATGTCTGAGGACAGGTGGTTCTTCCTCAGAGTCCTCAAGAAGAAGAGGCGCTGGTGAGCCTTCTTGACCAGCTTGGAGCAGTTGGTCGTCCAGGTGAGATCCTCGGAGATGTGGACTCCCAGGAACTTGAAGCTGCTCACACGCTCCACAGCCGTCCCCTTAATGTGGATGGGTGGATGTGGGTCAGCATTCCTCCTGTAGTCCACGATGAGCTCCTTGGTCTTCTCGGTGTTAAGCAGCAGGTTGTTTCTGTCGCACCACTCAGCCAGACGATCCACCTCCTCCCTGTAGGCGGCCTCATCGTTGTCACTGATGAGGCCAATCACCGTGGTGTCATCTGCAAACTACAACAAAACAACGTTGGTGAAGTCTGGAGAGGCCTCAGAACCATCTCGGGCCACAAACAGCAGAACTCTCTGCCTGGGAGGGATGTGAGATGGGCAAATGAACTGAATCATTTCTTCAACAGATTTGACTCAGCCATGAGGCAGTCTGCAACATCGGCTGCAGACTCACCCACCCCCACTGCTGCTGTTCCACCTCAGACACTTCACACCTCCTCTATTCACCCTGCTCACTCCCCCCCACCCCCAACAACAGCATCCAATACACACTCAACACAAGGCTCCAGCCTGTCTCTCTCAACCACCCAGGTTAGGAGGGAACTGAGGAGGATTAATGGCAAGAAGGCAGCGGGTCCAGATGGCATCAGAATCAGAATCAGAATGGGTTTATTGCCAGATGTTGAGGTTTACAACATTAGGAAATTGCTGCGGTGCTTCAGTGCAGACAATAAGAATTAAAGTGCTATGTAGAAAGAAAGATATGTGCATGAGATATACATGAGATATATACATGAGAATAAGAATTATGAGTGCTACGTAGAAAGATATATACATGAGTGCAGGTGGTGATCAGTGCCAAACATATATACATGAGAATAAGAATTAAGAGTGCTACGTTGAAAGATATATACATGAGTGCAGGTGGTGATCAGTGCCAGACATGAAATGATGCAGTGACACAGCGTAGGGTCATGTGTTAGTGGCGGGGACAGTCATGTGGTTATTGTTCATGTGTCCAACAGCAGAGGGGAAGAAACTGTTCTTGTGGCGAGAGGTTCTGGTGCGAATGGACCGGAGCCTGCTGCCTGAGGGGAGCAGGTCAAACAGACTGTGTCCAGGGTGAGAAGGATCAGCTCGAGGGTCGTCAGGTCCTGCGCGGACCAACTGTGTGGGGTGATGGAGCACCTCTTCAACCTGAGCCTGAGGTTGGGAAGAGTCCCACAGCTCTGGAAAACCTCCTGTGTTGTACCAGTGCCAAAGACTTCACGCCCCAAGGACCTCAACAGCTATAGGCCGGTGGCTCTGACATCCCACCTGATGAAGACCCTGGAGCGGTTGGTCCTGGCTCAGCTTCGGCGCCTAATAAGCTCATCACTGGACCCACTTCAGTTTGCCTACCAGCCTGGCATTGGAGCGGATGATGCCGTCATTCACCTCCTACATCGTTCCCTCGCTCACCTGGAGACCGCTGGAAGCACTGTGAGAATCATGTTCTTTGATTTCTCCAGTGCCTTCAACACCATTCTTCCCTCGGTTCTAAAGGACAAGCTGGTGAACTCTGGAGTGGACCATCACCTCACTACCTGGATCCTGGACTACCTCACCGACCGACCACAGTATGTGAGGACTCAGGGCTGTGTGTCGGACAGGGTCGTCTGCAGTACGGGGGCCCCACAGGGAACGGTTCTGGCTCCGTTCCTCTTCACCATCTACACTGCAGACTTCTCCCACAATTCCACCCAGTGCTTCCTGCAGAAGTTCTCTGATGACTCTGCAATAGTCGGCCTCATCACTGATGGGGACGACAAGGAGTACAGAGGTCTGACCCAAGACTTTGTGGACTGGTGCCAGCTGAACTACCTCCAGATCAACGCCAGTAAAACCAAGGAACTGGTGGTAGACTTCCGCAGGCACAAGCATTCTCCACTGCAACCACTGAACATCCAAGGTATGGACATTGAGGCTGTGGACAGCTACAGGTACCTTGGTGTTCATCTGAACAATAGACTGGACTGGACTCATAACTCAGACGCCCTCTACAGGAAAGGGCAGAGCAGGCTGTACCTGCTGCGGAGACTCAGGTCGTTTGGAGTGGAGGGCCCACTCCTGAAGAAATTCTATGACTCTGTTGTGGCTTCTGCTATCTTTTATGGCGTGGTCTGCTGGGGCGGCAGCATCTCTGCTGGGGACAGGAAGAGACTGAACAGGGTGATCCGAAGGGCCAGCTCTGTTCTAGGATGCCCTCTGGACCCAGTGGAGGTGGTGAGTGACAGGAGAACGGCGGCTAAGCTGTCATCCCTGATGGACAACATCTCCCACCCCATGCAGCAGACTGTGACAGCACTGAGCAGCTCCTTCAGTGGGAGACTGCGGCACCCACGGTATGGGACGGAGAGATTTCGCAGGTCTTTCCTCCCCACTGCTGTCAGACTCCATAATAAAGACTTTAACTGATCAAGCACACACATCCATACATATGCAATAATACTAAGTGCAATAATCCTTTCTGTCATCGTTGTATTTTTACTCAGTTGTATATAGTATTTGTATTCTATTTTTATCTTATTGTATATTTATTTTATTTTATTCTACTGTATATAGTATTTTATTTTATTCTATTCTGTACAGTTGTGTACTGTATTTATTCTTATTGTATTCTAATTTTTGCCTCATAACTTTTGCACTGTCCACTTCCTGCTGTGACAAAACAAATTTCCCACGTGTGGGACTAATAAAGGTTATCTTATCTTATCTTATCTTATCTTATCTTAAGCCGCCAGCTGGACTTGATTTGCTGCAAGGGAACCTCTCGGAAAATTGGAGACTGTTTCGGCAACTGTTTCGGCAACTGTTTCGGCAACGGTTTCGCCAACGGTTCGAGCTGTATCTCGCGGCTACAGGAGGTGCTAGCAAGCCACCCAAGGTACAGTCTTCACTATTTCTTCACGTTGCTGGAGAGGAGGCGGTTGAAGTGTACAATACCTTCACGTTTGCGGAAAATGGTGATGAGCATAAGCTGATGAAAATAATGGAGAAATTTGAGGAAGAACATAAGAAGAAGAACATAACCTATGAAAGGTTTTTCACATGTGTGCAAGGGGATATGCCAATTAGCCAGTACACGGAGTCACAGAGCCAAGTCATGTGAATTTGGACAACTGCAAGAATCCCTCATTAGAGATCGCGTAGTGTGTGGAATTACATCGGATGCAATGAGAGAAAGGCTGTTAAGAGGAGATGACATTACTCTCGAAAAAGTAGTTCAGCTTTGCATTGCATCTGAGACCACAAAAGCTCAAATCAAGCATGATGAGGATCACAATGCTCAAGTCTCTGCACATGAAAGTAAAGACGTAGATGCAGTGAAAAAAGACAGACAAAGTAAGATGAAACCGAACGACAAAGACCAAGCAAGCATGTTTAATTGCAAACGATGTGGAACTAAGCATGCATCACGGCAACGCCCTGCTTATGGCAAACAGTGTAAGAACTGCAGGAAAATGAATCACTTTGCCAGAATGTGTAGATTGAGAAAAGTGCACACTGTCGCCGATGAAGCCACGGATCAGCAGGCAAGTCTGTTCATTGGGGCTGTAAATGAAAAAACACAGACACGAACAGATGAATGGACTGTAGAAATAAAAGTTGGCCACAAACCTGTGAAATTCAAACTTGATACTGGTGCGCAAGCCAATGTGGTTCCATACAGTCTACTACGAAGAATCCGGTTGTTCAGTCTGACGTCACTAGCAGTGTCTGGGTCTAAACTCCGCTGCAGGTCCATATATCGAACGATCACTATGGCATTACTGAGAGTTGAAAAACTGTCTAAAGTCTTTCATCTTTAATAAAATGATCAGCGTTCTGCTCTACCAGGTGTAACAATTGAGTTTAACATCCAGGCATCCATGAAAACGGAATTTATGACATTTAACGGAGTTAGAAGTTAGCAGGGAGTTAGCTCGCTAGCTTCTATCTAAATACAATATAGCATGTCCTGACTGCGGGGTTTTGGAAACAAATTAAAACGTACAGCTCTGTTATCACTTCCAGCATAAATGAATACAGAAAACTAAACAGCAGTGACGTTTGTAGGGTTACTGAAGTTGGGCTAGCTGGTATATAATGATGTGCTACGTGACCGCTAGCGACACAGCTATGTTAGTATTTTATTTTAGTATTTATTTATTTATTGTCATTGTCAAGAACAATGAAATTGCGTTTGGGGCTTCCATACAATAATATAAACAAGCTAACCTTTTTTCCACTCGATAAAAGTTACCGTGAGTGTTCTCGGTGGTCAGGAACAAATGTAATCGCATGGCAGGATGCTGTAAAAGGACCAAACTTCAGCCAGGAGAACAACTGAGATAATCCATCCATAATACGAGGTTAGTCATTCATATACTGCTGCATGGGCTGGGCTGTAGCTACATCCTAAGGTTTTAAAAACTGAGCTTAAATAAATGATTAGCGGTAATAAAAGCCGAGGGAGGTCAACAGTGATCACTGACTGTTTTAGGAGCTTTTTGAGATCAAATAGAAGAAAATACATAACATTAAACATGTTAACAACACAAAAGCCATATTAAACGCAGACTACTTTAGACCCGGAAGTAGGATTCGTCGCGTCATCACTGAACAACCGGATAGGAAATAAGCAAATGCTTAGACCCACAAATGTCAGGTTGTCAACATATACCGGAGACAAAATAGCAGTTAAAGGAAAGTGCACTTGGGGAGTGAAATACAAAAAGAAAAGTTTTGTTTTGGAGTTCATTGTCATAAAATCAGAAACCAAGCCAATTCTGGGAATTCAAACGTGAAGAAATGGGACTCATCAAGAGAGTGATGGCACTGAATAAAAGTGATGAAATGGACATCTTCAAAGAATTTGCTGATGTGTCTGAGGGCATAGGTTGCCTTGAGCGAGAACACACCATTCAAATTAATGATAGCGTGGCACCAAAAGTTCATCCACCGAGAAAAATCCCTGTCACTTTGAGAGAAAATCTCAAAGTAGAACTGGACAGAATGGAAAAAATGGAGGTGATTACAAAAATTGAAGAGCCTACCCAGTGGGTGAATCCAATCGTCATTGTGGAAAAGGCTACTGGACGACTGAGAGTCTGCCTTGAGCCACGTGATCTCAATACAGCAGTCATGAGAGAGCACTACCAGTTGCCAACAGTTGAAGAGATAACGAGCCGACTGGCAAAGGCCAAATACTTCACTGTGCTGGACGCAAGCTCAGGATTTTGGCAACTTAAATTGGATGAATCCAGCTCTCGTCTCTGTACATTCAACACACCTTTTGGTCGTTACAGATTCCTTCGCCTGCCTTTTGGAATTAATTCAGCTCCAGAAGTATTCCACAGGACAGTGAGGCAGCTGTTTGAGGGGATTGATGGCGTCGAGACGTACATAGACGACCTTTTGATCTGGGGAGAGACTAAAGTACAGCATGACGACAGACTGAGGCAAGTGCTTGAGAGAGCAAGAGCAAAAAAATTTATGCTGAACAAGGACAAATGCAAGGTAGGCCTGGAGGAAATTAAATACCTTGGCCACATCTTCTCGGCAGATGGTTTGAAACCAGATCAGAGCAAGATAGAGGCAGTAAAGAAAATGCCTACACCAGAGTGCAAAAAAGATGTGGAGCGATTTCTGGGTATGGTAACATACCTAGCAAAGTTCATTCCAAACATGTCACAACACACAGAGCCATTACGCGGCCTTACCAGAGATGATGCTGCATGGCAGTGGGAAGGTGAGCATCAGCACGCGTTCAACAAATTGGAAACAATTCTTACTGAAACTCCTGTGCTCAGATACTATGATGTACAGTTTCCAGTAACACTATCTGTCGATGCTTCTAAAAGTGGACTCGGTACTGTCTTACTACAAGAGGGCAAGCCAGTTGCTTATGCATCACGCTCATTAACAGAGACTGAACAGCGTTATGCACAAATAGAAAAGGAGATGTTGGCAATTGTGTTTGGTGCAGAGCGTTTACATCAGTACGTGTATGGAAGAGAAGTGAACGTGGAGTCAGATCACAAACCACTAGAAGTGATAATGAAAAAGCCAAGTACAGTACAAGCCAGGAAGTGAAACGTACATCGCAGACACATTATCTAGAGCATACAGGGAGTGCAGAATTATTAGGCAAATGAGTATTTTGTCCACATCATCCTCTTCATGCATGTTGTCTTACTCCAAGCTGTATAGGCTCGAAAGCCTACTACCAATTAAGCATGTTAGGTGATGTGCATCTCTGTAATGAGAAGGGGTGTGGTCTAATGACATCAACACCCTATATCAGGTGTGCATAATTATTAGGCAACTTCCTTTCCTTTGGCAAAATGGGTCAAAAGGAGGACTTGACAGGCTCAGAAAAGTCAAAAATAGTGAGATATCTTGCAGAGGGATGCAGCAGTCTCAAAATTGCAAAGCTTCTGAAGCGTGATCATCGAACAATCAAGCGTTTCATTCAAAATAGTCAACAGGGTCACAAGAAGCGTGTGGAAAAACCAAGGTGCAAAATAACTAGGGATGGGTACCGGTGTCCGGTGCCATGATGGCACCGGTTCTGACATAAACGGTAGTAACCAGACCGAAAAGCAGCGCACATTTCTGTGCTTTATTTCGGTGCTTTATTTCGGTGCTTTTTTTTCCTGAGCTGTGATACACTTTAGATTCTAGCCAATCATTTTACGTTTCCGAGGATAGTAGGCGGGGCAAGGTACGTACGTTCTGTTAGAGCAGAGCTACAGATTAAAAATGTCCAAGGCGAAGCGGTCAAAAGTCTGGCTGTACTTCACAGCAAAATATGCAAACTCAGCAGCCTGCAACAAGTGCTTTAAGCTGATACTGTGATACTGTCAAAGGAGGTAACACCTCAAATCCGATGAAACACCTGGCGACGCATAGCGTTTTTTTTAAAAGCCCAGAAATGCGCCGTATTTGATAGCTTGCTGCGAGACCTCACACCGAGCACATCTACTGCGGGTGGGTTGCCTGTTATGCAACATCCCCCAAAAACATGAAGAGGAGAGTCCTGGCCCCTAGCCCTGCCAGTGTAGCAGAAATGATGACGGATGATGGTGGCAGCAGCCGTTCTTCTCTGCGTGAGTAGCTAATTTACATTGAGTAGGCTAACCACGTTATTACATTAATGCATGTAAGGTGAACTAGCAAACATCATCATAGCTACATGCGGCTGTCCTCTTGTTTGATGGCAGATACTCCCTTCACCCTGGCTAAAAAGTCTAAAATGACCAAAGAAAAAGTGGAAAACAGTTAAACATGAGAGGTTTAGGACAAAGTTTGTGTTTTTTCCATTGTTTAAGCACTGCTTCCAGCCAAGAGTGATACCATATATGCCCCATAGCTGCAGAAAAGGCTAACATTGTTATATTTTTACAAAAAACAGCTGAACATGAGAGGTTTTTGGACCAATTTTGTGTTCTCCATTCTTTAAGCACCGGTTTGAGCACCGTTTGAGCACCGGCACCGTTTCAAAAGTACCGATTTGGCACCAGTATCGGATAAAACCTAAACGATACCCATCCCTAAAAATAACTGACCATGAACTGAGAAAAGTCAAGCGTGCAGCTGCCAAGATGCCACTTGCCACCAGTTTGGCCATATTTCAGAGCTGCAACATCACTGGAGTGCCCAAAAGCACAAGGTGTGCAATACTCAGAGACATGGCCAAGGTAAGAAAGGCTGAAAGACGACCACCACTGAACAAGACACACAAGCTGAAACGTCAAGACTGGGCCAAGAATTATCTCAAGACTGATTTTTCTAAGGTTTTATGGACTGATGAAATGAGAGTGAGTCTTGATGGGCCAGATGGATGGGCCCATGGCTGGATTGGTAAAGGGCAGAGAGCTCCAGTCCGACTCAGACGCCAGCAAGGTGGAGGTGGAGTACTGGTTTGGGCTGGTATCATCAAAGATGAGCTTGTGGGGCCTTTTCGGCTTGAGGATGGAGTCAAGCTCAACTCCCAGTCCTACTGCCAGTTTCTGGAAGACACCTTCTTCAAGCAGTGGTACAGGAAGAAGTCTGCATCCTTCAAGAAAAACATGATTTTCATGCAGGACAATGTTCCATCACACGCGTCCAAGTACTCCACAGCGTGGCTGGCAAGAAAGGGTATAAAAGAAGAAAAACTAATGACATGGCCACCTTGTTCACCTGATCTGAACCCCATTGAGAACCTGTGGTCCATCATCAAATGTGAGATTTACAAGGAGGGAAAACAGTACACCCCTCTGAACAGGGTCTTGGAGGCTGTGGTTGCTGCTGTACGCAATGTTGATGGTGAACAGATCAAAACACTGACAGAATCCATGGATGGCAGGCTTTTGAGTGTCCTTGCAAAGAAAGGTGGCTATATTGGTCGCTGATTTGTTTTTGTTTTGTTTTTGAATGTCAGAAATGTATATTTGTGAATGTGGAGATGTTATATTGGTGTCACTGGTAAAAATAAATAATTGAAATGGGTATATATTTGTTTTTTGTTAAGTTGCCTAATAATTATGCACAGTAATAGTCACCTGCACACACAGATATCCCCCTAAAATAGCTAAAACTGAAAACAAACTAAAACTACTACTTCCAAAAACATTCAGCTTTGATATTAATGAGTTTTTTGGGTTCATTGAGAACATGGTTGTTGTTCAATAATAACATTATTCCTCGAAAATACAACTTGCCTAATAATTCTGCACTCCCTGTATTTGCCAGTGACCAGCTCATCTGATAATGAGATAGAAGACCAGGTGCACATGGTAATTTCCAACTTAACCTGTGACAAGTGCAAAACTAGAGGAATTCAGACAGGAAACAAGGAATGATATGACACTGACTAAACTTACAGAGGCAGTTCTGGATGGATGGCCAGAAGCAAGAAACCAAGCTGCAACAGAAATCCAAGCATATTGGAATTACAGGGAACAAATTTCAGTAGTGGATGGAGTTCTGTTCAAAGGAGAACAGCTTATTGTTCCTGTAGCACTGAGAGCAGAAATGCTAAAGCACATTCACGAGGGTCACTTGGGTATTGAAAGCTGCAGAGAAGTACTCTTTCGGCCTGGAATGTCACAGAGTATCACAGAGATGTGTGCAGTACTCACCAGAAACGACAGAACAAAGAGCCACTACATCCACATAGTGTTCCAGAAAGACCCTGGCAGAAGATAGGTGTGGACCTATTTATCTTTGACCAGCAGGAATATCTCCTCTTAGTGGATTACTATTCGAAGTTCATTGAGGTTGAGTGGCTGAAGTCGGACACAAGAAGTGCAACAGTTATCACTCATCTTAAGTCACAATTTGCCAGACACGGAATTCCTGAAACAGTGATTTCAGACAACGGACCAGAGTTCAGCTCCCGTGAATTCCAAGACTTTGCAAAAGAGTGGGAGTTTTGTCACAACTCTATGAGCCCCCACCATGCACAGTCAAACTGAATGGCAGAGAGAGGAGTACAAACAGTGAAACTCTTGTTAAAAAAGGCAAAAGCCAAGGGGAATGACCCGTATCCATCATTAATGAATCTGAGGAGTACACCGTTGGAGGACATTGGAGCGTCACCAGCCCAGCTGCTAATGGGTCGACGCATAAGGACAAGACTTCCAACAACATCGCAAAGATTGAAACCCCACATGGTCACTAAGACAGTGCAGCGGTTGTTAGAAACAAGACAACAGAAATAGAGAGAATACTTTAACCAAGGAACCAAAGCACTTGAACAACTGCAGGTTGGTGACACTGTCAGAATGTGGCAACAAGGTGTATGGAATCCATCTCAGGTGACAGGTTTATCTGAACATCCAAGATCTTATGTTGTCAGATGCTTGATGGACAGACATATAGAAGGAACAGAAAGTTTCTAAGGCAGTCAAGGGACAATCAAAACGTGACACAGCAAAATGAGCGTGATAAAACACGGGGACAAAGTGAGATGGACATGCAAAGTAAAAATGTCACTCCCACAGAGTTTCCAAGTTCCCCACCCAAAACTGCGACTGGACGTATTGTTTCCAAGCCCAGAAGGCTTTTTGAGGAATAAAATGAACATTATGTTTCGAGTATATTCTTTGAATAAAAAAAGAAAAAAAGGGGGGTGTCATGATATGAGTGAACAGCTTTTGATTAAGGTGCAGTTCATGTGGAAGCCACCGAAGGGTGGTGTAGAGACATAATAAAAAAGTGATGGCTAAAACCTAAGACGGTGTCATGTCTGCTTCCTGAAGTAATATCGCAACAGCCATGATACTCAGAGATGAATTAAAGGCACTATTGCAGAAAAGACTGTCAGGTTCGTTCGTTTGGAAGGAAAATAAGCACAAGCAGAGTCCTCGGAGGTGTCCAAAAAAGTGATTTATTAAACACACACAATTTACACCTGTGTGGGAAGCCGCCGATCGGTCTTCTCCTCTCTGCTCGTTACAGAAAGCTTTATAGCCTTTATGACGTCAGGACAATTCCTGGACCACCTCTTTTCAGAACAACAACACTTTCCCAGGCTTGAAACCAGATGTTTCCCATCATCTGTATCTGGGAACATAACCAATTGTGTAGACGAGTGTGCAGTTTTGTGAGATTGTAGGTCCAAGCCAACGAAAGTTTGGTGTCCTTATCTGACTCACTACGGACTGCCTGGACCTACAGCCATGCTGGTGCTTTCTAAAATGTGTTTTATTCTGCGTGTTAATACAAGATCATTCAGTACCCACACCGTTAGCAGATTTACTAAATGATAAATGATACATGATAATATTGATAATAAACTGATAAGTGATGCAGACTAATGGAGTAATGATGAACTAATGACCGTGCATGTTAATGATAACACAGTGACAGTAAAATAACATTCCTTGACGTGACAACGCCTCCTCTTGGGCTCGCTTGCGAGGCCAAAACAAACAAACACGTTATAACACTTATCAACCCCAACACCCCCGTTATTTTCCAATTTTCCCACAGTTTCATGATCACTGTTCCCAGGCTCTTTTTACTTTTACTTTAACCTTCGTGATAAGAGTATAAGGTTATGAGTATAAAAGTATGCGATTCACGTACAAAACTATTACGATTCCTTTAACCTCTCAATTACTTTAGACTAGAGCCCTAGCCTATCAGGAGCCTGGAATGAATTGATGCTTGGCACGTGACGCTCCTCTTCTTTCTTCGTCTCCCCAGGTAGACTGCTGGGGAGAACCGCTGCACAGGGGGAGAGGATTATTCTGCCTCTATGTTACCCCCCGTGTTACTTTGGGTGGAGCTTATCTCGAGTAAGCTCTCGTCCGCCACTGCACATTGAGACCAATGGAACCAGGTCTCACCCTTTCCCTTCAGCCAAACCGCACTGGTGGTGCAAGCCGTCACCTCGAATGGCCCCGTCCACCTCGGATCTCTCCACTTTCGCTAATGACCTTCAGCCACACCGCCTTGGCGTCGGGGACGGACCTGTCCACCGCATTCACCCCCACTCCAACCTGTTGTGGGAAACTAGACACAAGAGCTTTTAATTCTTTCCAACATTCCGCATGCTTTCTGTTACTTTTTATACTTCCTTCCGCCGGGACTGTTGTCCAAGGACCTGGAAACTGTCGTCCTGTCAACAGCTCATATGGTGTGAAACCTGTGGATTGATTAACACAACATCTTATTATCATCAATGCAATGGGCAGGGCTGCAACCCAATTTAGCCCCGTCTGAGCAGAAATTTTAGCTGTTTTGTTTTTCGGGTTTAGATTCATTCTTTCCACCTTCCCCTGGGACTGAGGATGATACACCGTCCCAAATCGGTGCTGCAACCCCAGCTTCTGTTCTACTTCTGCCAAATCTTTATTTTTAAAATGAGTTCGAGTGGTCCCCCGCTTCGGAGACAGACAAAGGTTGGTACAGCCGTTATTTTGTTGTTCCAAAAAAAGGGGGAGGGCTTCGTCCCATCCTCAACCTGCGAGTCTTGAACACATATCTACGAACGCTAACATTGAGACAGCTCTTGAATGCAGTCGGCCCGGGAGATTGGTTTGCAGCAATCGATCTAACAGATGCTTATTTTCATGTGGCTATACACCCGAAACACAGGCAGTTTCTGAGGTTTGCATTCGAGGGCGTACCCTACGAATACCTAGTGCTGCCATTCGGGCTGTCGCTCGCTCCTCGCACCTTCATGAAATGTGCCGAGGAAGCGCTAGCGCCCCTCAGAGAGAGAGGCATCCGCATCTTAGCCTACCTAGACGACTGGGCTTTCGTAGCTTGCTCCAGAGAGCAGGCGGAGACACAGCTGTCGCTGGTTCTGTCACACATTCAGACACTGGGGTTCTCTGTGAACTTTCAAAAGAGCTCGCTAATCCCGAGTCAGCAGATTACTTTTCTCGGTTTGGAAATATGCTCGCTTTCCAGCCGCGCACTTTTGTCGGAGCTCAGAGTGGCAGCGTTTCATCGCTGCCTCGCTCAGTTTCAGCTGGGATGCAGACTGTGTTTCCAGACGATATTAAGCTTGTTGGGCATGATGTCATCTATGATCGCCGTAGTGCCACTTGGACTGTTAAAAATGAGAGCGTTTCGATGCTGGACTCTCTCTCACAGTTTGTGTGCATCGCGTCACCTCCGGAGGAGGCTGCCGGTAACCGCATCTTGCATGCTAGCTCTCAGTCCTTGGAGGGAGCCCAGGCTGCTGCATCAGGGCTCTCGGATTGGGAGGGGGTTGTTTCGCAAGGTGGTGTCCACAGATGCTTCCCTAAGAGGGTGGGGAGCGCTGTGGAAGGGTGCATCAGTTAGAGGGATCTGGTCCGCAGCCCAGCGCCAGCTGCACATCAACCTCTTAGAGCTGTTAGCAGTGTTCTTAGCTCTAAAGCATTTCCGTTCAGTCCTGGAGGGCCAGCATGTCTTAGTCAGGACGGACAATTTAACAGTGGCGTCTTACATAAACAGGCAGGGAGAAACACGCTCTCTTCCCCTGTTGAAGCTGTCTCGCTCTCTGCTGTTATGGTGCAGTGTTCATTTTCTGCCTCTAAGAGCCACCCATGTCCCGGGCCACCTGAACCTGGGGCCGGACCTTCTCTCCAGGGGGGTCCTCTGGTGAGAGAATGGAGGTTACACCCTTTAATAGTGGCTCAGATTTGGGATCTATTTGCCAAGGCGCAAATACATCTTTTTGCTTCCAGGGTAAATACTCACTGCCCCCTGTTCTTCTCCATAATCGACCACAATGCACCCTTGGGCTTGGATGCGCTAGCGCACCAATGGCCAGACGTGCTCCTGTATGCATTTCTTCCAGTGGAAATGATATCTCCAGTTCTAGAGAGAGTGCGTCGGCATTCCCTCTCTCTGATTCTAGTGGCCCCTTGGTGGCCCACAAGGTCGTGGTATGCAGAGATAATCAGCCTGCTAGCAGCGAGTCCTTGGCAGCTTCCTCTCCGCAGGGATCTCCTCTCTCAGGTGGGAGGAGAAGTGTTTCATCCACACCCAGATCTGTGGCGCCTTCATGCTTACCTGCTGAGAGGTTAAACTTGATTGCTAAGGGTTTGCCACCTAGTGTGATAGCGACAATTCAGAGTGCTAGGGCCTCATCTACTAGAGGCTTGTACGCTTACAAATGGACCACCACACTCTGCCATTTCAGTGCTCTATTGTGGCTGTTTTGACATTCCTGCAGGAGCTGCTGGATAAGGGCCTTTCATTTTCGACAATTAAGGTTTATTTAGCAGCTATATCTGCTTGTCATATTGGCTTTGACGGGGTAACACTAGGTGCACATCCCCTCGCCATACGTCTTCTGAAAGGAGTTCGCCGGCTGAGGCCCGTGCTTAAGTCCAATGTCCCTGCTTGGGACTTGTCTTTGGTGCTGGAGGCCCTTTGTAGCCCCCCGTTTGAACCCACTGAGTCTGTGGATATGAAATTTCTTTCATATAAGACTGCATTACTTCTCGCTTTGCCTTTGGCAAAGCAAGTGGGTTACCTTCATGCGCTGTCTGTGCATCCCTCCTGCACACAGTTCTCTCCTGATGGCCAAAAGGTCGTATCTTATAGCTCAATGGAGTTTGAGTGGCTGAGCTTTTGCTCCCCTCCTTTTGCATCTGAGAAGCAGAAGAGGATGCATTCTCTTTGTCCGGTGCATGTGCTACGCACCTACATTGAGCGCACTCAGAATGTGCGTTTAAGTGACCAGCTGTTTGTCTGCTTCGCTAATCCAAATAGAGCTAGAGCTCTGTCCAAACAGAGGCTCTCCCACTGGATTATAGAAGCTATCTCACTGGCATACGGCACCAGAGGTCTCGCTTTGCCCCACGGGGTGAGAGCTCATTCCACCAGGGGGATGGCAACCTCATTTGTGCGGCAGCTAGTTGGGCATCACCGCACACTTTTGTGCGGTTTTATCGGTTGGACGTTACAGCCCCTTCGGTGGCTCATGCTGTCCTTTCTGCTGGGTCTACCACTCACTAAGGATGTGATGGTCCGATTCCGGTTCAGTGGCTGCTCTGTGGGGCGTGTATACTTATATATACTATACGTGTATACCATACTTATGTGTTGTACCGAGTGAGTCGACTGAAAGAGAACGAATAGTTATGTCTATAGCTTCTGTTCTCTGAAGGAGAGGAACGAGTCATAATCCTTTGTCTCACCCCAACCGATCGCAGCAGATGGCCGCCCCTCCCTGAGCCTGGTTCTGCCGGAGGTTTCTTCCTGTTAAAAGGGAGTTTTTCCTTCCCACTGTCGCCAAAGTGCTTGCTCATAGAGGGTCATATTAGAGCTGGGCGATAGAACGATAACAATATGCATTGCGAAATAACTTTTCCTCGATAGAAAAGTTAAACTATTGCGATAGGCCTCGTCTCTCTTGTCCTCTTTAAAAAAAAAAAAAAAAAAAAAAGAACAACAGCCAATCCAAATGAAGTAGCGCAGAGCCGAACCAATCACAGCCGCAGCGTCACGTCACGTGACTTGTTACGTGCCGCACATGTGTATTTGTTTGGGAAGCAGCCAGCCGCTGTGCCGCCTGGTAATGGAGGAAATGAGTGTGCCGACTAGAGAAAGATCAACTGAGCGTGACCGAAGGTTACCGAAGAGAAAACAGATGATGGTTCTAATGCCGGAGAGATTGTCGAACGGAAGAGCCACAGAAGTTCCGTAGTGTGAAGGTATTTCGGCTATTTCAAGTCTGACAAAAACAGAGTAGCGCGCACTGTAAATGTGCCGAAAGCAAGTCTGGAAATACAATAAAGCGGTGCATGCTCAATCTCTGACTGGAAGCGCTAATTCGTCATTCGGCTTTTGTCAGATTAAAGTAACTGTTTGAAAAGCTAAGCTATACAACAAGGAGAGATTGAGAATTCCCTTTTAGTTCTCAGTTTATTTGATATTGACAAAAGTTAGTCAATTTTGTCTGATCTTCTGTAAAACTTACTAAGATTTATTTTTAGAATTAATATTTTGTTTCTAAGTGGAATTGACAATTTAGTAGTCTGTTTTGTTTGTTCTATTTTGAAACTTAAACGCTTCAGCGGCTGCCTTTTGTGTAGTTTGCCATATTTGCCTTTATTTATCTGAAAAAGTCTCATGTTCCTTAAGTACATCTACCCTCTTGAACTTATTATGGGAAATAAATATTTAAATAAAAACAAGCTGCTGATTATTTCACATTTTACTTGTGAGCAACGGCACATTAAATCTTACAAATATAGTTATTTGGCTTATATCGTGATAGATATCGTTATCGCCTGAAATGAAAAAAACATCGTGATATGAAAAAATCTTATATTGCCCAGCTCTAGGTCATATGATTGCTGGGTTTTTCTCTGTATCTATGAAGCGCCTTGAGGCGACTTTTGTTGTGATTTGGTGCTATATAAATAAAATTGAATTGAATTGAACTATTCGTTCCACACCACTGAAGTTGCACCATTTTAACAAACCAATTCTGGTTCATCTGTTTCATTCAACGATCCGTTTTCGCCCTTCTCATTCTCCTTCGCCGCCATGCTTTTTCTGCCATGTCGGCATGAAGACAAAGGCACTGCGCATGTGCGTTTTACCCATATTCTATCGCAATATTTCATTTTCTTATCGTTGCCCAACATTATACCGGTATTACCGTGAACGGTATGATATGGCCCAGCCCTATAGGGAGCTACAGTTAATTGAGGCAACCATGAATGCCAACATGTACTGTGTCACACTGAAGCAGAGCATGATCCCCTCACTTCAGACACTGGGCCACAGGACAATATTCCAACATGATAACAGCCCCAAACACCTCGAAAAAGAGCAGTCCCTTGCTAAATAAACTGAGGGTAAAGGTACTGACTGGCCAAGCATAACTCCAGACTTAAACCTTATGGAGCATCTCTGGGGCATCCTCAAATGGAAGGTGGAGGAGCGCAAGGTCTCTAGCATCCACAAACTCCGCGACATCATCATGAAGGAGTGGAAGAGGATTACTTAAATTAAAACATGCTGTTCGTAATCTTTGTAAATCACCGGTTAATTGCATATTAATTTTGTACTTTTCCCCCCTTTTAATCTAAACGAAAGGGATCAGTTTTTATGCAGTGGTTTTACTGGGCTGTAAATTTCTCATCAAACCCCTGCTCTTAAACAAATTGTCACATCCAGCTTCGATACATCCATACAATATTGATTGTAAAAAAGGTTAGCACGTTGTTAAAGGAGGCCATACAAAAGGCATCATACGTTTTGTTAACAGTGATGGCTATAATTTAAAAAAAGAAAAAAGAAAAAAAAGAGATTTGTATGGCTAGATTTACCTTCTTTGCATACAATCTATACTCTCAAACCCATCAATTAGTGATGGGATTTCCGGCTCTTTTTAGAGAACCGGCTTTTTCGGCTCAGATCACTTAAAAGAGCCGGCTCTTCAGGTTGTTTTATTGCTTTAATTAATATATTATTAACAACAATATAAAATTATGCACAAAAGGAATTACTAATGTAAAAAAAAAAACAAAAAAAAATCCCACGTGGTTTTATTTATATATGTTTATATATAAATATATATGGTGGCCCCTAGAGACAAAGCACGTACAAATTCCAAAACACATTTCTAGCGTTAACTGAACTTCCAAAACAGAGCTATCTAGATCACTTAAATTACACAATTGAAAGTATACGTGTATTGTTTGTGTATTTATACACAAGCACTCATATATATTCAAATAATTAAAAAAAAAAAAAAAAGTTCATATACCTGTCACTACCACACACCAAATCCGGTCGTTGGTACTTCTTGGCTTGTGTAGCCACTAGGTAACAAAAAGCTCAACACTGCGCCCAGCATCCTGGAGCACTTGTGTCGTGTTTTGGAGTTTGTATATACTTCGGGGTTTGTACGTGCTTTGACTCTAGGGGCCACCGTAGGTATACTTTTATTTATTCACTCCACATAAAATGTAATAAATAAATCATATAATACAAAAACCAACGATTTACATTTCAACTTTTAACTATTTAAATTTTCAGCTTTTTCCTTTTAAACAAATTTAAAGTGAAACAACACAAAACACTGCAAACCACAACACAATTAAATATAAATATGAAAAAGAAGATGCACATTCTCTGACATATGGGCCTGCATGAATAAACTTTCTGAATCCTTTATCATCTGCAACTGAAAATAGTTGTGGATGATTACTATACCTTTCTAATGTGACGTTGTTGTTCCTGGCTCTCTTCCTCTCTCTCTTTCCCTCTGGCACTGTTCCTGTGCTACTGTGAGTGTAACTACCGCCCCTCCCCCTCTTCCCAGCGCAAAGCACAAGGCTCGCGTGCAGAGTGAAGCGGAAAAAAAAGTGCGAGAGAGGGTGAGAGAAAGACAAAAAAAAACAAAAAACCAAAACCCCGGCTCCCAATAAAGAGCTGGCTCGTGTCGTTCACTTTAAAGAGCCGCCTCTAAGAGCCGTTTCGTTTGCGACCGACACATCACTACTAGGGCTGGGTATCGTCACTGGTTTCTAGAATCGATTCAATTCCGATTCACAAGGTCCCGAATCGATTCGATCCACGATTCGATTTAATTCGATTTGAATCTGGGAAATTTTGACAGAAATATTATAATTCAGATAAGTACATTTACATATTTTTGTATCTATAAAAAGGAAGCTGACACACGCAAGACTTTATCAAAGGTGTGAGCATCACAGCAGATGCCTTTGTGTCAAAGTAGCTGAAGATAAAACACAGAAAAACATGAAGGTGATTTTCCTGGCCTGGGATTTTATAAAAATATTCTGCAGTACATCAAAAACGAAAGAAAACCATTAATCAACATATGATTGTAATCTGAAGTTACAGCGGTTTTATTAGAGACACGGCTAAGCATTTTGCATTTTGCATAATTTTAAAAAGTTTAAATTTGTTCAGTATTGAACAGCAGAAATTAGGTTTTCTTTTCGGAAGTGTATATAAAACGGAAAAAAAAAACAAACGTCGGCCGACAGCGCTGTAAACAACGGTAGTCTTGTGCGTAACAAGTAAGCGAATAATGAAGAAAACAGATTTTTAGACGGGAAACTGTTCTTGAAGTACAGAGAGAGAGAGAGAGAGAGAGAGAGAGAGCTGTGCATCTTGGTCAAAGCAAAACAGTAAAAGTCAGAGTGAATACATGACGATGTTTATGTGAAGCATAGTTTGGATCTTCTTTTGCTGCTGGTTCGGTCAATATTGTTTGGAGAGACATCAAACTAACAGCTTTAGAATCAGCGCATAAAGGGCGTGAACACAAAGCGCGGCAGATCAGAATCACCAAGCTGTCGGCTTTCAGCCCCAACCGTGAGAAAGGCGACATCTAACTGATTCTGATCCGCGGGTCGCGCTGTGTGTTTAAGTTTTTGTGCAGAATCCGTGTTTCTGCTCTCATTTACTGTCTTAGCTGTTTGGTGGTGGTTGAAATTTTGTGAGATTTTACCTGAGATTCTGGCATTTCAGGCAAAATAAATTTATATTAAAAAATCGATTCAGGATTTTAATGAATCGATTTTACGTTATCCAAGCCAGAATCGATAAGTCGATTATAAAAGCCCACCCCTAATCACTACCATCAATCCAAGAAGCCTGAGATGAACTGGAATACCAAATGTAACACAGACCTCATCATCCGGCAAAAAGAAGGGAAAAAAGCTGCATCTACTGAAACATTTCTCTATTAACACGAAAAAATACCACAGATGATATAAAATATGTTTAATGACTACAAAGCAAACATGAGGTTAAAAACTTAAAAGTTCACAAAAGAACTCAGACTACCACAAATCAGTTAACTTCATTATTCCACATGTAGAAATATGAAAGGAAGAATCCATGAATGTAAAAATCATCTGTGTCTCTCAGTCTTCATTAGCACTATTTTTTCTGGCAGAAAAGTAACTTCATTATAATAAGTTAGATCTTGTGCTTTGGTGATTAAAACATGTCTCTCTTTCATTTCAGGTAAATATCAGACAACATAACTGCGTGTAGTCATGACATTACTCTTACATGGTATCTGGTTCAGGGGGCAGTGTTTCTTACATTAAAGAGGCCACAGTAACAAAGAGGAATCAGTGAGTTTCTATTTACTAGCAACTGAGTGACGACACTTATTAGATCCACACTGACAGCTGAAGTACTTGCTTTTCACCCTCCAATAGTGATCACCATAATCGAACCTGTTGAGGAAAAGAGAACAACTGTGTTAACTTGTTCATCCTACAGCCTGGACAATTTCTGATTTTTAATACAGATACTGATATTTGGTCATTTAAAAATCAGATATTCCGATATATTGGCCAATTTTGTTTTCTTCGTTCAGAGACATAAAACAGATTTCCCACATTATTACTCAGACAGAAGCTTCATCTTTGCACCCTGCTGCATGAAGAACAGTTCAGTTTCCAAACAAATTCATCTAAAACTTTGAGTACACATTAGTCTCAGCAGTCACATGCAGTGGTTATTTTTGTCCCTGCATCTCATTAAAATATGTTGCTATTACTGAGTCAATGTGAAAGTCTCCCAAGGCTCCCAAGTCTCCCAAAGTCAATGTGAAAGTCTCCCAAGGCTCCCAAGTCTCCCAAAGTCTCCCAGGCACACGTTGTCATTTAATGGTTTTTCTTTATTTTTATAACTATTTACGTTGTAGATTCTCACTGAAGGCATGGGATGGGATGGGATGGCCTGTTGCTGCAGGATGCTGTGGTAGCCATGCTGATTCAGTGTGCATTCAATTTCGAATAACCCAACTGTGCCACAAAGCACCCCCACACCATCACACCACCTCCTCCATGCTTCATGGTGGGAACCATGCATGTAGAGACCATCCATTCATCTTTTCTGTGTCACACAAAGACATGGCAGGTGGAACCATAGATCTCAAATTTGGACTCATCAGACCAAAGCACAGATATCCACTGGTCTAATGTCCATGTGTTTCTTGGCCAAAACAAATCTCTTCTGCTTGTTGCTTTTCCTTAATTGTGGTTTCTTAGCACCTATTTGACCATAAAGGCCTGATTCACACAGTCTCCTCTGAAAGGTTGATGTAGAGATGTGTCTGTTACTGGAACTCTGTATGGGATTTATCAGGGCTCTAATCTGAGGTGCTGTTAACTTGCGATTTCTGAGGCTGGTGACTCGGATGAAATTATCCTCAGCAGCAGAGGTGACTCTTGGTCTTCCTTGTGAGCCAGTTTCATCGCAATGCCTGATGGTTTTGCGACTGCACTTGGGGACACATTTAAAGTTTTAGCAATTTTCTGGACTGGCTGACCTTCAGTTCTTAAAGCAATGATGGACAGTCATTTCTTTTTACATACAGGGAGTGCAGAATTATTAGGCAAGTTGTATTTTTGAGGAATAATGTTATTATTGAACAACAACCATGTTCTCAATGAACCCAAGAAACTCATTAATATCAAAGCTGAATGTTTTTGGAAGTAGTTTTTAGTTTGTTTTTAGTTTTAGCTATTTTAGGGGGATATCTGTGTGTGCAGGTGACTATTACTGTGCATAATTATTAGGCAACTTAACAAAAAACAAATATATACCCATTTCAATTATTTATTTTTACCAGTGACACCAATATAACATCTCCACATTCACAAATATACATTTCTGACATTCAAAAACAAAACAAAAACAAATCAGCGACCAATATAGCCACCTTTCTTTGCAAGGACACTCAAAAGCCTGCCATCCATGGATTCTGTCAGTGTTTTGATCTGTTCACCATCAACATTGCGTACAGCAGCAACCACAGCCTCCCAGACCCTGTTCAGAGGGGTGTACTGTTTTCCCTCCTTGTAAATCTCACATTTGATGATGGAGCAAAGGTTCTCAATGGGGTTCAGATCAGGTGAACAAGGTGGCCATGTCATTAGTTTTTCTTCTTTTATACCCTTTCTTGCCAGCCACGCTGTGGAGTACTTGGACGCGTGTGATGGAACATTGTCCTGCATGAAAATCATGTTTTTCTTGAAGGATGCAGACTTCTTCCTGTATCACTGCTTGAAGAAGGTGTCTTCCAGAAACTGGCAGTAGGACTGGGAGTTGAGCTTGACTCCATCCTCAAGCCGAAAAGGCCCCACAAGCTCATCTTTGATGATACCAGCCCAAACCAGTACTCCACCTCCACCTTGCTGGCGTCTGAGTCGGACTGGAGCTCTCTGCCCTTTACCAATCCAGCCACGGGCCCATCCATCTGGCCCATCAAGACTCACTCTCATTTCATCAGTCCATAAAACCTTAGAAAAACCAATCTTGAGATATTTCTTGGCCCAGTCTTGACGTTTCAGCTTGTGTGTCTTGTTCAGTGGTGGTCGTCTTTCAGCCTTTCTTACCTTGGCCATGTCTCTGAGTATTGCACACCTTGTGCTTTTGGGCACTCCAGTGATGTTGCAGCTCTGAAATATGGCCAAACTGGTGGCAAGTGGCATCTTGGCAGCTGCACGCTTGACTTTTCTCAGTTCATGGGCGGTTATTTTGCGCCTTGGTTTTTCCACACGCTTCTTGCGACCCTGTTGAATGAAACGCTTGATTGTTCGATGATCACGCTTCAGAAGCTTTGCAATTTCGAGACTGCTGCATCCCTCTGCAAGATATCTCACTATTTTTGACTTTTCTGAGCCTGTCAAGGCCTTCTTTTGATCCATTTTGCCAAAGGAAAGGACGTTGCCTAATAATTATGCACACCTGATATAGGGTGTTGATGTCATTAGACCACACCCCTTCTCATTACAGAGATGCACATCACCTAATATGCTTAATTGGTAGTAGGCTTTCGGGCCTATACAGCTTGGAGTAGGACAACATGCATGAAGAGGATGATGTGGACAAAATACTCATTTGCCTAATAATTCTGCACTCCCTGTATGTCTTTGTGTGACGCATAAAAGTTGAAAGAACAAAAAACACATGATCAGCTTCTACAAAAGCAAACAGATGTTGCCATAGTATGAATTCTAACAGTTGTCAAATATGGCTATCAGCTGTGTACTAACCTGACTTCTGCACAACACAACTGATGGTGCCAACCTCATTAAGAAGGCAACAATTAAACCCTGACAAGGCACACCTGTGAAGTAAAAACCATTTCAGGTGACTACATCATGAAGCCCACTGAGAGAAGGCCAAGGGTGTACAGCGCCATCAACAAAGCAAAGCGTGGCTACTTTCAGGAATCTAAAATATAAAACACATTTAGAGTTATTTATCCATTTCTTCTCTTTGCTACATAATTTAATATATCTTGCTTCATCTATTTGATGTCTTCAGCATGCTTCTACAATATAGAAAATAGGAAATACAATGAAAAACCATTAAATGACAAGGTGTGTCCAAACTTTTGATTGGTAGTGTACTACTCTGAGGAGATCCCAAGGCAGACACTTGACACATTTACATACACGCTTATTTAATTACTATTTTATGCTGTTTGGATGGTTACCCAACAGGGAAGTTGCAAAGTGCCCTCTGCTGGATGAACTATGCAACCTCAGCACTCATAACTTGGTTAAAGTGCATTTCTCCCATCTTTTTGCTTTTTAATTGATCAGCCATTTAGCAAATAGCCATTATTGGGCCCACTGATTTTTCGTCACCACTCACCCTATCTGGTCTCCAGCTTTGATGGACCGACTGGAGAAGAAGGCTATCCGGGGGAAGCGTAAGTCCTGGTGCATGGTGAACACCCTCACAGCCAGTAGGTTGGGCTCACACAGGTGGTTGATGAAGCGACCAATGTTGCCAAAGAGTCTTGCATCAATACAATGGGCATCCCCAACCTGCACACATGTTAAAAAAACAAACCAAAAAGAAAAAAAGGAAAGCAAAATTTGTATCCTGCTAATGACTGCCTTTTGATAAGATAGATGTTAGAAAAAGGTGACACCCCCATGATGAAGTTGAAAGAGCAAAAAAACATATGATCAGCTTCTACAAAAGCAAACAGTTAATCTAGATTTTATCAACAGTTTTATCATTAAGTTGAACCTACAGTGAGAACATGTAAACTGCTGCTCACAGCAGCAATTCATTTCCAGAATAGTTGGACTGAATGAAGGTGCTGCAATAGTCCTGTCAAATTCAAGTTTTCAACCTTATTGAAACGCTGTGGCAGGACACTAAGAGCTGTTCATAAACAAATGCCTGGAAACTGAAGCAATGTTGTGAAAATTAGTGGGCCAAAATTTCTCTAAAATGACCTGAGAAACTAAGTCAGAAAGACCAAAATCGAAAAGGTTTAAAAGCTTTAACCCTAGTCTTAAAAATACAGAGGGTGTCTGTTTCCTGAATCCATACTGGAAGCTGAAGGCTGTGACTCTCATCCTAACTTTAAATACTGTAGAAACCACAAGTAAGCCCGCAGTCTGAGAGCGAGGAGCTCTGTTGGGGTGATACAGTACTACAAAGTCTTCAACACAGTGCCTGATTTTTCAAGACATTGTACCTTAACCTACAATTTACACTAAGACTTTAGAATTGCAAAAAATGGACTTCCTTTTATCCATGGCTATATATAAATAAACTCTGCTGAGTGCAGCTTTAAAAATGTATTTAAACTTATTGAATCACCTTATTGTCGAGAGTAAACAGGAAGGAATCATTCTCTCTTTTGTCAGCCTCTCCATCTGTGATGATCTCGCCAACATACCTGTGGATCAGAACGGAAGTGAGCTTATAGCACAGCTCATTTTATATATCTTTTATGCTCTTAAACACACTACATTTTATTGCTTCACTTATGAAACAATCCTCACTCGCAAATGAATGTTCCTTGAGGGATATCCTGCATGGCTCTCACTCCCCAGCCCATATTCTGTGTTCTGAACAGCTGTAGCCGGACCCTGAAAAAAAACAACAAGGCAATGTAGACGGCAGAAGTGGCAGCATGCTTTAGAGCAGGGGTGTCAAACTCAATTGCACAGAGGGCCAAAACTCAACACTTTAGGTCGCAGGCCAAACAAGATAAACGTTTATTGAACACACTAAAACAATGTTTTTTTTTAAACATAAATATGAATAAAAACAGACAGGAATATTATTCCAGATTTTATTTTTTTAATATATATATGTATATATATATATATATATATATGTATGTATGTGTGTGTGTGTGTGTGTGTGTGTGTGTGTGTATATACACACACACACGAGACAAAACGTCTTTGCAGTTCAGCAAAGTCCGCTGACTCGGTTCAACATTACCCAGCAACGGGGAAAGTGAGGCAGGTTGCACTGGTGCATTTTTGACAGCTTCACTTAAAATGCCTTCACCGCATCATGCATGCCATGTCCATGAACTGACAGATTTCCTTGCTGAGCTCAAAAACTATTGAGAATTTTTATCCCAACTCAGCCAACGGACCTCTGTATGATAAGGAATGTCGGCAAACTCTGAATCTATTTCCCACATAAAAGACTGAAATTGACGGGGATTTAAACTTTTAGCTCCGATAAAATTTACGGTTTGCGTTACAGTGGTCATTACATGCTCCATTTTTAGGACTTTACCACACAGCATTTCCTGCTGTATGATGCCGTGATATGCTGTTAGCTCACCGGTACAGTTCTCCTCCTGCATCTTTACTCGCATCCTGCTGATTAGTCCGCTTTTTTCACCGCACAACACCAGCGCTCCATCTGTTGCAAGTCCAACAAGTTTGTCCCAGGGCAGTTTCATGTTGGTTACACTTTGACATACATTTTCAAAAATGTCTTTTCCTGTCATTGTCCCGTGCATCGACTTAATGTTCAATATTTCCACTCCACAGATGAAGATGGCCAGCTGTGCAATGTGCATCATGTCTATACTTTCATCCACAGCAAGAGAGTATGCAATAAAGTTTTTGCTTCTTTCACACAACTTTGTTCTTAAATCAGTGGCCATCTCACCAACCCGATCAGTAGGGATGGGTATCGAAACCCGGTTCTTGTTGAGAACCGGTTCCCACTGTTTCAATTCCTTGGAATCGTTTGCCATTTTTGCAAACGATTCCCTTATCGATTCCAGTCGCCCCGAATGACGTCACCACGTTGCGGAGCATCATTTACCTGGCAGGAAACACGGCGCCAGCGGCTCAAATGCTCAAAAGCTTGGTTATACTTTACGAGAACGGATGACAACAGGGCAACTTGCAATACTTGCAAAGTAGATATTTCATTTAAGGGAGGAAACACTACGAATATGCAAAAGCATTTGCTCACAAAACACGTGATAACCTTAAATGAATGTCGTGTTTTTAATTCCGCTCCGGACTCGTGAATCTCAACCGAGCAGCAGCGGTAACGCTTGCACGTCCTCTCCCGTTAATGCGGCAGGTAAATAATCAACTAACAGTGCATATTATGTTAGCGCGATCTGCCTTATTACAAAACCTGCCATTACTGTGCATTTAGGTGACCATGACGAGAGAGACAGACAGAGTCTGGCTGTCTCATATGCTGGCAGTTCTCACTGCAGTCTACCGGTAGCGTCTCCTTTCAGGCCAGGATAGACGAATGTCACCGAGCAGTGACTGAGTTTGTGGTCAAAGGCTTGCACCCATTTGCCACAGCAGATGCCCCGATTTCACTTTGGTAAGTGAATGTGTTTAATTGTAGGCAGGGACATTACTGGATATTCTTGTGTAATTGCTACAGAATAATTTATGTTACACTTTGTTATTGCTACAGGAGAATATTTATTTTATTATTTTACATTTTTTTTCCTGGGGACCCTGTGACACCCCATTGAAGAGCCGTAGGCTGGATCTCTTAAGATCTCACTGTTGGGTTTGTAAGGCCATGTTACTCCTAAATTTCTATCTTGTTCAAAGAGAAGATAAAAAACAAAGTTCTAAGCTAATCGACCTTAGTGTTCTTTTTTAAAAATAAGAATCGATAAGAGAATCGATAAAGAATCGAATCGTTAAACAGAATCGAAAATGGAATCGGAATCGTTAAAATCTTATCAATACCCATCCCATCTCTGGGCTGGGGCTCGGGCCGGGCCTCGGGGGATTGGGTCCTGGTTGGTGTGTTGCCGGGGTTGTGGGCGGGTGGGTGCATGGGGGCCCAGCCCTGGAGCAGGGTGCCGCCGGTGCATCGAGCCACCTGGGGGGCTCTTCAACTGGTGGGGAAGATTGTCACATCTTGCAGGAGCTTTCCTCTCCTCAGGGGCTCTCTCTACAGGAGGGGGAGATACAGGAGAGGTGGAGGAAGATCTCAGCCTGGGTGTTTATTGTCTTATGTAGTCTGGAAGAAGAGTGGATGGTGGGGTGGGTGCAGTTTTCTCTGTGGTGGGGTTGGGTAGACTGTCCTGGGCTCTGTGGGGCCGGGAGGCGCTGCTGCGCTGGGCCCCGGTCTGGATGGGCCTGGGCCCCCTTTCCCTGGTGGGTCGCGGGGTATGGGGGTGCCTACTGGGGTCAGCGGGGGAGCTGGCCCCAGGGAGGGGTCACTTGCCCCTCCCTTCCTTCCCTCCCCATCTCCAGCTGCCTCCCTCTTCCCGCTCCACCACAACCACCCACACATGCAGGACCTTGGAGTAGGGGTATGTCACCAGGGTGCAGAGGAGGCCACCCCCCCCTGTCCCCTTCTGGCTGCCTCTGCCTCAATTTTATCCCACAACTTAGACATTCACATTACTCACACATATAGGATCTTGGGGGTGGGCACGATACACGGAATCCAAAGTACCATCAGGGTGTACACCCCACCCCTGGCGTCGTTGCCCACCTCTCAATGTTAAATACACGTAGACATTGAGGGCCAGCAGGAGGGACCATGCGCTTACCTGCTGCTCTCTGGCAGGTAGCTCCATGCCCTCCTGGGTTTTAAATGCACCTTAGAACACACATGCATCAACACTACAATGAGCGGGTGGAGGGAGGTTTGGAGTCTTCTCTCACCCCCATTCTCTGTGACCTGCTGGAGCGGGGGGGCTAGGAGGAGGAGTTGGCCGTCCGACTGCGGTCTGGAGTGTGGGGCCTCCCTGCTGCTGCGGAGTCGGGGCGGTCTGCCTCCCCCCACCGCAGGGAAAAGGGTAACACCACCTGGGTCTGGGGGCAGTTCCCCCCCTCCAGGGGCAAGGGTACCTAGACCCGGGGCTTAGAGTACGCTTGGGGAGTGTGATCGTGTGTACAGCGTCTCTTTATGTCTGTCTCCACGTTGGTTGAGTGTGGAGTAAGTGTATATGAGAGCATGAGGGTGGGAATGGATGTTTGTATATGTGTGTGCCTGTATTTCTGTGTCTATATGTCAGGTTGGGTGTCAGGCGCCACCTCTCTGGGGACATCTTAGGCCCTCCAAGGTATGGAGGCCTATCTCCCCCTACCACCACTTCCCCTGCCAGTGGCGGACTCCCTCAGACATCGGTGCGTTGGTGGTTCTTTGTGTCCGGGGGTGGGCGTCCAGGTACACACCGGCTCACTCCTTGGCGGCCGCTTATCGGGGCCTGGAGCCTGGGGCTTGCTCGGGCCACTTTGGAGGTGGGGTGCCCCCGGCCTCTCGGCCTGGGGCTCGGTCACTCAGGCACGGCTGGCTGCCGGCGGAGCTCACGGGCGCGTCACTGCAACTCCCCCTGGTTTCTGCTCCGCGGCTGCTGAGTGAGCCCTCATCTGGGACTCTCCTCAGCTCTTTCTGGGACAGTGGCGCGGCTGCCCCTCTGTTGGTCTTCCTTGGTCTCTTGTGTTCTGGGGGCCTCTGGATGTCTGGAGTTTTGATCTCCTCCATACCTGCTTCATGCCCTGGAGGGCGGGGCTGTGGCCCCCCCACACCCTCTAGCAGATCATTACATGAAGGAACCTTTTAAAAAAACAAAAAACAAACGCGTCCATGCTCACAGGTGTACACACGGGTGATCACACCCACAAACTACACCCTTTTTGGCTCCTACCTCAAAGCACACTGTGTTCTGTTGATCTTATGTGCTGCACAATAATGTTTAATATTTAGTATTTACTGTCATATTCCCATATATCATTGTGATGTTGTTTATTCTATCACTCTTGTTCTCTTCTGCTTGTTTTCTTTTTTCTTTCTCAGCAGGTGACCCAGGTGATTGATATATGCATTTTTTTTCTTTTTTTCTTCTTTTTTTTCTTTTTCTGCTCATTCTGTTGGTTTTTGCCCTTCTCCCCCGTCCCTCTTCTCAGCTGTTTCTCTTTCCCTCTTTCTTTCTCCCCTTCTTTCCCCCAGTCAAGTCTGTCCCATAGTCAGTAAGTGAAAATAAAATAAACAATAAAAGGTGAATCAAATGGACCATTATGGCAAGGCTGGGATGGTCAATTTGGTAAAGTAAATCCGTTGGGCATCTTTCTTTGCCTTTAGACAACAATTCTGATGGCAAAAGAGCCAAACGGGACAGGCAAAAAAAATAAAAAATAAAAAATCAATACCCATCCCTACCGATCAGCAATCGTATTTCTGCTCAGGCTCACATTTGCCAAAATCTGCGTTTTGTCTGGACACAAGACGTCGCACGCCTTCATCATGCAGCTCTTCAGAGTGGTACCGGCCTGATTTGGCTGTCTCCTCTGCTACAGTAAAACTTGCTTTCACAACAGCTTCACTTTGTGATTTTGCTCCGGTGAAAAAAGTCTGCTGAAATGTCAGACTCTTCTTTAGCTCTTCTACTTTCTGTAGTTTCTCATCTGCATTTAGGTTTTTCAGCTTATCCTGACGTTTTGTCTCGTAGTGCCGTCTTAAATTAAATTCCTTAATTACAGCCACATTAGCTCCACTAATAACACACACGGGTTTACCAGCAATGTCTGTAAACATATATTCAGTCACCCACTGGCGCTGAAAGGCTCTGCTTTCAGAATCAACTTTTCTCTCCACTATTGTGAGCACCTACCTTCGCAATAACAGAAGTTTGACTTCACTGACGGGAATGTTCCCAGTTAGCCTAGCGTTCCGCAAGGAGGCTGCAGCACTGCATTATGGTATCTGTAGTTTGTATATTATTAGCGGCTCATATGCCGGGCCATGCATAACAATAATAATACATCTATATAAAATGATCTCGCGGCCGGATATAAATGTACGCCGGGGCGGATGTGGCCCGCGGGCCTTGATTTTGACACATGTGCTTTAGAGGAACATTAAGACAGAAAACATCTTAGAAAGTGAGTCCTTTTCCTTCCACATCAAGCTGAGTTCTCCCTCTTCTGGCCAAGGATAACACTGCCTGCCAGGAATGTATCGGGCACGTAGGTTGTCACCTAATGGTTCGCACAGCATACACATCTAGCTGGCATGATTGATGTGATGCAGTTTATTATCACCCGAACTTGCACAAAACCTCAATCAAGGCAGTAACAAGAGGCACTCTCCAAGGAAACACAAACATAAAGCAAGTTTTGAGCTAATGAGCAAGGATTTCTGAAGAGTATGTAAACTGGTACAGGTAAAAGTGACACTTAATTTTTAGTCTTGGGCCTGAAAAACACATTTTACCTAATTGCTGAAAATATCTCTCTCAAAAATGCGTATCCTTCATTGTAACTGCAGAAACAGCTATTCAGAGTATGTTCTCTGTAACAATAGGAGCCCCATTAAATCTTTAAAAAGAAAGTGCAAGTGCTAAATAAAGAAGTAGGAAAAAATTGCTCTAAATGGGGTGCCTGCATGTCATCTACTAATTGGCAGGTTGGTGGTTTGATCCTTTTGCTGTTCCAGTCCTTGGGCAAAATAAGTCACTCTCTGATGTGGGTGCTAGCTAGAAAGCACTTAGGCAGAAAAAGCACAGCAATCTGCTGGAGTACCAGGAGAAAACCCATGTAGGGAGAACCTCTAAGCACCACAAAGAAATGTCACAAGCAGGCTTAAGCTCAGAGCCTCCCTGCTGTAAGGTGACAGTGCTAACTACAGCACCCTGAAGATAAGCGATCAACAGGCAGGCAGACTAACAATTCTAAGAAACTGGTCTACTGGGAACTGGTTTTCTACAAGAACTGGTTCTCTTTCATAGCATTCGTTTCGTGTCTCACTATGGGGAACGCCTCCTGCGTGACCTCATCAGAAGCTCAAATACCATTACGCCAGCCCTTACAGGCTGGCTAGGTGACGCCCATGTCAGGAGGGGCCAGTGCCTCCCTATATAATAGGCTGACATAGCGTCAGATGTCATTCAAAAACCTCTTCTCGCTTCTCACAGAAGCCTGTAGACAACTGTGCTATTGGGTGCTAAAGCTAAACTGTCCACAGATTCGAGTGAACAACTCGGTCGCCGGGCGCTTTGTTCCCAGCCTTTCAGTTGTCCACTAGCATACAAGCAGTAGCAATACTGTTCTGTAGCTAGTGCTGGTGCCAAGTAGCAATACTTTCACCCAGGGAAGTAGCAATACTTTCCGAAAGCGAAGTAGCAACACTTTGCTAATAAAGGTACCCCTAGCTTCACCATCAGGTAGCGATACCCTTCGACGCTAGCGGTTTTACACATTAGGTAGCAATACCTGTAGAAAAGTAGCAACACTTTTCAACCCACGTTAGCGAGGAATAGCAATATTCTCCGCACTCAGTGTCAGTCTCGCTAACGTGCGCAACCCTCTAGCTAACCATGGCTACAACGGCCAACGAAGTTGCAAAACTTTGTCCTTGCGGCAAGAAGATTTCTGCCTGGGATACACACCCCGTGTGTGCGGCATGCCTGGGCTTATCTCACGCTCAGGCTGCCCTGACACCTGCACACGACTGTATCCACTGCGCGGCTTTCCCACGCAAACTACTCCGCCGCAGGCTAGCTCGCCAGGCTAACCTGTCGGGCGGCGACCCTTTGCTGTGTGAGGCTGCTGCGGCGCAAGGAGAAACTGAGATGCCCGATGATTTGGCCGCAACGCCAGGGCCGAGCTGGGCAGAGGCAGACCCTCAGCCCATCGCGACCGCTTTCCCGTCGCTGGAGGCACACGGAGATCGTGTGTTTTTCCGCGATGCTGGAGTCACCTGGGGAGGAGATGCTAACGAGGACGGAGATGAGTCGGCTGACTCGGAGCTCCTGCTGTCTGACGACGGCGAGGAGGAAGATTCCACCTCCTTGGCTAGCATCAGCTGGGCTGCAAAGCCCTCGGCTACCGGCGAGGTTGAAAAACCGACACCGCCATCCTCCCTGGATCTCGACATGCAGGACATGTGCAAGCGCGCAGCCGCTAGGCTCAACATCCCGTGGCCCGCCATACAAACAGAGGTTGTAAAGTCTCGTTTTGACGGTAAGAAATTGCCGAAGGCGAAAAAGACGGGGAAGCATGTGTTGCCTGTTTTCCCTGAGCTACTCGATGAGATAGCGGTGACGTGGAAAGCAAAACCTTGCAGCGAGAAACACCCCATCGTGGGGAGCTCCCTGCTGGATTGGATGGACTGGAGGGGATGGAGTCTATCGGCCTCCGCCGGATGCCACAAGTGGAGCCGTTGGTGGCGAGCCATCTTCACCCGAAGACGTCTCTGTCCTCATCGGCCCCATCTCTCCCCTCCAAAACAGACCGCTTCCAGTCTAGCCTTACAGATAAGTGCTACAAGGCAGCGGCTCTGTCAGTAAGAGCCCACAATGCCTCTTCTATGCTAATGGCTTACCAAGCTGAGCTAGAAGAGGACATGACAGCTAACACAGATACCACAGTGTGGGAAGAAATCTGCGTTATAACTGACCACGTCCTCCGCCTCCACAAGGTAGCCATACAGGCTACTGGGAGAGCCATGGGCCTCATGGTTCTTCAGGAGCGAGCACGCTGGCTCGGGCTCACCAACCTGACGACTAAGGAAAAAGAGGAACTCCTCGACACCCCTGTCGTCCCTCACGGTCTCTTCGGTGCGGCTGTTACATCCATGCAGAAGAGATGTGAGGAGAAAAAGAGAGATGATGAGGCTCTGAAACTCTGCCTGCCGAGGAGGGCCCAGCACGCCACCCCAGCAGCGCCGCGCCAGTCATTCACGCAGGCAGCGTCTCGCCCGGTCCCCGCTTTCAGGATTCCCAAAGTGCCTAAGACGCAAGCAGCCCCCCAGGCTCGCGTTTCCACGGCTGTGATGATACAGATGAGCCCGTCACCTCGCTCGCCTGTGACAGAGGTGATGGGACGCCGAAATGGCGTATGTTTCGCGCTGCGACCACAAGGGGGCGCCAAAACGCCATATTCGGTGAAGTGGCCAGTGAGCGCTCTGTCTCTCCACATGAAGAGCTGGGCCACCTGCACTCAGTCAGCATGGGTGCTGAGGACATTGAAAAAGGGCTACAGGTTGCAATTCAGTGTCGCTCCACCACAATTCAAAGACATTGTTTACTCTCGTGCTCCGGGCGAGTCTGCCAGTTTTCTCTTGGAGGAAATTTCCACCTTGAGAGACAAAGGAGCTATAAGAATTGTCCCTCCCGAGGAAATGCACAGCAGATTTTATTCAGGGTATTTCCTTGTGCCAAAGAAAGGGGGAAGGGGGATGAGAGCCATTCTGGGTCTCCGTGCCCTGAACCGGCATTTGAGGACATACAAGTTCAGGATGTTGACGCACGCCTCGCTGCTACGGTTTGTACGAGCGGGCGACTGGTTCACATCAATCGACCTGAGGGATGCTTATTTCCACATCCCCATATACAGTGGGGCAAAAAAGTATTTAGTCAGCCACCGATTGTGCAAGTTCCCCCACCTAAAATGATGACAGAGGTCAGTAATTTGCACCAGAGGTACACTTCAACTGTGAGAGACAGAATGTGAAAAAAAAAAATCCATGAATCCACATGGTAGGATTTGTAAAGAATTTATTCGTAAATCAGGGTGGAAAATAAGTATTTGGTCAATAACAAAAGTACAACTCAATACTTTGTAACATAACCTTTGTTGGCAATAACAGAGGTCAAACGTTTACTATAGGTCTTTACCAGGTTTGCACACACAGTAGCTGGTATTTTGGCCCATTCCTCCATGCAGATCTTCTCGAGAGCAGTGATGTTTTGGGGCTGTCGCCGAGCAACATGGACTTTCAACTCCCGCCACAGATTTTCTATGGGGTTGAGGTCTGGAGACTGGCTAGGCCACTCCAGGACTTTCAAATGCTTCTTACGGAGCCACTCCTTTGTTGCCCGGGCGGTGTGTTTTGGATCATTGTCATGTTGCAAGACCCAGCCTCGTTTCATCTTCAAAGTTCTCACTGATGGAAGGAGGTTTTGGCTCAAAATCTCACGATACATGGCCCCATTCATTCTGTCCTTAACACGGATCAGTCGTCCTGTCCCCTTGGCAGAAAAACAGCCCCATAGCATGATGTTTTCACCCCCATGCTTCACAGTAGGTATGGTGTTCTTGGGATACAACTCAGTATTCTTCTTCCTCCAAACACAACGAGTTGAGTTTATACCAAAAAGTTCTACTTTGGTTTCATCTGACCACATGACATTCTCCCAATCCTCTGCTGTATCATCCATGTGCTCTCTGGCAAACTTCAGACGGGCCTGGACATGCACTGGCTTCAGCAGCGGAACACGTCTGGCACTGCGGGATTTGATTCCCTGCCGTTGTAGTGTGTTACTGATGGTGACCTTTGTTACTTTGGTCCCAGCTCTCTGCAGGTCATTCACCAGGTCCCCCCGTGTGGTTCTGGGATCTTTGCTCACCGTTCTCATGATCATTTTGACCCCACGGGATGAGATCTTGCGTGGAGCCCCAGATCGAGGGAGATTATCAGTGGTCTTGTATGTCTTCCATTTTCTGATGATTGCTCCCACAGTTGATTTTTTCACACCAAGCTGCTTGCCTATTGTAGATTCACTCTTCCCAGTCTGGTGCAGGTCTACAATACTTTTCCTGGTGTCCTTCGAAAGCTCTTTGGTCTTGGCCATGGCGGAGTTTGGAGTCTGACTGTTTGAGGCTGTGGACAGGTGTCTTTTATACAGATGATGAGTTCAAACAGGTGCCATTCATACAGGTAACGAGTGGGGGACAGAAAAGCTTCTTACAGAAGACGTTACAGGTCTGTGAGAGCCAGAGATTTTCCTTGTTTGAGGTGACCAAATACTTATTTTCCACCCTGATTTACGAATAAATTCTTTACAAATCCTACCATGTGGATTCATGGATTTTTTTTTTCACATTCTGTCTCTCACAGTTGAAGTGTACCTCTGGTGCAAATTACTGACCTCTGTCATCATTTTAGGTGGGGGAACTTGCACAATCGGTAGCTGACTAAATACTTTTTTGCCCCACTGTATCCCCCACACCGAAAGTATCTGAGATTTGCTTTCCAGGGGATGGCATACGAGTTTGTAGTCCTGTCTTTTGGTCTCTCACTGAGCCCAAGGGTGTTTGTGAAATGCACCGAGGCAGCAGTGGCCCCGCTCAGGAAAAAGGGCATTCGGGTGGCCACGTACATCGACGATTGGCTGGTGACAGCCCCAACCCGCCAGGGAGCGACTTGTCACACAAATGCTCTCATACAGGGGTCCCCCAAGTTACACACGCTGGCACACAGACTGATAGTCTGGAGCAGTGTTCACCTGCTGTCACTGAGAGCAACTCATGTGCCGGGGATCTTGAACTTTGGAGCAGATCTTCTCTCCAGGGGCAACCCGCTGTATGGGGACTGGAAGCTTCACCCGGAGGTGGTGAAGCAGATCTGGCTGCAATTCGGTCTGGCGACCGTGGACGTTTATGCATCCAGGGAGAATGCTCAGTGTCCCCTGTTTTACTCGCTGAACGATCAGAGAGCTCCACTCGGGGTGGATGCTCTAGCTCACGAGCGGCCGAGAACCCTCCTCTATGCTTTTCCCCCAGTGGCCCTCATTTCTCCAACTCTGGCCAGAGTGAGGGAGAGAAGTCACTATATGATCCTGATAGCCCCGCACTGGCCAGGGAAACACTGGCTGGCGGAGATTTTTCAGCAGCTGTGCGGCCCACCTTGGCTGTTACCACTACGCAGAGACCTCCTGTCTCAGGCACGGGGGGAAATATTCCACCCCCACCCAGAGAGGCTGGCTCTGTGGGCTTGGCCCGTGAGTGGTTTAACCTGAACACGGTGGGGCTCCCTCATAGTGTTATCGACACTATTCAGTGTTCTAGAGCATCGTCTACTCGGACGCTATATGAGCATAAGTGCCGTGTGTTTGAAAGCTGGTGCTTAGAATCACAGGCCATCCCTTTTCAGTGCTCTGTGGCTGTGATTCTGTCATTTCTTCAGGCCCTGATTGATAAGGGTAAAGCCTTCTCCACCATCAAGGTGTATTTGGCAGCAATTTCAGCCTGCCATATTGGTTTTGAGGGAAAGACTGTTGGCCAGCATCCCTTAATATGCCGTTTCATGAAGGGTGCACGGCGTAAATTGCCTACGTCTAGGCCATTGGCTCCATCGTGGGACCTTCCCACAGTATTGGCTGCGCTCTCCTGTTGCCCATTCGAACCCCTGGAACAGGTTGAGTTGAAATTTCTGTCCTTGAAGACGGCTCTTTTAATTGCTTTAGCTTCTGCTAAACGTGTGGGAGAGATACACGCTCTCTCAGTGCATCAGTCATGCATTCAGTTCTCCTCGGATAATACGAGGGTCTGTATGCGGCTCAACCCTGCCTTTGTCCCGAAGGTTGTCGGCACATGTTCCCCTATAGAACTGCCGGCCTTTTGCCCACCGCCTTTCTCCTCAGAGAAAGGCGGTGGGCTCTGCGCATTTACATGGACCGAACCCAGAGTGTCAGACAAAGTGACCAGCTGTTCGTGTCCTGGGCTAAACCACATATGGGAAAGCCTGTGTCTAAACAGCGCCTCTCCCATTGGATAGTAGGGGCAATTGCCTTGGCCTATACTAGCAGGGGCCTTCAGCCCCCTGCTGGCTTACGTGCGCATTCCACTAGAGGTCTGGCGACCTCATGGGCTCTCTTTAGGGGAGTTTCTATTCAGGAGGTGTGTGCAGCTGCATGCTGGACCTCACCTCATACATTTGCTAGGTTTCACAGGTTAGATGTGACAGCACCTAACCTAGCACATTCAGTCCTCAGTGCAGGTTCTTCCCGGGTGGGGGCCTCTCCCCTGTGAAGTGCTGTTGGGGACAGTTGTCTTCTTAACAGGCATGTCTGGCAATCCAGGAGTCAGTATTTCTCCCATAGTGAGACACGAAACGAATGCTATGAAAGAGAACTTAAGGTTATGTATATAACCCCGGTTCTCTGAGTAGCATGAGTGAGTGTCTCACCAGACCGCCCTCCTTGCTATGGAAGCGAGGAAGAGGTGGGCTTGTTTTGAATGACATCTGACGCTATGTCAGCCTATTATATAGGGAGGCACTGGCCCCTCCTGACATGGGCGTCACCTAGCCAGCCTGTAAGGGCTGGCGTAATGGTATTTGAGCTTCTGATGAGGTCACGCAGGAGGCGTTCCCCATAGTGAGACACTCACTCATGCTACTCAGAGAACCGGGGTTATATACATAACCTTAAGTTCTCGATTCCCAACGCTATTCAGGACCCATTGACAGAATTTATCATTGAGCATCTTCTTTGCAAAAACTCATCCATGTGATCAAAGCGGATCCTTTAAGCTGATCTTTGTTATGAGGCTCACTTTCTTCACAGCTTTAAAAGTAGATTACCAAACAGCAGCACTTTACCTTAGTCCATTCTGGACCACACGGTTCCTGCAGGTCCTCCAGCAGGAACATGCATGGTTACATTCAAACAGCACCGGGGGCTCCCGCTGGCAGAAGTCCATTGGTAGTCGACCCTCCTGCAATCACATACACCATGAGATAAATAGTCATTGGGAATAAAAACAGATTCTCTTCAGAGCATCTGTTGGTAATTTTAGTCAACAGAACGTGAAGAAACATTACATTGAAGAGATAAACAAAATATAAGTGGGCCAGGCCGTACTGTAATGTAAAACCAGTTTAGACCCCAGCAGTGAAGGGGGCAAATGTAAGCTTTATTAAACAAGTCGTTGAGAACACATTCTTATTTAAAATGAGGAAATGTGGGTGTCACGTGAAATCATTTCAGTAGGTACACAGGTTCTACTTACACTGTCATACCAACAACGCAAGCTGAGCTGGCCACATATGCAGGTGCTAGATGAGCAGTCATCTGTGCAGGTGCAGTGCTGAGTGACACAATCAGTGAGCCGTTAGAAGCTGGCCATGTACCTATTCTCTTACAATGCTAGTCATTTTCTGCATAATGACTGCAAACTTCTTCAGAGCACTAGTGCCTTCTCTGGACTGCTGCAATAAATGTGTAATTTACACCTTACCTGTCATCACTCACTTACCTGTAAGTGAGTGATATCTTTGTCTATGTTCAACGGGGAGGTGACACAGCTGTCTGGTATATATTTAAAGTTTTCAGGCAATGGCTCACTGTCCACAGCATTAACACAGGTGATAGGCACTGCCTCATACCCCCGAGAAATGTCCCTAACAGACAGAAAAGGAAAACAAAAACAAAACAAAGAAACAAAAAAATCTACAAGTTTTTAGTTTTCCTTTTTGAGGAATGGCAGATTTTGAGAAAGCAGAAATTCATAAGCCAACAAAAGAACAGGACAAAGTGCAGCACTACCTGCTGAGCACTCTCTCTCCACGGCCTTCCCTTCCTCTCCTGGCATCAGTCAGCTTCTTGTTGGTATTAAGGGCTGTCCACACTTTGGAACCGGAAGCACAGCAGTCCAGAGCTGTTTCTCCATCCCTGTTCCTTTGACTGACATCAGCTCCACGAGACAGAAACAACCTGCGCGTGGAAAATGTTTAAGTTAAGACTTATGGTCATCTAAAAAAAACAGAGTGAAGGTGACAAGCACTGAGATAGACTGGTATGCACTGTCGCTGCTCAATTTGAGCAGTCAAAATCGTTTCTAAATCTCATTTACCTAATTACACACACAGCTATAGAGCATTTTTATCTGTGCCTAAGCACTTTCTAACATTCGCCCACACACTTGATGGACATATGCAACTCTGTACCTTGAGCAAGGACACAAGGACACGTGCACTGGAGGAGCCAGGTATCAAACCATCTGATTAATATCAGTTTGCCTCAGAAATTAACGGCTTCATTTGGTTTTATCAGTTGAGCGCTGATTTCCCAGAATGCAAACCCACGTACTATTTGTTCTAGAACTCTTGCATATTAATACACTTTCAGGAGAAGCAGACTGCATTTTATAGATAAGGCTTTCTACAGCTGCAGAGAAAACATTTGAACACTGTGTATAAGGAACAAAATGTTTAAATAATCTGTTTGTGGTTGAAACCAGGAAGCAAACAAATACAAGAAATGCAGTGACTAAATAGCTGAATAGCTGTATTTGTTTGTTTCCAATAATACTCTCTTCTCTCATTACAGACATAAACCCAAAAAAAAAAAAGTTTCCTCAAAATCAGCATCATCATCTGATGTGAAGAAACTGAGTGACCTCTGTGACCTCTCAGACTTCACACTCACAATATGCACTCCAGGTGGTTCTCTCTGGCAGCGACATGAAGTGGTGTATCACCATGAACATTCACAGCATTTAGGTCGCATCGAGCCTCTAGCAGAGCCTGGGCAATGTCATCGCAGCCTGATAGAGCGGCCCAGTGTAGGCAGACATTCTCTTCCTAAAATGACAGTGACAGGTGTAAGATGTAAGCATCAGACATGACATACCTCTACCCTCGGCAACAGTGCTCTAAAACATCTCGACAAGCACTCGCAAAGACTTTACTGAAGTCGCCATTTGCGCTGACTAATCCCCAGGGGTAGCAGAAAGAAAGGCTTCCAGCAAGACATGCAAGTGAAAAAGAAGCTACTATTTTGAGTATGTGAATTTCTGAACTGTGACCTCAGGAGGAAAACACTTTTTTGGATACAGAGTTCCATCAAGGCATGTCACTGTGTCTTAGTTCTAATAATAATAATAATAATAATAATAATAATAATAATAATAATAATTAGGTCTCCAAGTAACGCCCACAACTGATAAAAGTCTGTTAGACGTAGCTGATATCCTTAATTTTATTTTTTTATCTGGAAGACACAACTAGCTAAGCCCACCAAGCTGCTTCAAACCCTCTGTTTGTATACAGTGGGGCAAAAAAGTATTTAGTCAGCCACCGATTGTGCAAGTTCCCCCACCTAAAATGATGACAGAGGTCAGTAATTTGCACCAGAGGTACACTTCAACTGTGAGAGACAGAATGTGAAAAAAAAAATCCATGAATCCACATGGTAGGATTTGTAAAGAATTTATTCGTAAATCAGGGTGGAAAATAAGTATTTGGTCAATAACAAAAATACAACTCAATACTTTGTAACATAACCTTTGTTGGCAATAACAGAGGTCAAACGTTTACTATAGGTCTTTACCAGGTTTGCACACACAGTAGCTGGTATTTTGGCCCATTCCTCCATGCAGATCTTCTCGAGAGCAGTGATGTTTTGGGGCTGTCGCCGAGCAACACGGACTTTCAACTCCCGCCACAGATTTTCTATGGGGTTGAGGTCTGGAGACTGGCTAGGCCACTCCAGGACTTTCAAATGCTTCTTACGGAGCCACTCCTTTGTTGCCCGGGCGGTGTGTTTTGGATCATTGTCATGTTGCAAGACCCAGCCTCGTTTCATCTTCAAAGTTCTCACTGATGGAAGGAGGTTTTGGCTCAAAATCTCACGATACATGGCCCCATTCATTCTGTCCTTAACACGGATCAGTCGTCCTGTCCCCTTGGCAGAAAAACAGCCCCATAGCATGATGTTTCCACCCCCATGCTTCACAGTAGGTATGGTGTTCTTGGGATGCAACTCACTATTCTTCTTCCTCCAAACACGACGAGTTGAGTTTATACCAAAAAGTTCTACTTTGGTTTCATCTGACCACATGACATTCTCCCAATCCTCTGCTGTATCATCCATGTGCTCTCTGGCAAACTTCAGACGGGCCTGGACATGCACTGGCTTCAGCAGCGGAACACGTCTGGCACTGCGGGATTTGATTCCCTGCCGTTGTAGTGTGTTACTGATGGTGACCTTTGTTACTTTGGTCCCAGCTCTCTGCAGGTCATTCACCAGGTCCCCCCGTGTGGTTCTGGGATCTTTGCTCACCGTTCTCATGATCATTTTGACCCCACGGGATGAGATCTTGCGTGGAGCCCCAGATCGAGGGAGATTATCAGTGGTCTTGTATGTCTTCCATTTTCTGATGATTGCTCCCACAGTTGATTTTTTCACACCAAGCTGCTTGCCTATTGTAGATTCACTCTTCCCAGTCTGGTGCAGGTCTACAATACTTTTCCTGGTGTCCTTCGAAAGCTCTTTGGTCTTGGCCATGGCGGAGTTTGGAGTCTGACTGTTTGAGGCTGTGGACAGGTGTCTTTTATACAGATGATGAGTTCAAACAGGTGCCATTCATACAGGTAACGAGTGGGGGACAGAAAAGCTTCTTACAGAAGACGTTACAGGTCTGTGAGAGCCAGAGATTTTCCTTGTTTGAGGTGACCAAATACTTATTTTCCACCCTGATTTACGAATAAATTCTTTACAAATCCTACCATGTGGATTCATGGATTTTTTTTTTCACATTCTGTCTCTCACAGTTGAAGTGTACCTCTGGTGCAAATTACTGACCTCTGTCATCATTTTAGGTGGGGGAACTTGCACAATCGGTAGCTGACTAAATACTTTTTTGCCCCACTGTATCCCCCACACCGAAAGTATCTGAGATTTGCTTTCCAGGGGATGGCATACGAGTTTGTAGTCCTGTCTTTTGGTCTCTCACTGAGCCCAAGGGTGTTTGTGAAATGCACCGAGGCAGCAGTGGCCCCGCTCAGGAAAAAGGGCATTCGGGTGGCCACGTACATCGACGATTGGCTGGTGACAGCCCCAACCCGCCAGGGAGCGACTTGTCACACAAATGCTCTCATACAGGGGTCCCCCAAGTTACACACGCTGGCACACAGACTGATAGTCTGGAGCAGTGTTCACCTGCTGTCACTGAGAGCAACTCATGTGCCGGGGATCTTGAACTTTGGAGCAGATCTTCTCTCCAGGGGCAACCCGCTGTATGGGGACTGGAAGCTTCACCCGGAGGTGGTGAAGCAGATCTGGCTGCAATTCGGTCTGGCGACCGTGGACGTTTATGCATCCAGGGAGAATGCTCAGTGTCCCCTGTTTTACTCGCTGAACGATCAGAGAGCTCCACTCGGGGTGGATGCTCTAGCTCACGAGCGGCCGAGAACCCTCCTCTATGCTTTTCCCCCAGTGGCCCTCATTTCTCCAACTCTGGCCAGAGTGAGGGAGAGAAGTCACTATATGATCCTGATAGCCCCGCACTGGCCAGGGAAACACTGGCTGGCGGAGATTTTTCAGCAGCTGTGCGGCCCACCTTGGCTGTTACCACTACGCAGAGACCTCCTGTCTCAGGCACGGGGGGAAATATTCCACCCCCACCCAGAGAGGCTGGCTCTGTGGGCTTGGCCCGTGAGTGGTTTAACCTGAACACGGTGGGGCTCCCTCATAGTGTTATCGACACTATTCAGTGTTCTAGAGCATCGTCTACTCGGACGCTATATGAGCATAAGTGCCGTGTGTTTGAAAGCTGGTGCTTAGAATCACAGGCCATCCCTTTTCAGTGCTCTGTGGCTGTGATTCTGTCATTTCTTCAGGCCCTGATTGATAAGGGTAAAGCCTTCTCCACCATCAAGGTGTATTTGGCAGCAATTTCAGCCTGCCATATTGGTTTTGAGGGAAAGACTGTTGGCCAGCATCCCTTAATATGCCGTTTCATGAAGGGTGCACGGCGTAAATTGCCTACGTCTAGGCCATTGGCTCCATCGTGGGACCTTCCCACAGTATTGGCTGCGCTCTCCTGTTGCCCATTCGAACCCCTGGAACAGGTTGAGTTGAAATTTCTGTCCTTGAAGACGGCTCTTTTAATTGCTTTAGCTTCTGCTAAACGTGTGGGAGAGATACACGCTCTCTCAGTGCATCAGTCATGCATTCAGTTCTCCTCGGATAATACGAGGGTCTGTATGCGGCTCAACCCTGCCTTTGTCCCGAAGGTTGTCGGCACATGTTCCCCTATAGAACTGCCGGCCTTTTGCCCACCGCCTTTCTCCTCAGAGAAAGGCGGTGGGCTCTGCGCATTTACATGGACCGAACCCAGAGTGTC